>NC_080549.1:23575755-23877938 GCF_028640845.1 Ahaetulla prasina | reverse complement strand
ACACAATTTAGATGAGGATATTAGTGAGTCACATAAAGAAAATCTCTAAGAAAAAGCATTGATCCTAAGCCAATTAAACTAAAAGGATTCTGTGAAGAAAATGCTAAGGTGAACCTGACAGAAAGCAATTTGGATTCCTAAATCTGGTCTGATGCCAAGTGAAATTCACAGCCAATGAATAACTCTCTGTATCTCCCATTCAAATGCAAGTAGTCCTCAACTTACAACAGTTCATTTACAATGGCACTGAAAAAAGTGACTTATGACTGTTTTTCACACTTAACACCCATTGCAGCATCCCTACGGTCACGTGATCATAATTCAGACCCTTGGCAACCGACTCATCTTTATGACGGTCACAATGTCCTGAGGTTATGTGATCCCCTTTTGAGACCTTCTGACAAGCAAAGTCAATGGGGAAGCCAGAGTCACTTAACAACCGGGTTACTAAATTAATAACCGCAATTATCCACTTTAACAACTGTGACATGAATGGTTGTAAAATGGAGCAAAACTCACTTAACAAATGTCTTGCTTAGCAACAGAAATTTGGGGCTCAATTGTGATCGTAAGTCAGGGGTGTCCAAACTTGGTCCCTTTAAGACTTGTGGACTTCAATTCCCAGAGTTCCTCAGCCAGCTTTGCTGGCTGAGGGACTCTGGGAGTTGAAGTCCACAAGTCTTAAAGGGACCAAGTTTGGACACCCCTGTCGTAAGTCAACGACTACCTGTACATTCAAGTTGTGCTTTTTAAACTTGGCATCTTTAAGAAGGGCGGGGCAACCTCCAGAATACCCCAGCTGGCACATATAAGTCCACCCATCTTAAAACATAGCTGGGGAGTCCATGCATCTTAAAACTATGGCTGGAGAATTCTGACAGAGGAAATCCATGGATCTCAAATTACTAGCTGGGGATTTCTGGGAATTGCAACCCACACATCTTAACACACTGGATGGGGAATTCTGGGAGAGGAAGTCAATGGATCTTACATTTCAGCCTGGGGAATTCTGGACTTCATGCACCTTAAAATTGGGTAAGGTTAAGAAACATTGAGCTAAAGACATTGACTGCAAGCAGAATGTGTCTCAAGGAGAAGGGTTTATGCCCATTTTCCTTGGATTAATTTAACTTCACAGAACCCTTCTGGTCACCCCATGCCAAAAATTATACCCCAATCCTCAATAGCCAATTGGCTTTTTAGCTTCAAAACTTGAATTTCACCTGAGGCTTAATGGCTGTGCACCCGTCCCACTGAAAGGAAAGAAGGTTCAAAATACTGCATAAAATCCCTAATCTTTAAGTTAGTCCCTCCAGTATAATTTAATTCTTCGTGGAGCAGACACCTACACCGGCATCCCGGTACAGTCAGCTGCAACCGCTGCTGACTGTTGGGGGCGAGTCATTGGCCCCAATGGAGAGGGTGCGCAATCTGGGCGTTCTCCTGGATGGACGGTTGTCTTTTGAAGATCATTTGGCGGCCGTCTCCAGGAGAGCGAACCAGGTATGTCTGGTTCGCCAGTTGCGCCCCTTTCTAGACTGGGATTCCCTATGCACGGTCACTCATGCCCTCGTCACTTCTCGCCTGGACTACTGCAATGCTCTCTACATGGGGCTCCCCTTGAGGAGCACCCGGAGGCTCCAGTTGGTCCAGAATGCAGCTGCGCGGGTGATAGAGGGAGCCACTCGTGGCTCTCATATAACACCTCTCCTGCGCAAGCTGCACTGGCTACCTGTGGTCTTCCGGGTGCACTTCAAGGTGTTGGTTACCACCTTTAAAGCGCTCCATGGCTTAGGACTGGGATATCTCCGGGACCGCCTTCTGTTACCATTTGCCTCCCACCGACCGTAGAGAGGGTCTCCTCAGGGTGCCGTCAGCCAAACAATGACGGCTGGCGACCCCCAGGGGGAGAGCCTTCTCTGTGGGGGCACCTACCCTCTGGAATGAGCTTCCTCCTGGACTTCGTCAACTTCCAGACCTCCGGACCTTTTGTCGCGAGCTGAAGACGTATTTATTCTTCCGAGCAGGACTGGCATAAAATGGGTTTTAAATTGGATTTTAAATGGGGTTTTATAGTATGTATTTTATAATTTAAACTATTGGCCATATAGAATAAGTTTTTTAAATTGATTTTATTGCATTATATTGTACTGTATTTTATCTGGCTGTTAACCGCCCTGAGTCCTTCGGGAGAAGGGCGGTATAAAAAGTAAATTATTATTATTATTATTATTATTATTATTATTATTATTATTATTATTATTATTATTATTATTATTATTATTATTATTATTCCCCCCACATTTTCTGAAATGAGAGAACAGACAGTAATGGAGGGGAGGGCCACTTCCAGACACAGCTGGTCATACCCACAAGAATGCTTTGGTTCTTCCAAATTTATTCCAAAGCTAATGCATTCCTTCTCCCCCAATCCTTCCATCTCCACATCATCTAGCAATCAAGAGATTGTTTCCCCTTTCCAGAGCTTCACTACAAGTGGCAATAAATATCTCTTCTAGGAATAAAAAATAGAAGGAAACCTCAAGTTTGCATCGATCTTGTAACTCTCACTTTTGCATCTGGCATATCAACCTTCCAGAAATGCCTTGTTCTATGGAAGTGCCATCAAGAATAGCAGAATAAGAGAGTTAGAAGGGAAATTGGAGGTTTTTTAGTCCAGCATCCTGCTAAAGCAGGAGACCCTATATGATTCTGAACAAATGGTCATCCAGTCTCTTCTTGAAAACCTCCAGTGTTGGAGCATCCACAACTTCTGAAGGCAAGCCATTCCACTGATTAATTGTTCTCACTGTCAGAAAATTTATCCTTAGTTCTAGGTTCTCTCCTTAGTTAGTCTCCATCCATTACTTCTTGTCCTACTTTCAGGTGCTTTGGAAAACAGGTTGACCCCCTCTTCTGTCTGGTGGCCCCTCAAATATTGGACCACTCCTGTCATGTTGCTCCTAGTCCTTCTTTTTACTAGGTTAGACATATCCAATTCCTGCAACTGCTCTTCGTACGTTTTAGACTTCAGCTCCCTAATCATCTTTGTTGCTCTTCTCTGCACTCTTTCCAGGAACTCAACATCCTTTTTATACTGTGGTGACCAAAATTGGATGCAGTATATAAAAGAGTTCTTTTGCAATTTGAGGAGACTCTTTAGATAATGGAAGAGTCTTAGAAGGATTATGATTCTAGGATGGTTTGTTTGTTTGTTGAGTGAGTGAGAGAGTGCATTTTGCTCAAGAAGTCTTGGATAAGCATGCCCTCATTCTGTTTTCCCCACAAAAACAACCTTATGAGGTATGTTGAGCTTGGAGAAAAAAACGTCCCTGGCTGAAAGGGGACTGGAATCTGGTTAATCCATCAATATCAACACTGCGCTCACTTGTCTTTTTGCTAAAATGATTTGATTGCAATCATCAAATGATTATGTGTCAACTCTTAGCACTCACAACGATCTTCTCAGGATAATCGGTCTCTAACTTGGTCTTTCGGCTCTTCCAGTGGTACAGTCCTTACCATTGTAGCTGAGTCCTTAACCCTTGCTTTCTCCTATTTAATTAATTGATCATAAATTTAAAAATTCAGAGATGAGAGAGATAAAAATGAAGAAAATTCTGGGTCAAAAATTGGTTCTTTTTACATACATGGCTCTCTGGAATATAAGAAGAAAAGCGGTCAACGCTGTGCAGGAAGCGAGAACGTTAATTTTACCTATGTAAATTTATCTCAGGTCAACCTACGTTGATCAAGATGTTTGACACACAATATTTTACAACTCGGAGAGGAGATGATGTGATCTCAGGTTACCTGCTTGTAAACAGTCCCCCAACCTAAGAGATGAATGATTAATTAAATATTAGATTTGTAGGAGTATAAAATGCAAACTCAGGAGAAAGTACTTCAGCTTTTAACAATACTTCAAGAGAGACCAGCTAAGTGATTCATAAGCCATGAGGTGTAAATGTTCTTGGCTTGGATAAAGGCTGTAGAGGCGGAACTAATTTTAAGATCTTTTGATAAGATTATTGCCTACGTTAACCTGAAGTAGAATTGTGATTTAATAAAAATACATTTTTTGCCCTACGTAACCATTCAAAGATAAATGGCATAGAGAGACCTACGTCCTGAAGGAATTTTGACAGTGCAGTTGGTCCTTGATTCACTACCATTCATTTAGTGACTGTTCAAAGTTGTGACGGCATTGAACAAAGTGACTTATGTCCATTTTTCACACTTACGATCGTTCCAGTATCCCTGTGGTCACCTGATCAAAATTCAAATGCTTGGCAACTGACTCATATTTATGATGGTCGTAGTGCCCTGGGTCGTGTGCTCACCTTTTAAGGCCTTTTGTTCTGTTTCCCTTCCCCCAATACTCCCAGCAAAGAGTCAGTCAGAGGCCTCCTTTTCTGATTTATTTACATATATATAAATGTCCTGGCCACGTCTACCCACGGGCCTGCCAAGTTTCTGGAGATAACAAGGAAATTACAGATAAGGCCAGAATTACTCACGAATATATTCTTCCCTCCATTGATACAGTTTGCCCGCGCAAATTCATTGCTTTGTCCAAGACAAAAAACCAGGAAGTCCCGCCTCCTATTTATAGTCTCTGCAGATGTCACTGCATGACAATTATGACTTGGCTTTGTCCCAACGCTTCCTCTGCTGCGCGCGCCGGTCACGCCTGCGCAGTCTTGCATCACTCCAAAACTGTTCTTGGGGCGTTGCCAAATCAGAAGAAGGCTCCAGGGAATCAGGCTTTGCCGGCCCCTCCTCCTCCCTTTGAGTGGGTGCCAGGGAGGGAAAGGGCTCAAGAGAAGCAGGGCTTGCCAGGTCTTCTCCCTCACTTTCTGAATCATCCGAGTCCAGGAGTCCGGGTCCAGAAACCTGGGTCACAACACCTTTTGACAAGAAAAGTCAATAGGGAAGCCAGATTCGCTTAACAACCGAGTTACTAACTTATCAACTGCATTGATTCACTTAACAACTGTGGCAAGAAATGTCATAAAATGGGTCAGAACAACACTAAACAACTCTCTTGCTTAGGAAAGGAAATTATGGGCTTAATTATGAACGGCTTCCTGAACACTTCAGGGTGTGTCCATGTGTTCCTGTAGGTCTAAAAAAGGTTAAGATACAGGCCCCGAAAGCCAAATGAAAGATATGAAATGGCAAACTATGGAAATCAGGAGAATATTTTTTATCAGTCTATATCAGAACAAAGGCGGAAAATAGCAGACAGCTGGCACTTAATTCCAATAAGAATAGTGTATATCTCTCACAACTACTCAACAAAAAGTTGGAGGAGTTGTCAATACAATTAATCCTCACTTATAACAGGTCATTTAATGCAGGGGTCTCCAACCTTGGTCCCTTTAAGACTTATGGACGACTTGAAGTTCCTCTGGAAGTTGAAGTCCACAAGTCTTAAAGGGACCAAGGTTGGAGACCCCTGATTTAGTGACATTCAAAGTTACAACAGCACTGAAAAAAGGGACTTATGACCGTTTTTCACAGTTACAACCTTTGCAGCATCCCCATGATCATGTGATCCAAATTCAGATGCTTGGCAACTGACTCACATTTATGACGGTTGCACTGTCCTGGGGTCATGTGATCACCTACGAACAAGCAAAATGAATGCTAGATTCACTTAACAACTCTGTTACTAACTTAACAACTGCAGTGATTCACTTAGCAGCTGTGGCAAGAAAGGTCATAAAATGGGGCAACACTCACTTAACAAATATCTCACTTAATAACAGAAATTTCAGGCTCAATTTTGGTCATAAGTCAAGGACTACCTGTATGGGGTGGATGTTTGAAGAAGTGTGCTGTTCTGAAAGTATCTAAAGAAGTAAAACTCCTTTCTAATCAAAGAGCAGAATGCACCCCACTACTACCCATCTTCAAGGGAGTAATTGCTACATTACATAATAAGGAACTTTTTATATTTTTACTTCTAGCTGCTAATTAATAATTGCTCAACAGTGGAAGTTCCTTGATGATTTAATGGCTGTGAAATGGCATACTAAATATAGTCAATTCTTGTTCTTAAAAAAGTTACTGATAGAATATTAAGTACACAGAAGAATCAACTACATTTTTATTGGATTTGTATATCTATATATATGGTAAATGTTATTAAAACAATTTTGATTTTGTGTGAATCTTGCAATTTATGGAAACCATGAATTAATTCTGATTTATACTTTTACAAAATGTACATTTTTTTCTAAATAGAAACAAATTCAGAAGCCATCTCAGGTGGTCTGGTAACTGAATAGCTTAATTAAAGGTACAGAAAATTATTTTTTAATACACACACTCTCCTTAGCCCATCCATCTGAGGAGGGCTTGCAAGCTTTGGATATACACAAAAATCACAGGAAACCAAGAAACTAAGAAAGTGGTTCACTTAGAAGCAGCCACTTTTGAGGATTTCAAAGATTTATGTCTGAATACTTTTAATCAGGTTATGTTATAGAAATTTTAGAATATGATGGTTTTTACTTTGTTAGACGTTATTCTTGCTATTGTGACTTTAAGAAGTAAATCACCTTTTCATTTTCCCCTGTTTTACTCATGGCCATCTTGGACTTAGGAAACGACAGCGCTACCTTCACTCGTTCTTCATTCTTATTCTTCCTGCCTGTCAATTCTCCTCTCTGCTCTTTCATTTTCTTCCAAGGCATCTTCAGCATTGCTAAGTCTTTCCTCCATTAGTGAAAAGATAAAAGCTTCTCCGATGAAGCTCAATGAGGATTAACTTCACCTGACCTCAGATGTACATTGTTTGAAACTCTCCATGTTTATCCTTCGCTTTTCTTAAGCATCTATCTAAATAAGTCCCCTTAACTGCTCTTACAGCTCCACCTCATAGCCAATACATCATGTACCATTATTGTATAATTTCTTCTTGTTTGTTTGCACTATCCTGTTGTCCTGAAGAAGTCCTGAGGATTTTACTCCGCTAGCCGTTGCCAACTATACAGGGCGGTGCTCATGTTCATTTTAAGGCCATTGAACCAGTGGTGTCCAAAGACATTTCTACAGTCGTGTAACCAGCAGGACATCACAGAGCGCTGTTACCTTCCCATCGAAGGGATATCTATTTATTGACTCACATTTGCATGCTTTCAAGCTGCTAGGTTGGCAGGACTGTAGCGAGGATGGGAGTTCACCCCGTCGCATGGAGCTCAGGCCTCGAGGCCTTCCAGCCAACAAGCCCAGCGTCTTAACCGCTGAGCCACACCTATTGTCTTGAAAGCTTACTTATATACAAGAAATGTATTTAAAGGTCCTGTCAGAAAGGAATGGAAGGATGGCAAGATAGAGAGAAACTATCTTTTGTCCTCCCTGCAAGGCTGTTAATTTTCTTATAGCTGCTTGGCCCACCTAGAAGTAGAGGGGACCAGCAGCAAAGGAGATGGACAGAGGTGATGGGTGTACTGTTGGTAGACCTGAAAAATAAGGTTAGGGACAGATTGTGATGGAGAAAGTCTGTCTGTGTATTTGCTAAACATTGACAATAATCTGATGACACATAATCAATCAATAGGAGGTGTGATGGCTCAGTGAATAAAGATGCTGAGTTTGTCAGCTGGAAAGCTGACAGCCTGGGTTTGAGACCCAAGTGCCGCGTGACAGGGTAAGCTCCAGTTCCTTGCTCCAGCTCCTGCCACCTAGCAGTTTGAAAGCATGCAAATGCAAGTAGATAAATAGATACCACTTTGGTGGGATAGCAACAGCATTCTGTGTGCCTCAGCATATAATTACACTGGCCACATGGCCACGGAAGTGTCTTTGGGCACTTTGCTGGCTAAGAAACGGAGATGAGCACTGTCCCCTGGAGCTGAAATTGACTGGACGAGGGCTCAATAATCAATCTGAATTAATTCACACAAATGAAATCTCTAGAGAGGCAAGGCAGCTTATCATATTATGGATTAGTATTCCTGTCCCACCTCATGTCTCCAGGTTCTCAGTTAAGGAAATATTTTCCAAGTTGGTTCTTGAGAAATATTTTTTTCTACCCCAGAAGGCTCAGGGATCAAAATTCCATATTTGGTGTGTTCACACAGAGCTATAAGGACTTCAGCTAGCTACCCACAATCAACCAGAATATTTATTAAAGCACTGCCTCTAAACCAGGAGAGAATAACTGGCTAAGTAAATAAGAACATTCAAATAAACAGTGAGAGACCATTTCAAAAAATCAGCAAGTCTCCTGGTTTTGTTTCCCTTTCTAACTATTAACTTGGAAGAATAGTTGTTTAGAAAAATCTGTTGGCATATAAAGAGAACTTCTTAAATTCACATTTTGCATCTTATTCCCAACTGAGTTTTATTCCTAGATTAAAATACCAGTGGACTAATATGTGTCTATTATTTCCTTTTCCTGCAATTTTCTGTATCCCTCTAAATACAGCTGAGAAACAGAATTCAGAATGAATACTTGTAGATCAAAAGTGCTAGGCACAGAGGGGACCCATTTGTATCCTAGAATATGTGTAGTTTTAAGCCTGTTTTCCTAGAAACCATTGAAGCACATTTTTTAAAAAAAACGGAACAAAGCAGTAAAAAGTCATTACAATAAATATTAGAATTTGTTGCAAAGTTTATTTTGCAGCCAATGGAAAATAGAACACCAATTGGATAAAAAAGCAGCAAAAAACAAAAAAACAAAAACAGATTTCTGCAACATCTCCAAGAAGAAAAGATTCCATAATTATAAGATTTACTCAGAACATTTTAAATCTTATATTCCCTAATGGTAGCATTTAATTTATAGTGAAAACATAGAGAATGAGTTTTAATTTTTTTTTTAAAAAAAAAGTATATAAAATGCAAAAAAATTGCATGTTTGGGGAAAACATCTCTCATTTACTTGATTTAATACAGAAATGGGGCAGAGCATGCTTTTAAATAAATGGATGCAAAACGGAAAATAGCCCAGTTTCTCCATTACATAAGAACATAAGAAAAATATAACGGATGTGGCCAAACATCCATTCATTTCATAACCTGATTTCTCACAGCGTCAGCCAGAAGGCAGTTCAGATCCTGAGTTTGGTAAATTATGATGCTTTTTTTCAAAGGCAGCTGATGCAAATATAGACTGCATCTACACATAGAGGTTCATGTTTAGCTGTTGCACTTTTATCTCATTTGGGGATCTTGCCTTTCCCTTGAATTTATCTGATTTTTTTCAAAAGCTGGTAGGTCACCCCCAGTTTTCTCTGATGTGATAACACCTCTACCACAACATTTATGATTTTGCCAAGTGTGAATCCAATCCAGGAAAAAGCTCCAAATGCCCTCAGCAGCTGGTGCATCCAGACCCCTTGAAAGATTTTGCTTAGCAGATGTAATTTTTGGTTGCAAAGCGGTTGCAATTTGGTAGCAGCTGCAACCATTTGCACAAGTTATTTTTTAGCATTTTGTGCAATTTAGAGTTGACCTAAAAATTATGAACAACTCCACTGAACTTTCTCATTTATCAGCCAGAGACTCAAATCCAGGAAGCCACCATTGGCACTTGCACAACATCTGCTCGACAACTTTAACAATGATTCCTAATGGAAAGCCAAATGGGTTGCTGAATGCCCAGACATAGGAAGAAATATAAAGGACCCCATGAAAAAAAGTGCCAGGCTTTGAGCTTCCATGCCAACAATGGACAATCTTGAATAGGATTCGCACCTCGCACGGCAACTGCCACAAGTCTCTGAATAAATGGGGCACAGCATTGTCCCCGCAGTGTGACTTCAGGGTCCCACGTCAAACTGGAGCTTATAAGTATGACCTGAACGTATATACCTGTCCAGTATCGGATTTGTTTCATATAAACAATGCTGCGCCGCAATGATTAGATGGCCTAAATATTAGTATTTGAACATAGATTCTTTCTAACATTCATATTTTATTGCATTTTTTTAATCTAGGGAATTATTAATATATATTGCAAGTCCAAGTATGATATGTCATAGACTCATTCACTCGCTCACTCACTCAATCAATCCAAACGGGTGACCAAAATGACCCGTTTGGCCTGGCCCCACCAACTCCGGGCCCAGACGCACCTGCTTATCATGAAGCCAGCTAGATGGAGTAAGGAGGGGAAAATGAGAAAAACGGACGCTACTCACCCTTACAAAGCTGGCTGGGAACCAGCCCTCTTCATCGTCGATCTGTCCCCACCACCAGTCCTTGTTGGAGGCATCGAGCACCTTGATAACGTCTCCCGCTTTAAACGCCAACTCCCGGTTGGCCATGGTGACGTGATCCCATACTGCCTCGGCACTGACAATCGAACCGCCACTGATCAGCTTGAAAGACAAACACAAGGCCCATCAGCCACGTTCTCTCCCCCCAGGGAGAAGCCACCTCCTCCCACCACCTCCCCCCCCCGCCACCCTGTTCAGAGAGGATGAGGAAGCCATGCGCCTTGCACCTGGTGGGAATGCCAGTCCCTTCCTTTTGAAAGAACACAGGAGTTTGGACCACCTGGCCAGGGAAGTTCTGTGCCCAAATGATGCCATGCAAGTCATTTCAGGGAAGATCTTCTTTTTATAGGATTTTCTCTACCGGACTAAGGCAGGCCTCAATGAACCACCATTCATTTAAAAATGTTCAAAATTACAATGCTTTGAAAAAATGGGATTTACAACCAATCCTCAGACTTACAACTACTGCAAGATCCCAGGATCAAAATTATGACACCTGATAACCGGCATGTATTTACAATGGTTGCAAGATCCTAGAGATCTGGGGATCAGAATCTGCAACCTTCCCAGCCAGCTTCTAATAAGCAAAGTCAATGGGGGAAGCCAGATTTGCTTAACAACTGCATTATTTGCTTAACAACTGGAGTGCTTTGCTTAATAACGATGGCAAAAAAGATTATAAAGTTGGGTGTGTAACAACTGTCCTGCTTGGAAAATGTGAAATCTGGTCCCAGTTGTGATCATAAATCAAGGACTGCCATTATAGGCTGCAAATGAAGACACATGCAAAAAGCCACATGTTCAGCATCTATCCTTGCATCCAGAAAGCTTTCAAATCAGGGTTCCCACTGAGGATCTGACATAATAGATGGAAGAATGTTTTCTGCATCATCTTAAAAAATTGGGCAGGTAGAGGGCAAAAAGAGTGCAATAAAGATTAAGCATTCCACATAATATAATATAATATAATATAATATAATATAATATAATATAATATAATATAATATAATATAATATAATATAATATAATATAATATAATATAATATAATATAATAATAATATAATATAATATAATATAATATAATATAATATAATATAATATAATATAATATAATATAATATAATATAATATAATATAATATAATATAATATAATAATATAATATAATATATTATAAGGGGCGTGCATAAGAGCACAAAAGTGCCTACTGTTCCTGTCCTATTGTTCCCTTCATTATATCAAATAAATATAGCTGATGCATATTCTTTACTTATATATATATATATATATATATATTTCATGATATGTTTTTTTTATGACAATGTTTGTGTATACTGTTGTGACAAATGAAATAAACTCAGAATACTGAATATCAGATGGGAAAGAAAAAAAATGGAGTATGGAACAGAATAAGCTAGCTAGTTGGTTGGCTGAACAGAATCATTCTTTGCAATGGGGAGGATATTTAATTAGTTCTTCCATTTTCTACCATCTAATGCTAAGTAACAGTAAGTAATGGTATAAGCACTATTAATATTTAGACAAGATGTAAGAGAAGAACTGGGTAGAGTTAAATGAGGCATCAATTTAGAATCATTACATAGACACAAGAGAACTAAGTCAAACCCCCTTGAATACCACTGACCCTTATCCACGTCTAACAAAGTGCTAACTGAGAAGATTCCTGTGCACAGGCTTTAGCAATAAACCAGTAATTTGGAACATCTGCTTTTGGATCTGGGGTGTTTTGTTTTTTTTTGCACCTGACATAATTTGACATAATGAACAAATCTTCGCCTTATGAATCTTCACTTCATCACCTTTGATGAAGGTATTTTTTTTATTTCTTTTTCTTTTCTTTTATGTACACTGAGAGCATATGCACCAAAACAAATTTCTTGTGTGTCCAATCATACTTGGCCAATAAAAAATTCTATTCTATTCTATTCAAGTTAGGAATTTGTGGCTGATGGCTAAGAACATCAACCATCACTTGTCTGTTACTACAGATCTCTGCAACATCAAGAGTGTAAGTGCTACTCAATATCTGAACTGGTATAGGAGAAATAGCCTTCTTGGAAGACTCCTTCCTCACAACCTCTCTTGAACAAGAGAACAAGAGGCTGAGTGTCCCAAAGCCACCATCATTTTAGGATGGTCCAAGATAGAATCAAAGCCATTCCAAGTCATTCCATTCATTAATTGTTTTTACTGTCAGGAAATTTGTTCTTAGTTCTAGATTGGATCTCTCCTTGATAAGTATCCATTCATTATTTCTTGTCCTGCCTTCAGGTGTTTTGGAGAATAGGTCAACTCCCTCTTCTCTGTGACAGCTCCTGAAATATTGGAAGACTGCTACCAAGTCATCCCTAGTCCTTTTTTTCACTAGACTAGACATACCCAATTCCTGCAATCATTTTTCATGTTTTTGCCTCCAGTTCCCTAATAATCTTTCTTGCTCTTCTCTGTACTCTTTCTAGAGTCTCAAATGTATTTTTTTTATACAGTGGTGACCAAAACTGGATGTGGTATTCGAAGTGTGGCCTCCACAGTGCAGTATAAAATGGTTCTAACACTTCACGTGCCCTTGATACTATTCTCTGTGGATATGGAGGGATAGAAACCTGCTATAGAATTTAGCTGGCTCTACTAAACTTTTTTTAATGTAACTTTTGAAAAAAAAAAGCACAAGGAAAGAACACTTGAAGAGCATGGCAAGACAAGAAACAATGGATGGAAACTAAGCCAGGAGAGAAGCAACCTAGAACTAAGCAAAAAAATTCCTGACAGTGAGAACAATTAGCTAATAGAAGGACTTGACTTTAGAGGTTGTGGGTGCTCTATCACTCCAGCCTTTTAAGAAGGGATTGGACAACCACTTGTCTGAAATGGTATAGGGTCTCCTGCTTGAGCAGGGGGTTTGATTAGAAGACCACCAAGGTCCCTTCAAACTCTATTATTCTGTTATTCCATTATTCTTATCAAGTCTTGCCAATCACGAAAATTGATTCTTCTGAAGCCATTGGTGGACTTCTGGCTTACCAATTTCTTATTACTTTTCCAACATCCTTCTATCTCTCTGCTGCAGTGTTTCTCCCCTCTCTTTCCTTCAGTGCTTTCAAAAGGAAAAATGTCAGGAAAAGTTCCCATTACTTATTTACAAGCTCTGTTCCCTTGTTCTCTTTCAGGCCTCTCAAGTGGAATTCCACAAGTACCACCCTCAGCAAGATCTATCAGCCATGACCCTAGAAGCTGCTGATGCTTTTATTGCTTTAAAAAAAAGAAGAACCAAAGGCTAAAAAGAGGAGTTTAGGCAGGAGAACCTTAAAATGCAGAATTATTGCTGAAGCTTGCTAATGGAGGTTGTGTGTGGAGCAGTTCCTCTAAATAAAGCTGAGAATTCTATGGTTAGATAGAAGCGTTAATTTTCATTCCAGGATTATTTTGACTCTTTTCAGTTGCACACCTTTGTTAGTTGAAGACCATCAAGGTGAATGGACCAGGTAGTATCTTAAGAGTTTTCTCTTAAGATACTGTTACAGGTCCTCATTTCATACACTCACACCATCATGGATCTAGAGACACTGAAGGCACCATCAGGCCACCCAGTTCATGAATGGCAGTCTTGAGCTCTGTCTTTGACCAGAATCTCCTTACCACATGGCTGGAAGTTACCCAATCACCTCCATTAAAATCTGGTGGCAAGGGGCCTTATTACCTTCAAGCCAGAAAAACCCAGAAATTGTCATCTTGGCTGTCCTAAAATGGGAGATTTAGGAAACCCAAAGGAAAAATCTAGACCTCACTCCAGAAAATTAGAAAAACATGGCTTGACCATATGTGGGTGAAGCCTTAACCTACTTTGCCTCGTCTTATTCATTGGATGCCCATCCTCCTGTAAGTATAACTACATCGCCCATAAAGCAGAATTGGATCACTTGTCATCCAGCAACTGATCGCAATGTCCTTTTTAAGTGAAGATGCCATGTTAAACATGGGACTCCCACTAAGCTATTGCTCCACCAATTGACGTGATGCCCAAGAGATCAGGATGCAGTTCCAGAGGATCCAGGAGGAAATTGATGACCTTCACTCAGTCAGCTTTGAGAACAGGATTCAGTACAACGATAAAGCCTTCAAAGACTGTAAAGATCTAGCTCTTCTGGTAGGCACTAAGCCAGGAGAATCTACTAAAATGTTGAACACTGAGTTTTTCCACAGTGTGGTTGTTTGACTGCAGTTGTTTGACTGCTGTGATTTAAGTGGTTGTTCTGTTTTGATCTTTTAACCCTCTGGTAAGCCACCCAAAAATCACTCAGGGAGTGAGAAGCCTTAAAACTGAATAAATAATAATAAAATAAGTTAGAAGATTCATAAGATGATAGGTGGGGAGGCAGACACAGAGGATGCTGGAGAGTAGAATGGAATGAGACTTGAACTGAAGCTGAACGAAAGGAGCTTCGGGACAGTTGTTCAGGATGAACTAGATTACAGTTTCCTTCAAGCTTTCCTTATCACTGTGGGAAATTATGGTGTGTCGGTGGGTATCCCTGCATGCGCAAGGTATGGCTAATATCTAGAAAGAAACCCACTAAGAATGCACTAAGAATGCAGAGAAGAACAGTAAAGATGATTAGGGGACTGGAGGCTAAAACATATGAAGAATATTTGCAGGAACTAGGTATGCCTACTCTAGTGAAAAGAAGGATTTTTCATCAGACTAGACATGATAGAAGTGTTCCAATATTTGAGGGGCTGCCCCAAAGAAGAGGGGCCAACCTATTCTCCAAAACACCTGAAGGCAGGACAAGAAGCAACAGAAGGAAACTAATCAAGGAAAGAAGCAATCTAGAACGGAGGAGACATTTCTTGACAGAGAGAACAAATAATTAGTGGAACAGCTTGCCTGCAGAAGTTGTGGCTGCTCCATCATTGGAGGTTTTCAAAAAGAGACTGGACAACCATTTGTCTGCAATGTTAAAGGTGTCCTGCCTGAGCAGGGAGTTGGACTAGAAGACCTCCAAGATCCCTCCCAACTCTTTTATTCTATTATTCTCTGACACCAGTCATGCTGGGTAAGTCTTCTTGCTGCTCTCAAGCTCACGCAACTCAAGGGCATCCAACCAGTCAAGACAAAAAAAACCTTCCATTTGACCAAAAAAAAAAAAATCCACTGATTTCCCGTTCCCTTCTGCCCCACTGCCCTTGGCAATCCCACCTCCCTTTCTGCTTATCTTCCCCATTGCTATTCTGAGACCGCTCTAAGGAGCAATTCAATTGCTTTGGCCTTTTGGAATGTATGGGTTATTTTTAATTATTATTTGAAATGATTACAGATTGACCTTCCCTTTTCATTTTTCCCCCTTCCCTCTGTGGCTTGGCAAGAGGCAGTGCTGAGAATAGGACAGAAAAGCAATAATTTAGCAGATATTTTATCCTGGCAGAGCTCTCTCTTTTTGCTTTGCAACTCTACCCCATCTTGCCTCCAGCTGCTAAGGGGAAAGCTTGAGTTGAGGAAGGCATTTGTGCTTAATTACTCAACAGCTTTTTAGACCTTAGGGGACAACGCAAAACAGTTATGTGGGCATCAAAGACAAGGCTCCTTCTGCCCCAGTAGGGAAGAGATAATAGAATCTGGTTGGGAGGGATCCATGGGGACAATGGAGTCCATGCCCAGTGCAGAAATCCAAATTAAAAGCATCCCTGAAAGCAGATGACTGTCTAACCTAGTGTTGTTCAACCTTAGCAAGTTTTTGCAACAGCATCATTTCATACTCGGCAGTAACTGAATCCCCCTCACAATTCCTTCTGCTTCTTGATTTCAAAGTACTTGAGATACAGGGGCAGCCAACCTCATGTCCACTTTTATTCCATCCCAATCAAGATACTTGAAACTTCTTCCTCAGCAGGCACAAACTTCTTCTACGTCCATGTTTCTCAACCTGGGCCCCTTGAAAATGTGCAGGCTTCAATTCCCAGAATTCCCCAGCCCGCAATGCTGGCTGAGGAATTCTGGGTCTTAAAGTCCACCAATTCAAGTTGCCAAGGTTGAAAAACACTGGTCTAGCCTTAGCTTGAATACATCCAGGAAGAAAGGCCTGCAACTTTGCTGGGTTATTGCTTCCAATGTTGTTGTTCCTCAACATTTTTCCTAACATTAAACCCGACATATTCCCCTGCAACATCAGGCCATGATACCACATTATGCACTCAACAATGATCGAATGCTACCGAAGATCCTGACCTTCTCTGTGTCTGTGGTCTCCCTTTCTCCCCATTCTATTTAAAAATGCAGGAATTGAATACAAAGGTCTTGAGCGCGAAATGTATTTTTGTTTCAATGAATTTAATATTTTCCCCACATGTACTTGAAGCAGGCTTATTCTGGCTGGATTAATGCATCTCAGCAAGTCGTTCTACTCCAAGGGCATGTTAGCTTTTCAGAATCATCCAAGTTGCTATTCAACAAGCCACAGTTTAGAATGAAGGACAATCCCAGTCAAGCTGAACCCAATAAATAGTCCTGATGCTAAATGCTTTTCTCCCACAGATTTTATTATGGTTGATTGTTCACACAGTTAGACAGAAGTTTAGATTAGATTTGGCATTTTTATCAACCTATCTAGTCCTTCTGAAGAACCTGGGATAGGCAGATGTTGATGTTATTGTTGCAGGATGTTTTCAATCTCTGTATATTTGTGATGGGTAGGGATCTTTTCTTCTAGCAGTTCTACATCTGCTGGCCTTGGTTGCTTAGCCAACAGTCCTGAGTCTCGTAGCCCATTTGTCACCAGAGGTTCAAAAACTCCAACTCCTAGTGTGGTCCTTGTTGACCAGGGTGACAACTGAGCCAATATGGGTTTCTGTAATTTATATCTCCCCATGTTGTCTATGGTCACAAAATGGTGGCACTGTAGTTAGAATGCAATACTGTAGGCTAACTCATTGCTCACTCCAGGAGTTTGATTCTGACGGGCTCAAGGATAACTCAGCCTTTCATCCTTCTGAGGTCAGTAAAATGAGGACCCAGATTGTTGGGGGCAAAAGGCTGACTCTGTAAACTGCTTAGAGAAGGCTGTAAAGCACTATGAAGTGGTATATAAGTCTAGGTGCTATTGATATTGCTATGGGAGAGACACACTCTGTCTGGCTCCTCTGGTGAGGCCTGTCCAATATAGTTGAACCTCTGGCATAGCTGTCAACTTCCTTAGAGCCCACAAATCTCACAACCACATCAAGATGGTGCCTCATCACCTTTATTATTTATTAAATGTTTATGCTGCTCATCTCATGGTTTGAGGCAACTCTGAGTGGCTTACAAACTAATAAAGAATATGGATATAAAAACAATTATAAGTATAAAAATATTAAAACTTAGACATTGAATATTGGACCTTTGCAATGCAAAGGTAGTTTGGAACGCCAACCTTTTGTGTAAAAGCAATGTGATTAAGAACATCTGAGGGCACCAAAATTATTTTATTCTATGATTCTGTGTCCCACAACAGCCAACATGATATATCCTGGAAGCTCAAGACAAAGGGATACAGAATAGAGAATAACAGAGTTGGAAGAGACCTTGGAAGTCTTCTAATCCAAACCACTGCTCAAGCAGGAGACACCCTGGACAGGTGGCTGTCCCGTCTACTCTTGAAAACCTCTACTCTTGAAAACCTCTACTGATGGAGCACCCATAACTTTTGGAAGTCATTGTTCTTACTGATTAATTATTTTCACTCATGGTAAATGTCTCCTTCGTTCCAGGCTGGATCTGCCTTTGATAAGCTTTCATCTGCTACTTCTTGACCTGCCCTCAGGAGCTTTGGAGAATAGGTTGAACTCCTCTTCTTTGTGAAAGCCCCTCAAATATTGGAATAACAGAATAACAGAAAATGGAAGATGCTATCATGTAACCACTAGTCCTTCTCTTCATTAGATGATCATCCAATGCCCAGAACCAGGCAGTTATGGCTTATTTCCTATGACTCAAAACAACTATCAAGCATAGTTGCCATTAATTTCCCAATTTTCAATTAATTTGTCTAGTCCCCCTTTAATGCCAGTTAACCTGATGACCACTGCCTTCACCTCTAGACTATTTTAGAGGGTCCTCATTGGTGATTGTGCACGAAATCAGACAGAGGACAAAGGAAACAGTTAATTGAATCCACTCGTAATCCTAAAAATCTAATTGCTATTGACCAGCTCCATGATGGCAAAGCAATCTCACCTCTGCTATCACCTCTTGATACAACTTTCAAGATAAGAGATGATTAGGTGATTAGACAGAATATGAAAAAATCTTCAGTTAATTGCCACCACCACAACCGCCACCCAGACTGAAGAAAGCAAGCCTGATATTGATGATAAAAGCAGGAGAAACTCCGTTCACATTGGTCCTGCCTTCATTCCCTTCTATTCCTAAATAATTGAATGATCTACTGCAGGTGTCTCCAACCCCACCCCACCCCATCCTTGGACCGTCACCATTCTGTAGCCTGCCAGCAACTGGGCTGCGCAAACAAATGAAGCCCCATCCACAGGATGCAGGCATAATGCAAAACCATGGCCCCTTTCTCCACGGAACCGGTCCCTGGTACCCCAAAGGTTGGGGGGGCACTTGGTCTAAAGACAGTCCATCAAAATAGAAAGTTTGGGGAGAAAGCTGAATTGTGGTGCTCTATTTTCATTATTTTTGAGGGAAGGTGGCTGAATTCCTTTAAAATAGCAAAATTGATGTACGAAGAGCAGAAGGAAAAATTCACAAAGAAATCCTGACTGCAACAGCCATTCTGATGAGCTACACACAATCCAAAAGAGCTGTGTGACCTTGAGGTCCAGTTTGTAGTTCTCAGAGCATCTCGAGATTCTACCATCAACCCTCCCTTGCAAATCAAGTTATTTTCAGTAGCATCTTTTTTTTTTTTTTGCTTCCCACCCCACCCCACCCCCTTATTACATTGCAAACAGGACATGAAGCTTCTGCAAGGCTTAAGGCACACCTATATGGGACTTATTTTATTTATTAATTTTATATTATCATATTTAGAAACCACCCATATCCCTCACCAAGAGATCCTGGGCAGTATACAAATAGAATGTTAAAAACAAATAAAACGTTTTTTAAAAAATAAAAAACCCTGTGGATAAAAGTTTAATATAAGGCAAAAAAACTTAAAATGTGACATTAGAAGTTAGGGTGTAGGCCCTTCCTCCAAACAGGTCAGGTCAGGATCCAAGACAAAGGCAGGAGAATGAAACATTTTGACTTAAATGGAATATAAACTCAACTCAAATTGTTTATATGCAACTAAGGCTCCTTTTACTGGATTTCAGAATTGTTAGCAGCTTCTGAAGGGGTTCTGCTGGTCTCACCCAAGGCCATTCAAAATGGTGGCTTTGACTTTCAAAAGATCCCCAGGTCTTACTGGTCCTGCAATTCTGAGATCCTGCTCTGGATTGCTGCTGTGTTATTAACTGAGCTTGATCTGCTGGAGTTTACATCCCACCCTAGAAAATCCAGTGGAATCCTGCTAATATGACTTCTGTAACAGAATCATCAGTGCTTGGAATACTTTACCTGACTCTGTGGTCTCTTCCCATAATCCTAAAAGCTTTAACCAAAAACTTTCTACTATTGACCTCACCCCATTCCTAAGAGGACCATAAGGGGCGTGCATAAGCGCACAAACGTGCCTACCGTTCCTGTCCTATTGTTTTTCTTTTCTTCTTCCTATATATATATATATATGGTTATACCTCCTAATATTTACTCATATATATGTTTATATACTATATAATCTTTTTGTATGATGTTGTGACAAAATAAATAAAATAAAAAATAAAAAAAATAAATTTCTGCTAAACCTTGGGGACAGATGCAATTTCACATTGGCATTGTAATGCTGTCTTCCTGAGTCCCATTTGAATCTTGTGGTTTTTGAAAACTGCTTTTTTTCTGAAAACCACGTGAAGAACTTCAGCTAAAGAAGGTTCCAAAAATAAATTAAAAAGTCAATAAGCAAACAGGTCTAGGGGAATAAATGAAGTGAACTGTGGTGAAAAGAAAAGGCCTACAGTGAGCCTCATACTCATCTGAAGAAAGGAAATGTACAAATAAAGGAGAATATTTGTAACGTAGGGTTGAAATGTGGGGTCCTTGGTACTCTCTGAACTTGGTGGTTTTCTTGCAGATGTTTCATTACCCAACTAGGTAACATCATCAGTACTTGAAGGGAGTGGTGTTTGCAGAGAGGAGGAGGAGAAGTACTGTGGGGGCTTTGGTGCTTTCTGAGCTTGGTTGTTTTCTTGCAGATGTTTCATTACCCAAACTAGGTAACAACATCAGTGCTAGTACCTCTAGTACTATTGATGTTTCTAGTTTGGATAATAAAACGTCTGCAAGAAAACAACCAAGCTCAGAGAGCACCAAGGGCCCCACAGTTCTTCTCCTTCTCCTGCCCCTCCTCTTAACTTTCTCCTCCATTCCAAGAAGGAAAATGTGCAGCTAAGGAGCATCAGAACTGGGGATTTTGTACCAACAATAGAAAAATCTCAGAAAGTGAGGATTGAACTGACAGACAAATAGCCCTGACCACAAAGGAGCAGTTACAGGTTGAACCAGAGACCAATTTCAGACAGTGGAGGCAAAAAAAATGTCAGAGCAATACAAAATAAAGGACAAGAACAAGTCATCACCCAGACAAAGAGAAAAGTAGCCAACATCTCAATTGAAACAGAGACGCAGGCATTTCCAAAGGGGCCCTGTCAATAGTTTGGGGTACAGTACAGTCCTCATAATACCTCGCCACTGGGGACGATGGGAAATGAAATCCAAATGGCTGCAGAACACCAGACTGATTTCCCTTCTCTAGAGAAGTAAGGAAAATGAGGAGAAAATAGAGTGAGCCTTATGCTGGAAATTAATGTCAACCAACGTGCTTATTGATCAGAAATGACTTTAAGATTGGATAGCAAAGGAGAGGGAGCTGGCAGAGATGGTGATACTTAAAGAGTTTTAATTACAGAGAAGAACCTATCTAGTTTTCTATCTGGAAACCACTTCTGAACATTTTGCTCAAAATGGGAAAAAATGAAAATTTGATTTTACCTCCTCTTTGGATTATGTGGGTTTATTTTGTTTGTTCCTGAATGGGTATTTTTGGTCACCCTTCTCATCTTGATCTTTATTTTTGTCTATTGTTTTATTCTTTCTTGATTTAAATGTTTTTAATCTGTAGCCATGCAGAGTAATCGGGAGTTAGGCAGCACACACATTATAATAATAATTGCAATAATAATTAGGTATGTTCCATGAATGCAGATGGAAGACCTCCAGAGAATTCAAGGTCAGAGAACTGAACATGATCATGAAATCATCAGAAGTTGAGGGAGAGTTTAGAATTATCTAGTTTTCCCTTTGCCTATGGACTTTAGGTTTGTCTACGGTGGCTACCTAACCTTAGCAGATATAAAAAAACTTAAACAGAGGGAGGTTTCCCAATATATGAGGTCCCAGGAAGCCCAGCCTGGTTTGAAAGACAGGTGAACTGAGGCTTATCGCAACACATTTATCCCTCCAAAAACTGGAGCTGAAGCATGGCAGGAGAGGCTGGAAAAGTGAGTTATTTACAGGCAGACCTTAACTTACAAGAGTTTGCTTAGTGACCATTCAAATTTACAACAGCACTGAAAAAAGTGACTTATGACCATTTTTCACTTACGACCAATGTAGCATCCCTGCGATCCTGTGATCAAAATTCAAATGCTTGACAATTGATTCATATTTATGATGGTTGCAGTGTCCTGGGGTCACGTGTTCCTCTCTGGAAACCCTTTGACCAGCAAAGTCAATGGGGAAACCAGATTCCCTTAACAATCATGTTACTAACTTAACAACTGCAGTAATTCGCTTAACAAACATGGCAAGAAAAGTTGTAACTTGGGGCAAAACTCACCTAACAAATTTCTGACTTAGCAACATAAATGTTGGGCTCAATTGTGGTCGTAAGTTGGGGACTCACCCGTATAGATTTTCTGATTTTGCCAAATTTCCCAGTTCATGCCATCAAATTTTAATCATCTTACTGTGGTGCTGGAAGCTCACAACTGCCATTCGCCCAAATGATTTTCATTTACTTTCAGTGGGGGACCCCAGCCTGCTGTCTGTCCACTACAAATGGGCACAGCCCCCTAGAGAGCTGTTTTCTAGCATGAAAGCACCCACATCATTTGCAAAGACCTCTCCCCAGGGAAGCAAGGTGACAATGGCATTTGGAGTTTTAATCCATAGTATTGCTTTTCTGCCTACAAGGAAACTCTGGACAGTTACCGGTAGATCATAGAATAATAGGGTTGGAAGGCACTTTGGAGGTCTTCTAGTTCAATGCCCTGTTTAAGCAGGAGAGCCTATACCATTTCAGCAAATGGTTGTCCAGTCTCTTCTTGAGAATCTTCAGTAATGGAGCACCCATCACCTCTGGAGGCAAGCCGTTCCACTGATTCATTGTTCTCGTCAGGAATTTCCTCTTAATTGCTTTCTTGCCTGCAAGAAGATGGGGTGGAAACTCAGAACCTGCAGGCCCTGATTCCACTCAGTCAGCATTTTACTCCTGACTTTCATCTCATTTTCCCATAAATTTTTCATTTTCCAAGCTCAACTTAGCATCTGACAAGGAACTTCCTAACCTACTTAGGACTCTGTGAACCAGCAGGTTCTCATCTCAATTTGGAAGCAATAGTCACTAAAGCTGGATTTCTATGAGGCATTCGCCACAGGAACAGGCTACCACATGAAGTACTGAGATCCCTTTTGCTGAAGATATTCAAAGAGGTTCAGGGCGGCTTTAGTGAATCCCATGCATCAGACTAGATGACTTCTAAGGTACCTTCCAACTTCATTATTTTATGACCAAGTGGATCCCAGTACTTTAGAAATGTGTGTGAAAAGGGGAAATGTGTTATTTGCTGCTTAATACTTAATATGCAAAGAACTCATTCTTCTCGATGCAAAAAAAGCAGATATTAGCCACCACCTTAGGTGGGCGATTAATACAATCTATTTTGTGATTCACAAGAAGGGGAAAAATGAAGTGAGGAAAAGAGTGAGGAAAAGAACAGAAGAGCAGGGATTGAGAGTGATTACCTACTAAATGTGTGCGGGCTTGACTAGCTTTCACAAATAAACGAAGGCAGGAATTTTAAGAAAGGGTGCGCAACTTGGGCATCCTCCTGGATGGGCGGCTGTCGTTTGACGATCACTTGGCGGCCGTCTCCAGGAGGGCTTTTTACCAAGTACGCTTGGTTCGCCAGTTGCGCCCCTTCCTTGACCGGGATGCCTTATGCACGGTCACTCACGCTCTTGTCACTTCCCGTTTGGATTATTGCAATGCTCTACATGGGGCTGCCCTTGAAGTGCACCCGGAGGCTGCAGCTAGTCCAGAATGCAGCTGCGCGGGTAATAGTGGGAGCAACTCGTTGCTCCCATATAACACCGATCCTGCGCGGCTTGCACTGGCTTCCTGTGGTCTTTCGGGTGCGCTTTAAGGTTTTAGTTACCACCTTCAAAGCGCTCCATGGCTTAGGGCCCGGGTACTTACGGGACCGCCTGCTGTTACCTCATGCCTCCCACCCACCTGAGATTCTACAAGGACACCATATTGGAAAAAGTTATTGCTTTCTTGCCTGCAAGAAGATGGGGTGGAAACTCAGAACCTGCAGGCCCTGATTCCACTCAGTCAGCATTTTACTCCTGACTTTCATCTCATTTTCCCATAAATTTTCATCCTTTCCAATGGACCTTCATGGAACTGAAAACTTATTTATTTATCCAAGCGGGACTGGCTTAATATTTTTAATATTTTTTAAAAAATTTTAAAATTCTTTTAACTGGGTTTTATCATTTTAGGGTTTCTAATTTTAAATTTTAAATTTTTTATTTGGCCTTTTTCTAATATGCTCGGTTTTAAATTGTTGTTTTAATTGTATATTTCTTATGTTTTTATCTTTTGGCTGTACACCGCCCTGAGTCCTTCGGGAGAAGGGCAGTATAAAAATTTAATAAATAAATAAATAAATAAATAAATAAATAAATAAATAAATAAGAAGTCATTTTCAGTCATTGCTTCACATATTTTTCAAACCCAACTCTTGATCAAAACTGGCTAGCAAACTACCCTTACCTCAACTTCATGTTGTGTTATGTGCTCAAATGCCTATGATGGAGATGATCATAATATATATAATAGTTTATAGATAGATAGATAGATAGATAGATAGATAGATAGATAGATAGATAGATAGATAGATAGATAGATAGATAGATAGATAGATAGATAGATAGATAGATCTACATGATAGATAGATGATAGACAAACAGTAGATAGATGAAGACACACACACATATACATATACAAGTATGGTATAGTAATCAAATAGTATGTAGAGATAGAGGCAAAAGAGATGTAAAAATTTGGAATAACCTAGCCTCCAGATGTGCTGAATTTCAGCTGCAAGGTATTCACCTGAGATTCTACAAGGACACCATATTGGAAAAAGTTATTGCTTTCTTAAAAAGAGCTAAACTCGGCCAAGAATGAAATTCTTCATGAGGGTTTAATGACTTAAGGTCAATACTCCCCTAAATTTTCATCCTTTCCAATGGACCTTCATGGCAATCCTCCGTTTTTGCTTATTTTCATACAGATAAATGAGTCCATGTTACATTCTACATCACCTAAGTGTCTTATGGTCATTTTCCTGACCCTAGTGAAGAAGATAAACAATGGATGCCACCTCTGATGCAGGCAGAAGTAAATGTTTTTCACTTGGAAACCTCACTAGTTTTGGGGGTTCTTTTAATCATTGCAATTTTGGTTTTGAGAGAACAAAGAGAGCACAGCCAGGGGTTTGGTGCTGTCACTAAAGAAGAACCTGAAGACGTGGGACAATATCACAGGAGATGGAAACTACATAATCCTGAACATTTATTCATATCCCTTAATCTTGATGGACCATGTACAATGGACAATTTTTTTCCTGCCCAATGACAAAACTATTCAGACTGCTAATTTCTGGGCCTCAAATGTTATATAAATGTTTTAAATTCCCTCTGGGTTAAATTGTTTCCATTTGTAATAGTTATAGAAAGTTTTCTTTGTTTAGATTGTTATATTGGTTTTAAATATGCATTCTCTTTTCAATGTAAGATGTTCTGGACTCAGAAAATAAATAAATAAAGCTCCAGAAGGCAAGACAAGAAACAATGGATGGAAATTAATCAAGGAGAGATTCAACCTGGAACTAAAGAGAAATTTCCTACAAACAATTAGTCAGTGGAACAGAAGTTGCCTCCAGAAGTTGTGATGCTCCATCACTGGAGGCTTTTAAGAAGAGACTGGACAGCCGTTTGTCTGGAATGGAATCTAGACCAGGGGTGTCAAACTCATGTTGTCATAGCGGTGTCACATGACATAATGGGACTTTTTTCCCCTTCACTAAAATGGGCATGGGGGTAGCCAGCATGTGACGCATCCGGCACATGGGCTGGGAGTTTAACAGCCCTGGTATAGACTCTCCTACACAAGCAGGGAGTGGGACTAGAGAAGCCATGGCTGAAAGTTTCCAGAATTTTTCTTTTTAATTTGTCTGAAGAGAAGTTTAAAAAATGTAACAGGTGTATGAAGAAACCTTGTGGAGCTTCTACTGGGCATCCTTTCAAGTGGAGAGTAAAGAAGCAGCAAGTGATGTCTTCCAAGCTTAGCAACTTTTGCTACTGAATTCCAGTGATCTGATGTAAACACCCTCTTCAGAGCCATAAAATGGAAACTCTAAGGGCCCTTGGAGGCTAAGACTGGCTCCAAGCTCTTTGCAGTCAAATTCTATACGCACCGCATAGTGTGAATATATCAAATGCATGTAAATTATAATAAGACTTTTTTCAGGGGAGAAAATAATACTATTTTGTTATCTGCACTATGCCTGAATTAATATGTTTGCTTTCGTTGATCTCTGCTGGTTGGCATGTTTGAAAAATAAAAGTGGTCCATTAAAACTCGTGTATTCAATGTGCAACACAATACAGAGGATCAGCTATTAACTTTCACCCAAGTTCTACTACTAAGTAATTTCTTTATCCCTCTTAAAATGCTGTCTGAGGCCAGGAAGTTTAATGTTCAAAAGTCTCAGCAAATGTGCTGGCTTGAGAATTCTGGGAAATGAAGTTCCTTCAGCTGGCCTTCAAAGAAGACTGGGCTAGTGGCCATTCTCAATATTAGTCCGTATGCCTGTATAATTCTGGTTTTCAAACAGAGGTTTAATAAATCAGACCTTGTGACTGTCTGCAACATCATTAATGATGGGGAAGTTGAATTCTCTTTTCCCTGTTTTCAGTTTCAATTGCACCAAGAAGAGGTGAGAATTTAAAAACTTTCCTGATGCACTAGCCTTGCATTTTTCATTTTTAAAACATTTAAACACTCAAATATCTGAAATTGAAGCTGTCCGCTTAGCCCAAAGGTGCTTTTCAAAAGGCAATTGGACTTTGTTTTTCCTTGAAGACATTTCACTTCTCAACCAAAAGCTTCTTTGGTTCTTCAGAAGTTCAGAACTGAAGAAGCTTCTTGGATGAGAAGTGAAATGTTTTCAAGGAAAAATGAAGTCCAGTTGCCTTTTGAAAAAGCACCTTTGATACAACCATGACCTTGATATCTGAGAATCTCCATAGACTGTCAGCTTATAAGGAAAGGAATTTTTTCCCCAAATATTTCTGTTCAGAATTCAGTCCTGATTCTGAAGAGCTAAACTCCTTTTTTATGGGCAAGCACATACAAAACTTAACAATTATCCTATGACTGTGGATCAAACATCATTTGGTGATCACAGTAGAAATTTTAAGATGTTCCAAGGTGGAGGAAATTGGCAAAGCTCAGAAAAGCTTAGAGAGCAGCTAATTAATACTGGAAATTACAACTTTGAAAGGGGGTACTTGAAAACAAAGACTTTACAATTCATAAATGAACCTAAGTATGAAGTGATAGATGGATGATTGGATAGATAGCATGGATGGATGGATGGATAGATGGATTAGATGGATGATGGATAGATGGGATGGATGGATGGATGGATGGATGGATGGATAGATAGCATGGATGGATAGATGGATAGCATGGATGGATGGCATGGATGGATGGATGGCATCATGTTGAAATGGTACCAGTTTATACCAGTTCAAATGAACCAGTGGTGATAAAAATTACTACCAATTCGGGAAAACCAGTAGTAAAAAAAAGCTACCACTTCCTCTCAACCGGTATTTCCAACAATCAGCTGTGCCACACGATTTTAAATCGTTAGAAAGCAGGAAAACCTGCCTTCTAGTGAATCTAAATCACAAGGCACAGCTGTTTCCCCCCCCCCTTGCTGTTCTACTTACTTTCTCAAGTCTCCTTTTTCCACACAAAGTACGTATTTGGTGCGCACTGTGCATATGCACAGGACACATTTAGTGCACACCATGCATGCGCTTGCACGTAGTGCATCGTGCATGCACAGCCAGTGAACTGGTGGCAAACCAGTTCAGATTTCACCACTGGGTGGCATGGATGGATGGATGAGTGGATGAAATGGAATGGATATTCTGCAAGTAGATTTGGACATTCTATTTCCACCAGCCGGAAGTTGAATTCTTGTATTACACATCTGCAGTACTAGATTCTGTCCTTTTTTCAACTTAAAAAAAGAAGGAACTGTTCCTATGAGTTGTATATAAAAAGCAGTAGTTATATTTTTTAAAAAAAGGGAAAAGCTCCATTTTAACAGCTTGTAGCATAGAAAAGGACCTGTTAAAAATGAAAGCTGGGTGATTTGCATGAGAAAAAATTGCAGGACAATTTATGAACAATTACATAAAACAGAAGTTGCCGTAAAAGCACTGGCTGTTATAAGCTCTTTCCAAAATGAATGGTTTAGAAGCAGGCTTGGAGATGGTCTTGATTTAACCATCTTTCACCCAAGGCACTGGGCTTGTTAGGCTAGTTGTTGTGAGTTCTGAAAAGGGAGGGAGGGAGGGAAGGGGAGAGAGAAGGAGGGAGAGAGAGAGAGAGAGAGAGAGAGAGAGAGAGAGAGAGAGAGAAAGAAAGAAAAAAAGAAAGAAAGAAAGAAAGAAAGAAAGAAAGAGAAAGAAAGAAAGAAAAGAAAAGAAAGAAAAGAAAGAAAGAAAGGGAAACAGGAGGAAGACTGTCCAATTCAAACATTCTGGTTTAGTCAATGAACCAGAATTCATTGGGTTGTATAACACTTAGATCACAAAGCATTTGTACAAAGCACAGCATGGGAGGCTCAGACCAAATGAACACAAACATGACCATAGTGGCTTATTGGTTGTATGAATCTAAGTTCTGCATCCCTATCTCTCCTAATTTCTATAAGGGAGAAAGCCTTGCTATAGCTTATTTTTGTAAATTCAAACACAGGAAATTGCCATCTACCTACCTGACCTACTGGCTTCTAGCAGTTAATCAGTCAGTCAGTCATTAGATTTAAGTGCAGCCGTCTCAGCTAGAGGCAACCAACTGTACTGTGAGTTACTTTCACTGGTGCTTGCCAGAAAATGATTCCCACTTTTTACTAAATATCAGTTATTTTATCTCAAAATGTTATCAGATCAATCTGATTTTATCTCCTTGACCTTAGCCAAGTATTGCTCTATACTAGTTCACAGAGTACATTGTAGTATTAACTCTACTCCTTTTTAGATATTTTAGAACAATTACACTTTTCAATTTAATCTTAATTAACTCTGACTTTGTGCTTTATCTGCTGGTCTGTGACTGAATAAAAATTGATTTGATTTGATTTGAGTTACGTGGACCCCAACAACTGCAGCTTTTTGAAGAAACCATGGTTACATAAACCTCAACCAAGTGAGATGTGAGCCAAAATCTACTTGGCTAGATATGATTTCTCCCTTAAATAACAGAAAGGAGAAAGAAGGCACATTTTTTGTCCTTATTCCCATTTGCCCAGCCCATCCTGTTTCATCAATGCCCAATCGTGCAGAAAGCAATTTTAGCCCAGACCTCCTTATTAGCATGTAAAACAAAAATAGCAGCACATTTCGCATTGCTTTCTCGCAGCTGATCACTCGGCAGCAAGGCGGCAGGAGAATGAAGCATTTGTGGATAAGAAGGAAATGCAAAGCAGGGCCATTTTCAGAAGGCCCGATGCAAAAGGAAACCCATCTCAAAATCCAAGGAATTGTGCAAATTGAAGCGTACCCAGGCTCTAATAGGATTATAGATCAAGTTTGTTTACTGAAAAATGCAGATTGGAATCAATCTTCAACTATCCCCAGTGAGCATACTGTCTTGGGTAAGAAAGAACTTACCATATTTTTTTTGCTCTCTTAATCTAAATTTTTAGAGCAATCCGCTCAACAGACCAATGATTTTTTCTTCCATACGTCCAGCTACATTTAATTCTGAAAAGCCATTTCAATCTACTGTATCCACTTCTCACGATGTGGGAGAGTGAAGCATGACAAAAACCCAATGGGACAGAATGATTCACTGCTTTATTTGAGAAATGAACACCCTCTTTTGCATGACAATGAAAAGATAAACTAAAAAGGTCTCCTTTGAACTGACTAATAGTTCCTGATTTTTGGTTAGCTTTTCTCCCCCTCCAGGAGAGGAACTGTCTGACTGAAAATGGAAAGCAAATCACATCTTGCTACACAAACCACATCTTCCTACTAGAACTCTGTCATCTCAAATCCATCTTTGATCTCCGGACAAGACACATCCTTTTCTTCCATAAAAGCTGTGTTCTGGGTCTATTGTCCCTCTGGAAGGAGATAATCAGCCAACTGCAGGTCACCAATTAGTTCATCCTGCAGCCTGCACCCACCAAAGATTGACCCATGACGGGCAGTGAGGTTATTGGTGACTACCTTGCTGAGTCACATTGACAGGTCATTTTTGATCTGTTTCTAATAGAATCGCAGCAGCCTCTACTCTCCAACTTCTGCACCCTGGACATTTCTCCACAAGGAACTTTGTCTTCCCTACTCTAATTGATGTCTTGCTATTATGTGCATGTAGGATTGCATTATAATCTGGAACATGGACTTCCAACCCACGTTTTCACAGTGGGGCTTATAATAACACGCTACAATCACCATATACAAAAATAAAACCCAAGACCATAATTGAAATAAAATGCAGATGTTGTGACAAAAACAAAGCATTCCAAATCTGAGCACAAGAACAAATGACATATTACACTCCCATAGTGGTTAAAATTATAGCAGCTTCTCGCTCAAAATGCAAAACTGTGAAAGCTGCAAAGTATTCATGCTAGATGGGCCAGAGCATCAGCTTGTCAATCATCTCAAAGATTGTTTTTTCAGCTCACTCAAAACCTGGGATACAATCCAGGAGATAAGCTAAAAAATAGCTGCCAATTATCCAACTGACTAAGTTCTCCTGTGAATTGACCACCCTTATAACAGACAGCTGCAATGGAGATTCCCAATGCCCCAGAGCTGTTACTGAAGATTGCAAAAATCTTCTTTCAGCAAAAGGAAAATGATGCAGATCTAGATTTATAGGGAGATGCAGACGCGCAGAGAAGAGAAACAAAGATGATTAGGGGGCTGGAGTTTAAAACATATGAAGAATATTTGCAGGAATTGGGTATGGCTATTGGGGAAAGAAGGACTAGGGACATGTTAGCAGTGTTCCAATATCTAAGGGCCTACCAGAATGGAGAGGGAATCAACTATTCTCCAAAGCACCTGAAAGCAGGACAAGAAACAATGGATGGAAACTCATCCAGCAGAGAAGCACGCTAGAACCAAGGAGAAATTTCCTGACAGTGACAATAATTAACCAGTGGAACTGCTTGCCTCCAGAAGTGGTGGGTACTCCTACACTGGAAGTTTTTAAGAACAGACTGGACAATCATTTGTCTGAAAAGGCAAAGGGTCTCCTGCTTGAGCAGGGGGTTGGACTAGAAGTCCTCTAAGGTCCTTTCCAACTCTGTTATTCAGTTAAATATAACTTATTCAAAAGATCAAAGGAGAGAAGAACTGAGTTCTACAATGTTGGTCCTCCCAAAGCTGGTAACCTCCCAATGTGTTGGATAATGACTTCCAGAATTCCTTGCCAGCATGACCAACAGCAAGAATCCCAGGAAAACACCAGATTGAGAAAATGCTTAGACAAGATCTGGCCTTTTTATCCATTTATTGAGTCTTTCCCAAAGACCTGGGATAGGCAGATGTTCTTGTTTGATGGTGTCAAAGTTATTGTTGCAGGATGTAAGCTGGTTCCAAGTAAAGCTGCTTTTTGCAATTGACTGATAGTGATTTTGTCAATGTCCACAGTGTTCAAATGGCGATAGAGATGTTTTGGGGTTAGTATATTATTATTATTATTATTATTATTATTATTATTATTATTATTATTATTATTATTATTATCATCATCATCATCATCATCATCAACAACAACAACAACAACAACATCGTCATCGTCATCGTCATCATCATCATAATTATTATTTACACAAAATGACAGTATACACAGCAAACGAGATAACTATGCTGGATTTCGTATCACAAATCACTAGTCGAACACTTCCCAAGCATTTAGGACTGCCTGATGTATCGGCGAATTATGCGAGCAGATCCCAGTAAGGTGGCCTTCTGCAGCTGACCAATGGTGATCTTGTCAGCACCAATCGTTTTTAAGTGCTTGCCTCGGTCTTTAGGCACAGCTCCCAGCTACCACTGGAACCACCTGCACTGGTTTATGCCAGAGTCTCTGCAATTCAATTCTCAAATCTTGATATCTGGTCACTTTTTCAAGTTGTATTATTATTATTATTATTATTATTATTGTTGTTGTTGTTGTTGTTATTATTATTATTATTATTATTATTATCATCATCATCATTATCATCATCATTATTATTATCATTATCATTATTATTAACTTTATTCATTAAACATGAAACTCAGTCAACTGAACATTCAAAAATGCATCACAAATACCATTGACTGGTGTTGATGGTTGATACGGGTTGCTGCCAGCGTCCTAGGTATCAAACAAGTACCTTCTTAAAATATATGATGTTCCAAACAGCACAGTTTTTTGCAGTTCTGCTGGTGTTATTGCAGGAAGCTGCAATTTCTTGATGTATCTTATAAAATTCTTGGACATGGTACCAAGTGCCCCGATGACAATGGGTATCACTGTTACATGTTTCATCCATAGCCGTGTAGTTTCAATGGCCAGGTCGCGATATTTCATGATTTTTTCCAGTTCTTTTTCTTCAACTCTGGCATCTCCTGGTACCGCAATGTCAATAAATTGTACGTTTCGGTTTTTCACAACTGTGATATCTGGTGTGTTGTGTTCCAAGTGACAATCCGTCTGTATTCGAGAGTCCCACAAGATCTTCACCTTCTCATTTTCTATAACTTTTTCCACTTTATGTTCCCATAACTTTTTGGATACAGGCAAGTCGTATTTTTTACATAATGACCAGTGGATTAATTTAGCAACTCGGTCGTGTCTAGCTTTGTAATCAGTTTGTGTGATTTTGCTGCATTCACATATTAAATGTGAAACAGTTTCAACTTTATCATTGCAAAGTCAGCAGTTTGGTATGTTGGTGGATTTTTGTATCTTTGCTTTCATGGCGTTAGTTTGTAGTGCTTGTTCTTCAGCAGCGAGTATTAAACCTTCCGTTTATTTCTTGATGGTTCCCATCTTAAGCCATGCCCATGTAAAGTTGTCATCAAATTTTCCTTCAATGTTTTTCAAGTGCCGTCCATGCAAAGCTTTAGCTTTCCATCTATTTAATCTGTCATTCAGCTGTTTTTCCTTATATTCTGCCTTTGTTTCTGTTGTTTTTATAATGTTCTCCATTTTCACAGCCTGCAACAATTTTTCTGTACTTTGGTTCATATAATCATTCAAACTTCGTTTTTCTTCTTCTACAGTTTGATGGATCTGCAATAGTCCTCTGCCCCCTATTTTTCTTGGCAAGTATAACCTGTCGATGTCACTTCGTGGACGTAAAGTGTGATACATATTCAAAAGTTTGAGCATTTTCTGATCCAAGTTTTCTAGTTCAATCAAAGTCCAGTTGATGATTCCAGCTGAGTAGCATATCCTGGAACTGCCCATGTATTAATGCCTATTATTATTATTATTATTATTATTATTATTATTATTATTATTATTATTATTATTTATATGTATCTCCTGTACACAGGCAGCATATAAAGCAAATACTCCTCCACATCTTTCAACAATCATCTGATGGGATATCTATTCAACTATCTATCTATCATCAAGTTTGATAGCACAATGTTGCATGTGCTTCGGCATAGTTATGTTGACCACATGACCACGGAAATGTCTTTGGACAATGCTGGCTCCCTAGCTAAGAAAGGGAGATGAGCACTCCACCCTAGAGTCAGACATAACTGGACAGAGGAAACCTTAACCTTTACTTTACCTAAATTTGTTTGCCACCCATCTCACCACATGCTGATAGAGCAGTGCCTGCACCAAAATCACCCAATAAGGGTTCATGATTAAGGATGGACTTCAACCCAGACCTAGTCCTATGCTGAAACACAAAAACCACCCTAGCATTTTACTGGTTCCTTTGTTTTTGAGATTCCTCCCTTTTCTTTAGCAAACAGTTAAAAAAAATTATTAGGTCCCAGACAAGATAGCTTCTGTCTTTCCACTACCTCCTTCCTGTTTCTCCCAATCAATCAGAATAGAGCTGGAAGGCACCTTGAAGCTAGAGGTCTTTAGTCCAGCCCCCTGCTCAAGCCCTATACAATTTGAGACAAGTGGCTGTCCAGTCTCTTCTTAAAAACCTCCAGTGACGAAACACCTATAACTTCTGAAGGCCAGCTGTTCCACTGGTTAATTGTTGCTACAGTTAGGAAGTTTCTCCTTAATTCCAGGTTGCTTCTCTCCTTGATTAATTTCCATCCATTGTTTCTTGTCTTCCTTCAGGTGCTTTGGAAAATAAGTTGACACCCTCTTCTTTGTGGTATAGCCCCTGAGATATTGGAACACTGCTATCATGTCACCCTAGTCCTTCTTTCCTCTATACTAGTCAGACCCAATTCCTGCAACCATTCTCCATTATTGGGAAAAGTTCAGAGAAGAAGCTTCATTATCTGAATGCACAAGTGTCATTCTTAGTTCTCTCCCCATTACCCTCCCTCCCTTTCAGTTTTTATAACTGGAAAATATTAGCAACTGGCAAATGATATATAAGAAGATAGCAAAACTGTGTGACTAACCCATAGTGTAATTCTCCAGTCTAATAAAATTCAAAACCAGATGTGTACAGTATAGAAGAATTTGTTTAAAAATACATCTTTTTTTGAAAAAAGAAGAAGAAGAAGGGAAGTGCAGAGAAGAGCACCTTAGTTGCTGTTTTCCTTCATATTTAATATGAAGCAGAAACCCTCACAGCAACACTAACCATCTTCCAGGTCCCTTCGGCAAACTTTAAGGAAAAGGGTCATATGCAACTCATGGCCTGAAAACAGGAGAATTCTTGCTTCTATGCTACATATCAGAGGTTTTCAAACTTTTTTTATGACATAAAATCCATTCCTTGGAAAAAATCCTACGGAGCCCCTGATCAACAGGCAAAGCTCTAGCAGCAGAAATTTCATCCAAGTGAATTCTGTTTAGTGGTGTTGGTGTTAACACCCCTGATCTGCTAACCCAATTCATTTTCTGGGTTCTCCCAATACAATGAACCCTAAACTAGCCATATGACCTGGGGAGAAAAAACTCAGCAGTGAAATTAGGTTTACTAAATTATACAAATGCAGCTTCTGCCTGATTAACTGATGGGGTGATGATGGGGCGATGAGAGTGATTGCTAGAGTTTGCACCATTGTGCTCTGTAAAAGAAAAACCTTCCAACCCAAAATGTGACATGTACCACCCAGTAAAATGTACTTCAGGGGTGTCCAAGGGACTCCCAGAATTCAAGCATGGCTGGCTGGGGAATTATGGGAGTTGAAGTCCACAAACCTTGCCAAGGTTGGACATCCCTGATCTACTTGCTGGAACAAGTTCTCCTCTTTTCTTTCTTACTCCTTGGCTCCAATAGTTTTATTCTGCACACTTTAGAAATTACTTTAGAAAGGCCTACTCTAGGCCTCAAAGAAAGAGAGGACCATTCCCCTATTATTCTTTAAAACTGTTAATTTATTTTGAGCCTGAAAAAATGGTCTCTGCTTAAGAATTGCATTAACAAATCAATCCCTCGAAACACCTATATCCTCTTTCAGGGCCACGCAAAGTCCGAAAAAAGGCATTGCTGCTTTAATGGGAGGTCTTCTGAATCGTTTTCCACACATGCACCCCCGTGGGGTTTCATCCCATTGCTTAAAGCTGTCCATGTGGTTTTGTTCCAGGGCTGGTGAGTTGCTACTCTACCGAAGAGAAGAACTAAGGATGCTGGTATAGCAGGGTTCCAGTACTTGAGAAGCTTGCACCAAGAAGAATCGGTTGACCTTTTCTCCAAAGCACCCAAGGGCAGGACAGGAAGTAGCGGATGGAAGCTTATCAAAGAAGATCCAACCTAGAATTAAGGAGAAATTTCCTGACAATGAGAACAATTAATCAATGGAACAGCTTGCCTCTTGGATTTGTGGGTGCTCCATCACTGGAGGTTTTCAAAACGATATTGGACAACCATTTGTGCAGAATGGTACAGGGTCTCTTGCTCCAGCAGGGGTTTGCATTAGAAGACCTCTGAGAACCCTTCCAACCCTATTATTCTATGTTTTATACTTGTTGCATTAAAGTTACCCTGGAATGTCCACGACCATAAACTTTAGCCAAATGCCACTGGGGGAGTAGAAGTTATCTATTCCTAGATTATCTACTTTACCGTATGCTGCACAAGTGGTAGGAGTGTCATGACTGATTGGACTCCTGGTGGCAAAGACAAATGATGTTGAGGATATTGAGATCTCCCACAGGGGAGCACATGGGACTGAACACATGACCACAGAACAACTCCAAAAGAAAAAGAGGTGAAAGTCAGGAGAACCTTCCTGGCTTCAAGCAAACCCAAAGCAGACATGCTGGCAGATTTCAAAGAGTTGTAAAGTCTTTTGGGCAACAGTATTATTTCATACTCTGCAGTAACTGAATCCCCGCACAATTCCTTCTCCTTCTTGGCTTTCAAAGTACCTGAGATACAGGAGCAGCAAACCTCATGTCCACTTTTATTCCATTCCAATCAAGATATTTGAAACTTCTTCCTCAGCACGCACAATCCTTGTTCTACATCTGTTTCTCTCAACCTGGGCCCTTTGAAATTGGGTGGACTTCAATTCCCAGAATTCCCCAGCCTGCAATGTTGGCTGGGGAATTCTGGGAGTTGAAGTCCACCCATCTTCAAGGGGCCACGGTTGAGAAACCCTGTTCTACATAATCCATCAAGCTGCTGTTCAGGTTAACCCCATAAAACCAAAAGAATGCACGAGAGGCACATTCAACAGAGCCCACATTGACACCTTCTTGGAACTGACAGAGCTCGAGAAAAATCATCTTCCCTCTTGTAAAAAATTGGACCTCGTAGCATGAAACTCTGTGGACCTGCTTCAGCAAATTGCCGTGCTAATTAATACAAGGTTCAGAAGCATTCCTAATTTACCATTAATATCTACAGCAATCACAGCCTTGTACCCAGTGGGAACTGGGAGGGAGGGTCGGCAGAGTCTAAAATCAGTCTGCTGAAAAAGGATGGATGGAGGCTTTAAAAGCCACTGTTGATTACCAGCTCTTCTTACGTAGGCGGGTGTGTGGGTGAGCGTGTGGGGGAAGCTGGAAGAAAGGACACTGAATTTATTTCTAGAAATGCATGGCAATTTTGGAGGAGGGAGAAGGAAGGGGGTGTCTCTCACCTCCTTGCTGCTCCCACAGCCCCAAAATTGTTATTTTTAACGGAAGAAAGGCAGAAGATTGTACAGGGATTGGGAGGGGATGCAAATCAGGGGGTCTCCTCCAGAGCCCACCAATCTCTGCAGCTTAACCAAGGGGCAGAGGGGCATAAGTGGGTCTGCCCAATGCTAATCTCATTATTTATTCCTTTGATTTATATAACTACCCATGTCACTGCGACATGACTCTAGCTGGCTGTATGTAACACAGACACCTGCACATCCTGCCAATATAGACTATTCTAGCAATTTCCTCCAGGCTGCAAAATTCTCTTCTGAAAATGCTTTTCAATTTCCTAACACCCCCAGACTGCACACTTGAGGGAATGCATCACCCTGGTAGGAGGCACAATGATGCGAGTTGCACTCCAATAGCGTCAAGGAGACTTGTCGTGGCTCTGGTGATGGACATGTTTCTCATTTGGATATAATTAGGATATTCCAAGCTGAAATTGTCCTATTTTGGACACATGAAGGGAAGACCCAACTCTCGGGAGAAGATTCTAACGCTGGGAAAGAAAGAAAAGAGGACAACCAGAAGAAGGGTGGAGGGAGTTGATTACAGCAGTGATGGGTCCACTGTTGGAAAATCTGAAGGATCAGGTTAGGGACAGATCATCACAAAGAACATATATCTGGTTTCTAAGGGACTTGCTGGTGGTATGTAATCATCAGTCCAGAAAAACTATGGCGAAAAGGACATTGTTGGTAGGGATGTCGATTCACACTTTACAAAGCCCCACAGTAGCTTCAAAGACCTATGTTTAACTCATAGAATCATCTATTGCAATGTCCTTCCTGTTGAGGATTACTTCAGCTTCAATCACAACAATACAAGAGCAAACAAGCATGTCCAGAAATATTTTACAAGAAGAGTTCTCCACTCCTCTGAATACAAGTTTCAGTTTTGGAATTTCACTCATTGTGTGCCAGGTTCCTTATGCTAGTAAAGAACTTTGAAAGACAATGGCTTCAGAGTTTTTTTTATGCAGAAGAGGTTTTTCTGGAACCCTGTCACAAAATACCTTATGCCACCAGACTTGAAATCCTGGGGTTAGAAAACTTAGAACTCCGCCGCCTTCGACATGACCTGAGTTTAACTCATAGAATCATCTATTACAATGTCCTTCCTGTTGAAGGAAGCTCCAATCACAACAATACTAGAGCAAACAATAGATTTAAACTTAATATTAACCGCTCCAATCTTGATTGCAGAAAATATGACTTCAGTAACAGAGTTGTTAATGCTTGGAATACACTACCTGACTCTATGGTCTCTTCCCAAAATCCCCAAAGCTTCAACCAAAAACTTTCTACTATTGACCTCTCCCCATTCCTAAGGGGTGTGCATAAGAGCACAAGAGTGCCTACCGTTCCTGTCCTATTGTTTCCTTTCGTTATATCCAATTAATATAGTTATTACATACTTACACTCCTATATATGTTATATATTGTATAATTATTTCATGCTTATGCTTATATATACTGTTGTGACAAAAATAAAAATAAATAAATAAATAAATTTTTTAAAAAGGTGAAAGTCTTCTATTCTTTCATCATGCCGTGAACAGCATCCCTGGTTTCTCCCCATGGTTCACATCACCTCACGTCTTCAGGAAGGTGCACAAGGGAAATCTTGTTCTTGAGAAGTAGTTGGAAAACTTCTCCTTCCCCTAGAGAACTTTTTCCGCCAGGAAAAGCAAGGAAGAGGCTTTTCTACCTCATTCTCATTCTAAAAATTCTTCAGAATTTTTTTTTGCAGATATACACAAGCTTCTTTTCTTGTGAGAATTTATTCCATCCTGCTGTAGCCTCCCTGGACGGTCCTTCTTCCCGGTCTGAAAAAATGCAAGAGGGAGATCCACTCTCGATGGTCCCTTGGATTGTAATGGAATTGCGGGAAGCCAGGGAGGCCACAGTAATTTCAGATGCAAAAGTCTTGCATCACAGCAAAATAAAAATAAAATAAATAAAAATAAAGGAAAAGAGGAAAGAAATTACAAAATAATATTTTGCTCCACCTCCAATGTTGGCCCACATACTTGCCCTACAATAAAGATTCCCTTTTCACAACCCTGTAATCCCTTAATTCAGGGTAGTTGGAGCAACTGGATGAAGATGAGATTTTACAGGCTGGACGACCTTCCTGATGCCACATGGAGTTCGCAGATTGTGTGTGTGTGTGTGTGTGTGTGTGTGTGTGTGTGTGTGTGTGTGTGTGTGTGTGTGTCCGAGGAGAGAAACATCTGCCGCTCCCTGGATTGAACTCTCAGCCTTTTGAGTGACAGGTGAACATCTTCACCACCAGCCGCCACACTGCTCTATATGGGCAATACAATACTGGAGATAAAATATTAATAATAAAATCACCAGCTTCCAACAAGCCAATGGGGGAAGCCAGATTCACTTAATGACCCCATGACTCACTTAACAGCTGCAGTGGTTCACTTAGCAACTGTGGCAAGAAAGCTTGTAAAATCAGGAGCAATTCGCTTAACAATCACCTTGTTTAATAATTGAAATTATGGTCGTAATTGTGGTCATAAATTGAGGACTGTTTATATCTGTTTATATTATATAGGGCCTCTAGTGGCTCAGACTGGTAAGACAGTCTGTTATTAACAGCAGCTGCTTGCAATTACTGCAGGTTCAAGTCCCACCAGGCCCAAGGTTGACTCAGCCTTCTATCCTTTATAAGGTAGGTAAAATGAGGACCCAGATTGTTGGGGGCAATAAGTTGACTTTGTATATAAATATACAAATAGGATGAAGACTATTGCTAACTTAGTGTAAGCCACCCTGAGTCTTCGGAGAAGGGCGGGATATAAATGCAAATAAAATAAAAAAAAATAAAAAAAAATATCAATGGATACTGCCACTGCAGGAGAAAAAAGATGGCCTCCAGGGCAGTTCATGTGCTAATGAATGACTGAGAGTCATTTTTTGTAAGATGAGCGGTCACACAGATTTGATTAATAACTTCCTTTTTATGACCCTGAAATCCCTTAAGTAGAGTTGGGACTACTGAATGGAGCTGAGAGTTTACTGACCAGATGCCCTTCCTGATGCCTATGCGGAGTTCGCAGTGGATATTTTCTCTTTGTAGCCTATTAGAGAAACATCTGTCGCTGCCTAGGATTGAACTCTCAACCTTCCAAGTAGAGGCAAGCATCCAAGTGGAGGCACCATCACTAGACCACCACACCACTCATATTTTCCATATGACCGGCTAAGAAAATCAAACTGACATTTTGAACAATTCAGAACAAAGAAGCTGGGCCCTTTTGAGCATCACACCACTATTTCCCAGATCAAGGAAAAACTACGTCAAATTACCTACAAGTTGCAGTGGTTGCTGCAATCAGTTGGATCTTAATAGAATAGAATAGAATAGAATTTTATTGGCCAAGTGTGATTGGACACATTAATGAATACTTCGGGAAAATATAGCTCAAATAAGCTGCCAGAAAAATTCCTGCTTAATGCGAAAGCTATTCCGAGATACATTTAGATGCAAATTGAGACTTAAAACTATTTTTCTGGAAATGCAGTTGCTTCTCTCCTCTCCGGGGTAGATCTGCCCATTTCACTTTATTCCTTCTCCCCCACCTATTTATTTATTTATTGATTTCATTACAATGCGCGTTTTGAGAATTATTTTTAAAAAATAATACACATATTTTAACAGTCCTTTTTTTAAAATACGAAAGTTTGCCAAGCTGCCTAACAAATGTATATTTTTAATTCTCCACCATAAAGCATCTTAGCAATTACTTTTTACTAATAGAGCCATTTTATGTATTTCTTTTAATAGCCTTGATTTATTTTACCAGTTTTGATTAGTGAACCTCACTGCAAAATTTGGAGTACATATTCAGAAAAATTAATTGTGCTTCGTGAATTGATGCAAAAGGGTAACATTAGATACATCCACATCAAAAGATGAAAAAATAAATCCCACTTTTCTCAACCCAAATAAAGGAAAAATAGTCATCTGTTTTTCCCCTAAAAGAAGTGATTCAGACCATTCTGGGTGGTTCGAGCATTGCTGCAAATCCAGAACAAGAAGCTGGGCCCTTTTGAGCATCACACCACTATTTCCCAGGTCAAGGAAAAACTACGTCAAATTACCTACAAGTTGCAGTGGTTGCTGCAATCAGTTGGATCTTAATAGAATAGAATAGAATAGAATTTTATTGGCCAAGTGTGATTGGACACATTAATGAATACTTCGGGAAAATATAGCTCAAATAAGCTGCCAGAAAAATTCCTGCTTAATGCGAAAGCTATTCCGAGATACATTTAGATGCAAATTGAGACTTAAAACTATTTTTCTGGAAATGCAGTTGCTTCTCTCCTCTCTGGGGTAGATCTGCCCATTTCACTTTATTCCTTCTCCCCCACCTATTTATTTATTTATTGATTTCATTACAATGCGCGTTTTGAGAATTATTTTTAAAAAATAATACACATATTTTAACAGTCCTTTTTTTAAAATACGAAAGTTTGCCAAGCTGCCTAACAAATGTATATTTTTAATTCTCCACCATAAAGCATCTTAGCAATTACTTTTTACTAATAGAGCCATTTTATGTATTTCTTTTAATAGCCTTGATTTATATTACCAGTTTTGATTAGTGAACCTCACTGCAAAATTTGGAGTACATATTCAGAAAAATTAATTGTGCTTCGTGAATTGATGCAAAAGGGTTACATTAGATACATCCACATCAAAAGATGAAAAAATAAATCCCACTTTTCTCTACCCAAATAAAGGAAAAATAGTCATCTGTTTTTTCCCTAAAAGAAGTGATTCAGACCATTCTGGGTGGTTCGAGCATTGCTGCAAATCCAGAACAAGAAGCATTTCAAGCTTCAAACCTAAACTACACTGAATAATTTGCTTTTGTTATCAGTCACTAGGTTGTGTCCCAACTCTTCACACACCCATGGACCACAGCAAGCCAGGCCCCCATGGCCTCCACTGTTTCCCAAAGTTTGCCCAAATTCATGTTCATTGTATTGATGACACTATCTAACCATCTCATTGTCTGGCGTCCCCTTCTCCTTCCGTCTTCCATCTTCAGCAACATCAGGGTCTCTTCTCCAGTGAATTCTCTCTTCTCATTAGGTGGCCAAAGTATCTGAGCTTTAGCTTCAGTACCTGTCCTTCCAAGGAATAGTCAGTGTTGATTTCCTTGCAGGAGTACTGAATAATATAAGTCCAGAAATATGTGAACACACACTAAACAACTGGACAGCCTGCTCTGGAACAGAAATGGAACATTCTGGAAGAAAGCAGAATGTCAGAACATTCCAGAGCCTGTTCTGCTTTTCAAACTTGATTCAACAATCTGTTTCCAAGGGAAACTATCTATCATCACTGACCTCACCAAAGGGGAACTACATGCTGCCAAAGAATTTAGCAAAGCCTAGAACATAGCTTGACAATCAGCATGATGCAATATTTTTTCTATTGACAAGTAATTCTATTTTGATGTAGATATATTTTTGGTACAGCTGCGTTCAGCTCTTATCCATAAAAATGTATTAATGGGAAGAAATGCCAGTGAAGTTTGATAGTGCCTTCAAATCCGAAGAAACGGCAGAGAAATTAATTTTTCTTGCATTGAATGTAATAGAACCAATGTGCTATATTGGGGAGTCTCCAAACTTGGCAACTTCAAGATTTGTAGACTTCAACTCCCCCAATTCCCGTTAGCCCCATGTTGGCTGGGGAATTGGGGGAGTTGAAGTCCACAAATCTTAAAGTTGTCATGTTTGGAGAACCCTGTGCTATATCACCACATTTGACAATTGGACATGACTGACAGAAAAACTGACTCATTTTGGAAGCAAAAGACCCCTACTTCTCTATATTAGAATAGAATTAGAATAGAATAGAATTTTATTGGCCAAGTGTGATTGGACACACAAGGAATTTGTCTTGGTGCATATGCTCTCAGTGTACATAAAAGAAAAGATACGTTCATCAAGGTACAACATTTACAACACAATTGATGATCAATATATCAATATAAATCATAAGGATTGCCAGCAACAAGTTATAGTCATACAGTCATAAGTGGAAAGAGATTGGTGATGGGAGCTATGAAACGATTAATAGTAGTGCAGATTCAGTAAATAGTCTGACAGTGTTGAGGGAATTATTTGTTTAGCAGAGTGATATTATACAGATCCATAACTTTCAGCAGTAGGCAATGTAACAGGCTGTGGCTTTTAATGAGCTACAATTTTTAATGGCCATAACCTGCAGGAGAAAAGATCACAGATTCTGGACTTATCATTTAAAATGAAACTTAACTGCAACGCTTTAAACTGTACGTGCCATTACGGTGAAAGAAAGAAACGCTCAGATTGCATTATAAATACTCCTTTAACCAAGCATCTTCCTCAAAGTTAGAGAAAGCCTCTTCACATCTGTTAAACCTAATTTGCTTTCTACACCTTTTGCCAAGAAAGACTATTAGATGGTTACATGGCAGTTAATAGAATGTGGCCTCTGGTTTTCCTCCCATTTCCATTTTTTGTTTTATCTTGTTTATTTTATTTTAAATTACTGCAATGCTCTCTACATGGGGCTCCCCTTGAGGGGCATCCGGAGGCTTCAGTTGGTTCAGAATGCAGCTGCGCGGGTGATAGAGGGAGCCCCGCGTGGCTCCCGTGTGACACCTATCCTGCGCAGACTGCACTGGCTACCTGTGGCCTTCCGGGTGCGCTTCAAGGTGTTGGTAACCATCTTTAAAGCGCTCCATGGCATAGGGCCGGGTTACTTACAGGACCGCCTGCTGCTACCGAATACCTCTCACCGACCCGTGCGCTCTCACAGAGAGGGACTCCTCAGGGTGCCGTCAGCTAAGCAATGCCGTCTGGCAACACCCAGGGGAAGGGCCTTCTCTGTGGGGGCTCCCACCCTTTGGAACGAACTCCCCCCAGGACTTCGTCAATTTCCGGACCTCCGAACCTTCCGTCGCGAGCTTAAAACACACTTATTCATCTGCGCAGGACTGGATTAGATTTTAAATTTATACTGGTTTTTAATGGGTTTTATTATTTATACTGCTTTTTAATAATTCGGCTATGTAGAATAAGTTTTTTAATTGTATTTTAGTTTGTATTTATATGTACTTTTTTACTTGCCTGTGAACCGCCCTGAGTCCCTAGAGAGATAGGGCGGTATATAAATGTGATAAAATAAATAAATAAATAAATAATAAATAAATTGGTTGTTTTAATGATTTTATATGTTTTTGACAGTTACCATGTATGCTGCCCAGTCACTATGTTAGATGGTTAGCAATACAAATGCAAGAAAGAAGAAAGAAGAAAGGAAGGAGGAACGCAAGGGAAGGGAAGGGAAGGGAAGGGAAGGGAAGGGAAGGGAAGGGAAGGGAGGGAGGGAGGGAGGAAGGAAGGAAGGAAGGAAGGAAGGAAGGAAGGAAGGAAGGAAGGAAGGAAGGAAGGAAGGAAGGAAGGAAGGAAGGATGTTTATACCTGGCTAAATGTAACATAAAGCTAAAGATTACCATTTTGTGCTCTTCCTTCAATATGTTGACAATAGACCCTATTTTTACATTGAAAGCTCTATAGAGAGATGGTGTTTGCTTCCTAGCAGAGTGAAGACTGCTAGAACAAACTCCTGCAAAAATATAATCGCTACTTTGCTATTGATCTTCCGAAGTCTGGAATCCAATTATAAATGTGTATAACAAAACTGGGCTACCATACCAGGTAATACATGTGGCAGAGTCACACCATGGAAACACACTATTGTCCTACTGGTTGGAGAGTTCTCTGCACTCTGGTTCTGAATTCAATTAGCTGGAAAGTGCAAACTTCCACTTATTATTATATTATTTGCTATTATCTGTCAATATATACAGGTCAGTCTTAGCCAAGCAACTAGCAGGCTACACAACCAGTACAAAACAGAGTTAAAAAGAATAGCAGGTTTTATTTTTTTAAAAAGGAGATGATCAAGTCCAGCTCCAAAGATAATAAAGAGCTGACCTTCAGGGAAAGAGGGAAGATCCATTACCAAAAAGGAAACGTTTGAGTCCAGAAGATGGAAGAGCATTACAAAAATATCTCAAGACACCCCCCTAGTTCAGAGGAACATAAGAGAGGAGGAGAACAGCCACAATCAGACTGGTAACATTATGTTCTTATATGTCTAAATAAAAGCACGGGTAGTCCTCGCTTAATGACCACAACTGGGACTGGTAACTCTATTGCTAAGGACCGCGATTTCTAAGTGGTAAATCACATGATCACAATGGCCTTACGACCTTCGTTTCCATTCAGTTATTAAGGGAGTCACTGCGGATAAAGCAAAACATCATGTTACAGCGACCTATGATTGTACTTCTGTGTTCTCTATTTACTCTTCTTGTTGGAAGCCTCCTATGAAACACTCAGGTGGCGATCATGAGACTATAGGCTGCTGTGATGGTCATTAAGTTTAAGGACCAGTTGCTAAAGCTAAACCACTATAACTTTGAATGATTATAAAACATTTAAACAAAGCAGTCGGCCAGCAAAGACCACCTGTAGTTTTTAGTCTTCCATGGAATCTATTTCCAAAAATATCACTCGGCCAAGATTTGCAAAGGCTATCACATTTTGGCTATGTCAGGCAAACTGACATTCAAAAAGTCAGTCATGCTGGGCGTCATCAATAGAAATAGGAGAATGGGATGCTGTTGGCTGGACAATATAAAGCAGGGGTTTCCAACCTTGGTTCCTTTAAGACTTGTGGACTTCAACTCCCAGAGTCCCTCAGCCAGCAAAGCTGGCTGAGGAACTCTGGGAGTTGAAGTCCACAAGTCTTAAAGGGACCAAGGTTGGAGACCCCTGGCATAGAGAGTAGTCAAAGGTTGGACATGACTCAATGGCCGACAACTATGACAGAGTCTATTTCTTTTTTCTTTTTTCTTTGAATTTATATCCCGCCCTTCTCCGAAGACTCAGGGTGGCTTACACTGTGTTAAGCAATAGTCTTCATCCATTTGTATATTATATACAAAGTCAACTTTTATTGCCCCCAACAATCTGGGTCCTCATTTTACCTACCTTATAAAGGATGGAAGGCTGAGTCAACCTTGGGCCTGGTGGGACTTGAACTTGCAGTAATTGCAAGCAGCTGTGTTAATAACAGACAGACTTAGTCTGCTGAGCCACCAGAGGCCCCTTAACTTAGGCCCCTACCACTTTCTTAGTCTGGTCTTCTTGTAGGGCTTACACCCCAACGTATCTGGAGAGTAACATGGTCCTCCATCTCAAGCATTAACCACCCCTAAAAGAAACATGTTTTAACAGTTCACTGAAAGCTTCACCAAAAAAGAGAAATCCAAATATCTGAGGCTGGGCTGGGCCAGAGAAGAAGGGGACCTTCTCAAGAAGCTTTGACAACTGAGTAGAGGGATATTCAGCAAACCTTCCCTTTTTGCTTCCATTCAGCCCAGAAATAACCAATCTCAATTATACATCCAGCCTATAAGCCACAGATTGATACCATGACTGTGTGACAAAAGCTAAAATTTTCTGAGGATAATATTCTCTATACTATATACCTGGTACATGGAATTTGACAACTGGACAACATCAATAGATTCTCCATGCTTTTACTATAGCTAAAAAAAACTGAAATTGCAACATTGGAACCTTAAATGTATGGTTTCTTTAACTCAATGGACTGAAGACCTGACTAGGCTGTCTTGGGTTACTTATAAAGTAAAAAAGACAGGATAAAATCCTAATAAATGAATAAATAAATCATTCACATACTTCCCATCTATGAGTAGATTGCCTATAGACAAGGACTTTGAGCTAAATAAGTGTAACTCGTTTATACAAAAATACAGTAAGTTTAAAAAGAAAGTTATATTTCGATAAAGGTAAAGGTTTCCCTGTTCAATTGTGTCTGACTTTAGGGCACAATGCTCATCTCCGTTTCTTAACCAAGGGAGCCAGCCTTGTCCGAAGACATTTTCCTGTGGTCATGTGACCAGCGTGACTATACACAGAGGCCCATGGAACCCTGTTACCTTCCCAATGGTACCTATTGATCTGCTTGCACCTGCATGCTTTCAAACTGCTAGGGGACCAGGAGCCGGGACAAAAATGGGAGCTCGCCCCCTTGCAAGAAGTTCAGGTCTCAAATCTGGACTGTCAGCTTTCCAGCTGACAAGCTCAACATCTTTAACAGCTGAGCCATTAGGAAAGTATATTTAGAACTGTAGCTGTTAATTGATATAATAATATAGTTCATTTCCTTTTTCTGTTTTTTAAGCACTTTTATGCCTCATTTTTGTACGTACGTGCATTATAGCTATATTATAACTATATTATGAGCTTTGTTTATTTTTCTGATCTTTTTAAAGCAATTTTTAAAAAAGTCTGAGTGTGCTTTTCCCCATCCAGTCCTTAACTCCTCCTCCCCCAAAGTGGAGACAAAATTAGATCAGTGGAGACACAATTAGACACAACCGGTTTCTACCGGTTTGCCCCAGTTCACATGAACCGGTAGTGGTGGTGGTGGGAGGCTCTGCCCACCCACCCGGATGTCATCACTGATGCTCTGCAGAGAAGTGCCATGCACACATGAAACAAGCGTGTGTGTGTGTGTGCACGCACTCACAGTTCCGAACCGGTAACGAAGGTAAGTGGAACCCACTACTGAACTGGATCTCATCCATGTACTGGAGATTCCTCACTCTGTGCCATGGAATGATTTCTCCAGTAGCTTCATGCAGAGGTTGCCCAGGAGAAGAATCAAACTCGGAAGGCAAAGAGCTCAGTGTTTCTATCCCCCACACCTGGAACTGGCCATTCAGCAAGGAGAACCACCATAACAAACCTCTTTCTCCTTCTACCTCTTGCAACCAACACAGGAGACTGCCATGGTGAATGGTACTGAAAGCAGCCGAGAGATCTAGCAAGCGTGGGGATCCTGATGATATTTCCTATTTTGGTAATGAGACATCTGCCAGAAAACCACCAAGGTCAGAGAGCTCCAAGGACCCCACAGTTCAACCCCGAGCTACAAATATTCTTTAGATTTAGACAGATCTAATAAGATCTGTCACTACTCTCTCCCATACCAGAAGAACCAGTCTTCCACTCCCCTAGGCCCATCAGAGGTGATCTACAAGAGCAAGAAATGCAGTTTCCATTGATGCTAAACAGGTGACTGTCAAACCGTGAACCTCACACATTTATTCAAAATTCAGCTCATCTCTTAATTTGTTGAAATGGCCTAATTTGGAGGAGTTGCTGTCTCCTATTCACAAATGTTCATTAAATTAAAAAAGCACATTATTCAGTCCTTATTATGCCATTTTTGCAATGTCTTCACTCAAATATCATCACTGATATAAAGGAAGAAATTTGTGCTCATTTGCCTTGTGAATAAAATATAAATCATAACAAAAATTTGATCCATGAAGATGAGGTTTCACTGTATCGCAAAAACCTGAAGAGGGGGAATTTCAGGCTTTGTGTCCATGAATTTTCCATCCATTCTTCATCAAAGGGGCTTTTAAACATTTCAACACAAAAAGCTGCAATCCACCATATCTTATACCGTATCTTCTGATTTAGACATTAACACATTTACCGTATATACTCGAATATAAGCCGATCCGAGTATAAGCCGAGGTCCCCAATTTTACCCCAAAAACTGGGGTAAACTGGGGACTCGAGTATAAGCCGAGGGTGGGAAATGAGGCACCTACCGGCTGGGGAAACCTTCGCTCGCTCAGCTGAGAAGGCTGGCTCCCCGCCCGCCCTCTCACTGCACCGGCAGGGCTTCCCAGCCGTCCGGTAAAATGTGAAAAAGAAAAAAACTCGAGTATAAGCCGTATATACTCGAGTATAAGCCGAGGGGCTTAAAAAAAACAAAAAACTCGAGTATAAGCCGTATAGACCCGAGTATAAGCCGAGGGGACGTTTTTCAGCACAAAAAACGTGCTGAAAAACTCGGCTTATACTCGAGTATATACGGTAATTGCAAAGTTAATCCACTGTCGTCTTCTACACAGTTCATCAAACTATACAATGGCCAAACGGTTTGGATGTCCACAACATGTAAAGCCAAAATTCGGTCCAACTAACCTTAGCATGCTGAATAAATGTATCTCCTTCAACCTAGTCTGGTTTAGCATGTTATATGAACATCTTACCTAAATTGTCTGGTTCACCCATACCCACATAGGAGACTTCTTATAAGCCACATTCCATAAATGTCCACAGTTAATGAAGTAATAATGTTGAGTAAGGAAAACCAAAGGATTTTTCCTATGGTGGAAGAGGCAAGTAGAAAACATAACAGGGTCAATTCATTAAAAATGTTTCTATCCCTTGCAACCCATGGGCAGAGTCTTTCACTCCAGGAGTGCCCTTGTATGAACCCTTAAGAAATCCTGAAGGAAGTCCTCCAGGATAAACCTTCCTCAATTGTATGAGAGGAGAAGGTGTCTGAGACACTCAGCAGCTGGAGATTATGGGACCTGCTATTGTATTTATAAAAATTCTCCTCTGAACTTCCTGAACATCCATATGAATTAGCCTCAATGAAGGAATTACCAAGGAACCACCACCAACACTGACAGAGCAAGTTACCTGTATATAAACAGAGAGCAAATCCTTCAAGCACTGATAACATTACCTAGTTGGGTAATAAAATGTCTGCAAGAAAACAAGCAAGCTCAGAGAGCACCAAGGATTCCACAGTGTTCTCCTTCCCCCTTCCTCCTCTATCCCATTCCCTTCTAGTGCTGATATTAATTAGTTAGATAATGAAATGATTACCAGAAAACCATCTGAGACCCCAAAAATTACCCTGATTCAGATTTTTGGGGGGAGCGGAGAGGACCCGGTCAGGACAAATCACTAATAACATCTGTGGCGATAAAAAAATTTCACTCTATCTTCAAGGAAAGGAACTACCTTGAAAATAGGCAAGACTTAATGGTGATAATTCAGCCTCAGCCCTGGATAATTATATAACTTCATTTATATATCAAACATTCTTCATCCTTTAAATAAAAAAAAGTACTTGGCTTTGGAAACAACTTGCCACCTGGAACACTTTCCTTAGAAATCTGGTCTAAATGGTTTCAAGAAAAAATGTCGTACTTTCTAAATCTAATTTTGCTGCATACCGGAACAGGGAAGTAACCATCAAAAGCTTAATAACAGCTGGATGATACTCAGTTCTGTGCAGCCATTACCAGATGAGTGGAAAATTATTGCTAAAAATTAAAGGGAGCCATCTGCTCAAACCGCTGCACAATCGTGGTTCAGATCAGGGCCTTGCTTGATTTCATGGAGGTAGCCCTAGTTGAAGCCTTCAATTGAAGAAACCAAATGCAATCTTTATTCTGGTCATAGACCGGTATAGCATAAAGGCATTAAAAGTTGGATGTGACATCTTATTAGACATGTAATTTGTATTTTTTGTAGACTAAAACATATGAAGAAATTGAGATATGTCTAGTCTAATAAAAAGAAGGACTAGGGATGACATGATAACAGTCTTCCAATATCTGAAGGGCTCCTACAGGTCCAGCTATTTTCCAAAGAACCAAAAGGCAAGGCAAGAAACAATGGTTGGAAACTAATCAAAGAGAGAAGTAATCTAGAACTAAGGAGAAATTTCCTAAAGGTAAGAACAATCAACCAGTGGAACAGCTTGCCTCCAGAAGTTGTGGGTGCTCCATCGCTGGAGGTTTTCAGAAAGAGACTGGACAACCATTTGTCTGAGATGGTAAAGGGTCACTTGCTCGAGCAGGGGGTTGGACTAGAAGACCTCTGAGGTCCCTTCCAACTGTATTATTCTATGTTCTAGAAATTAAAATGCCATCTTGGTACCTTTTGTCCAAGTTATCTTTCTAAATTTGAGGTGGTGCACATGGATTCTAGCCACTGACCTATAGTTCATTCTCAAGGAAGGTTTTCTTCTTTCAAAAACAAGCAATAAAAAACCACTGCTAGTTGCCAAACCAAAGCCGAAAGTCGGGAGGATGAATGGATCAGCTTTATACCTTGGGCATTTGCCATGTGCATTTCAGGCTTAAACTGAACATTTCTAGCTTTTTATATTCTCATTAAACTTGACACAAAGAATGAAGAAAATATCTTCAGAAAAACAACGAAAGATTTAGCAGACGATGCCAAATTTCCACTTCTGCATCCTACTCCTTTGAAATGGACTTGTGAATGAATCTAAACTGATCAGTGAAAAGATAAAGCCAAGGGTTACTTCTAGATTTTGGACGTTTCCACTTGGGTTCTGATCAATTATATGAGAAAAGAAACACCAGTGACATGGAGTGCAAACAGAAAAAAATGGAGGTGCAAATGAATACCAGCATTTTTACAAAAAATCCCAGCCATGACACTCATTTGCTTTGTCCAAAATGTAAAAGTAGAATGCCCAAATGAATACAGGTATTCCTCAACTTACAACCATTCACCGACCCGTGCGCTCTCACAGAGAGGGTCTTCTCAGGGTGCCGTCCGCCAAGCAGTGTCGGCGGGCGGCCCCCAGGGGAAGGTCCTTCTCTGTGGGAGCACCTACCCTCTGGAACAAACTTCCCCCCGGTTTACGCCAATTGCCTGACCTTCGGACCTTTCGCCGGGAACTGAAAACTTATCTATTTATTCAAGCGGGACTGGCCTGATTTTTAAATTCTAAATTTTAAATTTTAAATTTTAAATTGTAATTTTACTGGGTATTTTATATGGTCAATTGGACGGTTTTAATTTCGGCCTTTTATTGAATAAGCTTTTTAATTGTTATTTTAATATGTATATTAATTGTTTTAAATGAAGGCTGTACACCGCCCTGAGTCCTTCGGGAGAAGGGCGGTATAAAAGTTTAATTAATAAATAAAAAATAAATAAATAAATTCATTGAGTGACCATTTGACGTTACAACAGCACAGAAAAAAGAGACATGATCGGTTTTCACACTTATGATTACTGCAGCATCCCTATGGTCATGTGATCAGAATTTTGGACAGAGATGACTCCTGGTTTGAAAGAGGGGTTCAAAGAGGCCATCTAGGTCAAACGTGAACGGCCCTCCCTCAAAAGAGGGGGAGGGATATGACATCATCTAACTCCAGTCTACAACACACTCCTTGCAACTGTTCCAAGGCGGCTCCCCAGCTATTTGCACTATTCAGGTGACCCTGAGGACACAGATAAACCTCCAGGTGGCCTCAAGGACTCTCTAAAAGGATGCAAATGACAAAGGGTATAAATCCTTCCATTCTCCACCATCCAGACAGAGCTGAAGAAGCTTCTTGGGTGAGAAATGAAATATCTTCAAAGAAAAACAGAAAAGTCCAATTGCCTCAAAAAAAAAAAAACCATGACCTGGATGATTGAGAATCTCCATAGACAAATTCAGGGACTTGACAACTGGTGTGTATTTATGACGGCTGCAGTGTCTTGGGAGTCATGTGGTTCCCTTTTGTGACCTTCTGACAAGCAAAGTCAATGGGGAAGCCAGATTCAGGTAACATCCGGGTTACTATTGTAACTTAACGACTGCAGTGATTAACTTATCAACTGTGGCAAGAACAATCATAAAACGGGGCAAATCCTTGCTTTGCAACAGAAATTTTGGGTTCAGTTGTCGTCATAAATTGAGGACTATTTATATATTCCTACTGAACATATGCCAGAACGTGCCAGAAACGATGCTCAAAAATGAAAGCTGTTGTGATCAACATTACATTAGCGATACGGGGTAAAACATGGCCTTCAAAACCCATCTGATTAGACAAACCTACAAAACTGGAAATCTGGAAAAGAATTAGGTTAAAAAGCCGGCAATATTAATGTAATGGTGGTGGTAGGGAATGTTTCTAGAAATTACCAAAACAAATTCTCACCAAGAAAGACTATCTTGCTCTCATGTGGAAGCATTTAAGATGTCGAAACCATGAATATTCTCTCCCCAAGAAGGAAAGCAGAATATTAAAGAGTAAAAAAAAAATTACTCTCTGACAAAAAATAAGTTTGTTTTTTTTCAAGCATGCACCCCACATTTCCTTGGCAATATGCTTTGGTTTTCTTTGCCCGGGTGCTGCTGTTAGTGTTGTTTCATCCATGCTGGAAGCAACGGCCACTTTGCCATCTATAGAGCATGTGTGCAAATAAAATGATGGCCTTCAGTAAATTGCACATTGCCCTCTCAACTATTTTCCTTCCACTCCTTTCCCTTCTTCCTCACATTTGCTAATACGGTTGCAAAGAGAAAAACCCGGACTAATCACTGTGAGGGTTCATGCCCTGAATCTTTCCCAGAATTTCGGAGTCGAGAGAACTTGAAAACCTTATTAAAAATAAAACAGGCGTTAACCGATCATGGTTAACCTTTAATGCAAAGGAAGGGCTCTGCCACAGATGGAAGATAAGGGCAGAAGGGGAATTTCCAGCAGAGGAAATGAAAAACTGGCAGATCTACACATGTGATCAGACAACTATCCTTGAAAGCTAATCCCTCTGCAGTTGCACAAGTTGCACAATCCAGTTGTGACTTGAAGCCCATAGTGGCTCATCCATCAGAGCAAGAAGCATCTCATTCTGGAAGTTATACAAGTTGTCCTTGGCTTACAATCGTTCACTTAGCAACTGTTCCAAGTTACAATGGTGCTGGAAAAATGACTCACGACTAGTTCTTGCACTTACAACTGTCACAGGTTCCTATAATCACACAATTGTGATTTGGGCACTTATTTATTTATTTATTTATTTATTTAATCGCATTTTTATACCGCCCTATCTCTCAAGGGACTCAGGGCGGTTTACAGCCTAATAAAAATACACATAAATACAAAATAAAACACCAATTTAAAAAAACTTATTAAATAAGGCCGAATATTAAAACTACAATAAGGTAATAAAACCCCGTTAAAACCAAATTTAAAATTTGAAATTCTAGTCCAGTCCTGCGCAGATAAATAGATGTGTCTTAAGCAACTTGGCAATTGGCATGTATCTATGACACATGCAGCACCTTGGATCATATGTGGTCTCAGCATTTCTGCAGGTAATCTCAGCCGTGACACCCACCTGCTTTGTCCAATATGAAATTGTTGACTTCTGACAAGCAAAGTCAATGGGGGGAGCCAAATTCACTTAACTACAGTGGCAAAAAAGGTGTAACTTCAGACACAATCCCATGATGACTCATTTAATGACCATATGGTTTAGCAACAGAGGTACTGATACCATTTGTGGTTCTAAATTGAGGATTACCTATATATTCAGCAAAATCTGCTACCCTTAGATAAGAGCAAAAGACCAGAGATGCAAATGGAAGTTTTTAAAACAAAATTTAGGGTCAAAACATGTATAGACTTTAGCCTTGCAAGGGCAATTTTATTTACAGAATAATTTCTTTTATTTATTTAATAATTTCTTTTATTTAGAAGCATTCTAGGTTTCTCAGATCAGAGCCAGGTTCATAACAATGTCTGAGGAAGAGAGAAGTGCGCTAAAAATGGAAGAACGGGATGTTTCTGAGCGTACGTTGAATGTGCTGCTTTTGGCTTCAGCCTGGCCCTGCTGCTCTAATTACAAAGAAGAAGTCAGAAATGGTCCTCCCTCAACCCGGAGCTTCTCTCTGTCCATTTCCCACCTCTCCTGCGGATGGTCAAGCCGGACCTTGCACCTTAAGGAAAGTCCTCTAAGGAGGTCTACTTTATAAATGTCAGGCCAGACAGCCAGCCAAAAATAAATAAATAAATAAAAGAGAAACTCAGCAGGCTTGTCCCAAAGAAAACTAAAACCGTGCCTGATTTGCGCAAAGAATTTTCTTTCCAAAATCAAATATGTCACGGATTAAAAGCCCTGCATTTGCTATTCGGAAGAAGATGGGCAGTTAATTCAAGATTAAATGGCCATTATGTCCCATGTGCAACCCAGGAGCAGAATGTCCATGTTTCTCACCAAATGGAAGAATCGGGGGCACAGTTCCTCTGTAAATCGGTGTCCCCCTCCTCACTGGATTGTCACGGCTCCCTCAAAGGAATGCACAAGCATTGGTAGATAATTTCCAGTGCAAGAGTTTCTCCTCCGGGTTTATGACTCTCTTTGCAAATTGGCACAATCCGGAGCTCAGCTTTGGGGTGGGGGGGGGGAACCCAGCTCCCCTTCTTCCTGAGTCTTCCTTCATGCCAACTCAGCCACACGAAGGCTACTTCCTAAATTTGCAATCCTTCAGAGTGTTTTCTTCCAAAGACTACACAGCCTAAAAGGGAGCTTCATCTGAGCATATCGATGTTCACAGCTCAGGGAAAACCACAGCTAGTCTTCTGGTCCCCTTTTAAGTCTCAAAAGCAGAAAACATCTGAGACAGGCATTTTCTCATTTTGGGCAAGGGGCTGAAACTCAGCCTGCTATAGGTAAGCGCAGGGTGAATCAGACAAGTAAACATTTTTCCAGGATACGAATGGCCTGTTCCAAAACTCCAATCCAAACCAGCTGAGGTAATTTCAAAACTACCAGTTCTCCTTGAAAGAAAGAAGCTACCCCTCATACATCATTTGGCAATGAATCTCTGGAGTTTTTTCAGTTCCTGGTTCCCAAATGCCTGAGTTCAAAACAGGGCAGAACAAAAAAAATCCCTTCAAGTGATAAAAAAAAAAAATGAGAAAGGGACCAATCAGACTCTCTTTAATTCCCCAGCGGTTTTCAGAATTCCAGGCAAAGCCAGTTTGGATCCTGCAGCTTGAAGCTCTGCAACATTTCTCCAAAGTCAACTGTAAAGGCTTCAATAGGATTAATCCCTTAAGTGATGCTGCATTCATTGGTGGAGGGAAAAAAATATCAATTTCATTGCATCAATAGCAACCAGGTTTTACTCCAAAGCAGGGATGCAAATTCCTTGGGTGTCTAATCACACTTGGCCAAATAAAGGATTCAATTAATTCAATTCAAATACCAAACGCAGCACAAATGAAATGGGGAAATTAAGCAGTTAGAATCCTGCATTCCTGCCTTTTTCTCTTCTTTGGTGATGTTCACACTGTCCTCTTTTCCAAACAAGGAACTCAGGCTACTGCTCTATTTGATGTGAAAGCATAGTGGGGCTGCCTTCCTCCTCTTCCTCCACTCTCTTCTCTGCCCAGAAGGGAGTTTTCCTTTCTTCTAGATATATCCAGGAATTGGCAGTTAGCAATTACCACGATAATAATTTAAGACATTCCCTTCCAAGATCCACCATGACGGTTGAAAGCAGAACCAGCTGCTCTTTGCAAAAAAAAAATAAATAAATCTCAATATGTTTTTTTTTCCCAGAAAGTACCCATGGACCCCACGGGGTTTACCCGATGGAAGAAGAACAAGCTGCAAAGAAACACCAGCACTTTCTCGCACTCACTTCATTAAGGTGCACGTCAAAACTCTGCTCGTGATCTCATTTCCATCACAATACTTGTTCAACAGCCTCACTCATTTTCTAATAATAATAATAATAATAATAATAATAATAATAATAATAATAATAATAATAATAATAATAATAATAATAATAATAATAATAATAATAATTTAATTTGTATACCGCCCTTCTCCCAAAGGACTCAGGGCGGTGAACAGCCAAAATAAGATACAAAAGAGACAATACATACAATACTAAAAAACAACCCTTAAAAAACTTATTCAAATGGCCAAATTTAAAATGTAATAACGCCCTATAAAATTGACAGAAATTTCAAACCCATAAAATCAAATTAAAAGTTTTAAAAATCAAGCCAGTCCAGCAAGGCGGAATAAATAGGTTTTAAGTTCGCGGCGAAAGGTCCTAAGGTCAGATAGTTGTCGAAGTCCAGGGATGATTATTTATTTATGATTATTTTTTTAAAAAAACATGGCGAAATACAAGATTCCTTCCTCCAAAACTATGTACATGAGTGGGATTTCAGCTTAATTTAACAATTTGGAAATAATTGAGCTAATGCTCTTCTTTCATTCCACCTTGTAAAGGATTTTCAAAGCTTAAACAGACAAGACTGACTCGGAATGAAATTGCTAGCTCAACAATACACTCTCTTGAAAAGCTGTTATTTAGAGGAAGCGGCTTAGGATAGATCCAGTCTTAAAAATGCCTGATATGAATTCAGATTCTTTTACTATCTTATCACGAATGCTCTGTAAATCACATCACACCTCTTGAATTCAATAATGCAGTTTGGGACTACAATTCAGCACACATTAAACAAGAAGTAACCACTGGATATCATGGTGTTTCTTCTGAGCAAATGTGCAAAAGATTATATAACTGAAAAATAATATAATCACTAGAAGGAGAAAGTCTCTGGGAGGATATACCTCTGTTCAACACCTACAAGGAAAGCAAGATATACATTACAGCAGAAGCTCATGTTCCCCAAAAGAAAAGAAAGAAGAGAAGGGGAAAAACCCACAATGTGGGATGCCAAGATAAAGTCTAAAAGCCAAGGTTTGAGAGAGACCCATAAAGAATAAAAACATTTGCCGGTGATTAGTTACCTAGGAGATAAAATTGTTCCTCTTCCCCAAGGAGAAGTTAGGTACCGGGGAAGGTTCACCCAAAGAACAAGTCTTCTTCCAAAGCTTCTAAGACCATCTATATTTAGGCAACAGCAAATAAATCACTACATCTCCAGAAACAGGGCAGCGTTTCCCTGGAAAGGAGTGCTTGACAAAAAGCCAAATGGATCCACTCTGGCTGAGGCTGGCCACAGAACGTGACACCATCTCACTAGGGTTCAATAGTGGACATTGTCCAAAGGCAGGATGCCCATCGGATAGTCCTGATGCTTCACTGCCCACTCCAACCCCAGTGAAAAAGTGAAGGAAACCCACACCCCCTTCCTCTCACAATGGAGAAAATTGCTTTAGGCCACCCGCCCCTAAAGCTATTACAAGCTAGCCCCTCAAAAAAAAAATCCAGCAACAACCCCCAACAAGTAAGCAATTATTGAGTTATCCTACACAAGGGATCCCTACACTGGCTGATCAGGAGAACTCACCCTTCTATTCCATCCCCCTTGCATTATCAGGATTTGTGAATGGAACACAATGAATTCCTCTCCTGTCCACCCCACAATTTTCAAAACCAAAGGCATCAAGAGCAAGCCAAGCCCCCCACCACCTTTCCCTCCCCTATCACCCCCAAGATCTGCCTCCCTCCCAGGGAGCTGCACCCACAAGGCAAGCTGAATCAGACCTGAGAAGCACCTCCAAGCAAGCAAGCATGCTGTGTTCACCCACCGCATGGAGAGAACAGAAGTATCTCCTCCCCCCTTGAATCCAGCATTGGGCAGATAAGAAAGGGCAAAGGAGGAGGTTGGGTGGGGAGGCAGGAACAGACAAAAGCCAACCATGGTGGCTGCTACCCCTTAAACTAAATGTCACTGGATAAAGAAGACTTACATTGATTCGGGGCAATTTTCCTGCTGTCATTATACACAGCGGTTGGGCTGTGTACTGAAGACCAGATCCAAAGAAAAACCAAAGCACATCCTGAACAGAGAGAACACGTAGGGACAGCAGGAATGCGGCTTTTAAGACCCTTAAGAGGAAAGCGTCTCTTTTAGCTTCCAATGGACCGACTCTCCTCCCCCCAACACGCATGCACACAACCACACACACACACACAAAGAGCCCTTGCAGGCAGAAAGAGTAGGACATTGTGAAGGCAGCTCTCTACTCACTGCCTGAAATGAGGGATCAGCAGCAAATCCTTGCCGGTTCTGCTTCTCCTCCTCGGCAGCAGAGAGTTTTCATTATCTAGCTTTTAATTCCAGGACAGTAAACACCAGACCAAAATATTGTGGAGATTTCCCATCACTACCACTCCTCGGCATGTGAAATTCAAAACCTAGCTGGTGAGGAGGAGGAGGAGGAGGAGGAGGAGGAGGAGGAGGAGGAGGAGGAGGAGGAGGAGGAGGAGGAGGAGGAGGAGAAGGCGGCGGCATAAGAAAAGACCAGTCAGGACAGGAAAGAGTGATCCAGGATAGCAATAAGAATAAAAAATAAAATTAAAAGAGCAAGGAGTGTCATCTACCCCATCTTTTGAAAAGAGGCAGCTTCAAGCACACCAACTGCGGATTTTGCACCTGGGTTTTGCACCAATAATGCAGAAATGAGGAAATGTGACAGGTTACATTTACATGAAGAACCCAGAGAACTGGAGAGGAAGCAAAATGTGGTTCTGTAATTTATAAAGGGACCAAGAGTTTAAAAGCACTGGATTGCAGCTAAGGAGAAATGGATTCCTCCTTTCCCCCTCCCCCTCTCCTCTCCCCTCCACAAGCCACACAGTGATACAGGAGTTGCTATGATACACTCAACAGCCTCCTGCTTGGAAATGGCAGCCAATAATTTTAAGGCTGCTTTAAGGAGGCACTCAGGCATTGACGGGTTCCAGCTGCAACATGCAGGCAGCCTTAGTTATTAGCCTGGCTCTTCATCTCTTGCATTACTGTTATTGGAAGGAAGTCTCCACCAATTTAGCATCAGGTTCTGCGTAGGGACCCAGCTCACTCTTCCCTTCCACAGCCCCTCCGCCTATGACCTAACCCAGGCACGATGTACAAACTGGGGAAACAGCTGGGGAGGGGGGAGAATACTGGGGTTCTGGACTTATCCAAACTGTAGCACAGAGCAAATGTCCAATTTTGGAGCCCTTTCCAGAGCCAGAAAGCAAAAACTGAAGTCTGCAGAAGAATTCAGGGAAGATTTGAGATCCAACCACCTCAAGGGTTAATTTTCAGGGTTGTTTCCCTGCTGCAAAGAGAATGCAACCATATCTAGTTCCTTTGGCTTGTAGCTACATTTGGACCACCAAAGATTCCCTTTTGCAATTCCAAATGACTAGGTTCAGTCTTCAGGAACCCTTGTATCTTTACAGATGGCTTTTAACCGCCTGTGACTTGACATACGCCTCCTTTAAGGAAGCCTCATTAACTTCAGGGATTCTTTCTTTAGGCCAAGGTGAGGATTTGGAATCTGTTGAGACAGGATGCTGTGCAAAGCTCTCCACAAAGTTTCACCCACCCACAGAGTATTCTGCTGTTATTATTACCCTTAATAGTTAGAAGATGAATACAGAGCTACATCTATCATTGTAAAAGCCAACCTCTAGTACGTCACCTGTTTTTTTGACCATTGTGGCTTTGGGGCTTCTCTAAACCTCAGGTTAAAATTTACAATAGGAGCTGGCAATTTGCAACAATGCTGAAGCTTTAGAACAGGGGTGTCCAAACTTGGCCCTTTGGAGAGTGGTGGACTTCAACTCCCAGAATTCCCCAGCCAGCATGAGCTATAAATTTAAGCAAGTTGCTAGTTGGAGAATTCTGGGAGTTGAAGTCCACCACTCTTCAAGGGGCCAAGTTTGGACATCCCTGCTTTAGAATTTCAAATCCCATGTTCCTTTGCTGCTGGTCCTGCTGACTGAGGGTGATGGAGGTCAGGAGCCAAAGCGCAGGGAGAAAGGCCATAAGCTGTTTTCCTCACACCAACATCCCTTGACCCAATTAAGACTCTAGCTTTCTTCATTTCTGCTTCATCTCATGCTAACACCCTGGCTTTCCCTTTGCATGCAATTTAACAACATGTGTAAACCTTGACATTTTGGATATTTGAGCTGCTTAAAGGGTAGGACAAGGAGGGGGAGAGGGAGGGAGGGAGGGAGGGAGGACTTTATAGAAGTGTCCCTCACAGAGAAGTATCTAAGTACAGACAATCCTCAAATTACAATCATAATTGAGGCCCATATTTCCGTTGCTCAGTGAGTTTTGCCCCATTTTATGCTCTTTCTGGCCACAGTTGTTAAACAAATCATTGCAGTTGTTAAGTTAGTAACATGGTTGTTAAGTGAATCTGGCTTCCCCATTGACTTTGCTTGTCAGGAGGTTGCAAAATGAGATTGCATGATCCTAAGATATTGCCACTGTCATAAGTATGAACCAGTTGCCAAGCGTCCGAATCTTGGTCACATGGCCATGAGGATGCTGCAACAGTCATAACTGTGAAAAACTATCATAAGTCACTTTTTTAAGTGACATAACTTTGAACGTCGCTATATGAACTGTTGTAAGTCGAGGACTACTTGTATCATAGAACATATCTTACTCTCAAGCAAGAGAAGCAGCATGCGTAACCATCAGCTAATCTGCATCTCTAGTTTAACATACCTAAAATTGTCCGATTTTGCTGAAATGCATCCCACACAATCCTCCTTCCAAAGGGCTCCCTGAGGTGTAAAAAAAAATGACAGAATGCTACACACACACTCACATACACACACAAACACACTTACTTAGTGAATTGCCCACCAACATGATGCTGATGGTAGCACTGATTCATCACCAAGCACAACCCTAAAACAGTATTTTTGGGCAAACATGTTCAGCACTAATATTATGGACAGCGGTAACATTCAGAGATGTCCTTCCTTCTTCCAATTCCTTCACAGTTCTGACCAAACCTCCATCGATCCAAGATCAAAAGAAGAAACATAACCAACTTTTTCCTAAAAAGAGAAGTCTGAATCTAAAGTTCGCCTCATATCCTAAGGTCACACTAATTTGTCTAATTTGCCATTTGTCTGAAATGGTAGATGGTCTCCTGTTTGTGCAGGGGGTTGAACTAGAAGACCTCTAAGGTCCCTTCCACTCTGAAAGTCTATGTTAAATTCTATGTCTATATTAATAAATATGGGGGCAAGAAGAGAGAGAGATAGCCTGTAGATATTTTTTAAAAGGTCTGTAAGAAGCCCAAGTCCTTGGCAATTCAAACTGTACCTTCTGTTACAATATAATAGTTGTCAAGTCTTCAAGCAATCATTGTTATTATCAACAGCATCCAGCCATAGACAGATTGGTGATTCACATCTCTTTAGGCACACAGCTTCTAACCTTCCTTCTGGCTCTAAAAGCTTAAGACACTTATCTGGTTTTTTTTATTTCCAAACACCCCTTATTTGAAATTGCAGAACATTCAGGCTGGTCCCGGTGTTCATCACCTCCTTCCCAGCACAAAAAGAAGAAGAAAAGTTGGAAATTGAAGTAACCACATCAACATTTATGAAAAAATTATGAAAATGAAAATTTTAAATGTTTATTTAAAACCTCCCCGTCCATTTGCGCCCACCACTACTAAGCACAGTTTAATAATTTGTACTTTAAACTTTGGCAATTGTTGTTAGCTTGTATTTAAACCCTTAAAAACCCATCTTCCAGATGCTTAGATCTGCCCTGCTCTATGTTACGTTGTCTGTAGGGAAGCCATTCCTGGTTGTATCTGGTTAGACTTATATTTATGGCAGCATTGATAATTTATGGCAGCAAAGGGATAATTTGGAAATGTTTGCTCTGCAGCAACACCAGGGAGATATTTTCGAAATATTCCAAAAGAAAAAGGCAACAGTACCCCAAATTGGAGGAGAGGCATACCACCCAAAGTAATGCCTTCACTGCAACCCCCGTGGTTTCCTCTGCACCTCTGCTGCTCTAAACTCTTTGACATGGGGAATATATTTCTCCTTTTTGGATCACTTTCAACAGAAAAATTAGGGGGCATCTTTTATCTGGTGACATGCAATTCATCTTTTGCTTATCTGGTAAGATGCAGTTCGAGACTTCTGTTCTGAATTAAAGTCAGCCCTTTACTTTTGCAACTGGTCAAGATTTACATCTTAATCCCTCCCTTCTTTTTATTTTAAAAAGAATGAAAAAGGAAATTGTAAAAAAAAAAAAACCCTCCACTATTTTTTCCTACTTATCTGTGAAGATAGAAACTTGCAACAGCAGCTGGTTGCATTTTCAGCCTGTTGAAGCTGAGTAGCATGGAAGGTATGTTGCTAGAGTGGGGATTCAAGTCACGCTGTCAAGGCAACAGAATCAAACAACATATACACACTTACACAAACACAAACACCACTTTGCTAATGCCCAGTCCCAAAACTGTGACTCAAGCTGTTCACCATTTTCCTTCTCCTTTAGCATCTCTCAGGAAAACAGACACCCAGTGCAAGCTCTTGTAGCCTTCACTTTGAAGACACCTTTTTGGAAGTACTATAAGGAACATCTCCTCTTAAGACCCAAAAGATTAGCAATATAGATACACACATATATAGTTACTTAAGTACACAAATGTTCCTTACCAAGCTTAAGTACTGTTCTTTTAAATCAGATCATTTAAATAATGGATGGATGGATGGAGAGAGAGAGAGAATCTATGAAAATGGTATTATGTAAAAGAATAGTACTTAAACTCTCCCTTATGTATGCTGTATACGTGTATACACAACATTCAAACGCGCGCACACACACACACAAAACCCACCACCGATCCTGCCTAAAAGAGAATATAAAGGAAGCCAGCCGCTTTCCTACAAGACATTTAACCCGAGTACTGAATCCCCTCGTTTTTTAAGAGTCTGTCTCCTAAACCCGACCAAAAGATAACTAGAGGGGTTGTTTTCACACAACGGGATAACCGCAACCCTCCCTTAACTAAGGCAACCCAAGCGTAGCAATGAGCGCAAAGGCAGTTCCAGCCCGCGTCGGTCGTCTTGCCAAGGCAGCTGCGGGGCGGCCGAGCTCAGCTGGTCTGCATGCAGCACGTGCGCACGTCCCTCCGGAGATACGTGTGCATGCACGCTCACGTGTACTATGCAGACATACATGCACGCCCGGCGGAGTTTGCAACGGGGGAGGGAGGCTCCAGATCCCCGAAGGCGAGGCGGAGGACCGGGGAGCCCTCCAGCTCCCAACCCATTGCCACCCCGACCCCGACCCCGACCCCCACCCGTCCGGCCCGAGGGGGACCCGGCGGAGACGAGACGCGGCGAACGAGGCAGAAGTTACCAACGTCATAAGCTCACAGCGAGGCCATGTTGAATCGCGCGGCTGCTCCGAGCTCCCTCCGCAAAGCGAGGCCCCGCCGCGGCGGGCCCAGGAGGCTCCCCCTCGCCGGCGGACGGGCGGAGGGACGGGCGGACGGCGGACTGGCTCTCGGGGCGGCCGGAGTCAGGCGGGGGCCCCGAGCCGGTGGCGGCTGAGGCTGAGGCCGGGGGACGGGCTGCCGCCTCCAGCTGGCGGAGGCGCGGGGGGCACCGGCAGGGCAGGGGGCGGAGAGGGGAGACCCGCGCCCCTTCCTCGCCGGCCGGCTGGCTGCCTGGCTGCCTGGCTGCCTGGCTGCCTGGCTGCCTGGCTGCCTGGCTGGCTTCAGCGAGTGCCCAGGAAGAACATGAGGATCACGTTGACCAGCAGCAGCAGCACGATGACGGAGAAGACCACCACCGTCTGGACGTCCAGGGTCATGGTGCAGTGCAAGACGCTGTAGTGCTCCAGGTGCGGCGGGGCGGGCAGGCCGGGCGCTGTCAACCGCTGCTCGGCCAGACTGTCCATACAGCCACCATGCTCGACGGCAGCCGGCTGCGAAGAAATGGCCCGCGGCTCTCGCCTCCGCCGCCACCGCCGCCGCCGCCGCCGTGGGGGCAGGCAGGCAGGGAAGGAGGGAGGGGGGCTGGCGCCGCCGCCGCCGCCGAGGGAGGCAGGGAGGGGGCGGGCGGCGCGCGGCCGGGGCTCGGGAGGGAGCCGCGGGGGGCGCGCGGGCGCGCTCCCTGCCTCGCTTGGATCTGAAGCCGCCGCAGCTGAGGTACCGAGCCGCTGCCGCCGCCGCCGCCGGGCCAAGTCCAGCCAAGGCGGGAGGAGCGCGTGCCGGGCAGGGAAGCTGCCGCCAGAGCCGCGCTCCCCGGGTGGCTCTTCGCCTTCGCGGACGCTGCCTCCGCGCCTCTTGATCGGGACGGTTCCCTTTGGCGACCCCTCGGGAGGAAACGGTCCGCTCAAAGGCGCCCGTGCGAGGTTTTGGGGGGGGAGAGAGCGGGGAGGAAAAGAGAAGCCCTCCCCTCCTTGTTTCTTTCCTACCTTTTCATTTCCAAATCAACCAAGCCATAAACATCTGGTCTGCACCTCTCAGACTGCACCTGTAGTCTTATGAGACTCTGCTGACCATTATGTATGTCCATCTAAAATCTATCTATCTATCTCACTTGTCTATCATATATCTATCTATCTATATATATAGCTATCATCTGTCTTTCTATATCTGTCATCATTATCAATCTAATCTAATCTATCATCTCCCGTACAAAAAACTAGGCTCAGAACCAGAAGATGCTGTTTTTCTATCCACAGGATATTTCTACCAGGGGAAAACTTTCAGTCATATGACCCCCCCACGTGAAGTGACAAAACTACTTGAACTGGGAAGAGACCCATATGGAAAGCTGTGAAAGAGCTGGAAGTCACTCGTTAGCTTACTCTCTAGCACAGATGATGTTACCTAGTTGGGTAATGAAACATCTGAAAGAAAACAATCAAGGTCAGAGAGCATCCAGGAGCTCTCATTTCAACTCTGAGCTACAAATATTCGCTTCTATTAGTCACTCATTTGTATGTTGGAATAGTGTGACATCTGTGGTGTACCACAGCTGAAATGAAGGCTGCCGTCATCAGTGGCCATGTCAACCTCAGAAGTTTCATGTCACCGGACATTGTCTTTAGAAGGAAACATGCTTTAAATAAACTTAGTTAAAACACACGGAGGCATCTGTCACCTACTATACATTGCTGGACTACCAAAATAAGAGGCCCCCATAAACATTTCAAGCTACTTCTAGGACAGGGATATCAAACTCAAGCCTAGGGGTCAGATCCGGCCCACAGATCTGGAAACAGCGAAGGACTGGCCCATGGTGCCTCTGCCAACGAAAATGGAGCTTGGGAAGGCCGCCCTCCAGAGCTCCATTTTTGCTGGCAGAGGGTTGCAGGAGCCCGTCCTGGCCGAAAACAGAGCTTGGGAGCCCGTTTTGGCTGGCAGAGTGCTCGGGCCACCACAGCGCCCCCGACATGAATGACGTCGAGCTGGCCACGCCCCCTGACTACGCCCCAACAGCCTCCCCCCACACAAAGTCAAACACAACCCTGATGCAGCCCTCAATGAAATTTAGTTTGACATCCCTGCTCTAGGAAAACAAAATGATCTAAAGCACCACATCCTTTAGAAAAATGGATGTTCTTTCAAACCATCTTGCTTGTCCAATGTTTCTTTTTGTGTGTTCTAAAATTGAGTCCACCGTACTGTTTGCCCTCATGCCAACAACTAACTTCCATTCACAACTTGTATTAAGCCATTAATTACTGTCTACAGCCCATAACGGTGTTGACAGGAGGGCAGAGATCGACCGCGAGGCGCCTTACTTGTGGGGTGCCTCAGGGGTCGATTCTCTCGCCTCTCCTGTTCAACATCTATATGAAGCCGTTGTGTGAGGTCATCAGTGGCTTCGGGGTGAGTTATCAGCTGTACGCTGATGACACTCAGCTGTACTTTTCCACCCCGGGCCAACGAAGCTGTTGAAGTGCTGTCCCGTTGCCTGGAGGCCGTACAGGTCTGGATGGGGAGAAACAGACTCAGACTCAATCCATCCAAGACAGAGTGGCTGTGGATGCCGGCACCCCGGTACAGTCAGCTGCAACCGCGGCTGTCTGTTGGGGGTGAGTCATTGGCCCCAACAGAGAGGGTACGCGGCTTGGGCATTCTCCTGGATGGACGGCTGTCGTTTGAAGATCATCTGGTGGCCGTCTCCAGGAGAGCCTTTTACCAGGTTCGCCTGGTTCGCCAGTTGCGTCCCTTTCTGGACCGGGATGCCTTATGCACGGTCACTCATGCTCTCGTCACTTCTCGTCTGGATTATTGCAATGCTCTCTACATGGGGCTACCCCTAAGTGCACTCGGAGACTCCAGTTAGTCCAGAATGCAGCTGTGCGGGTGATCGAGGGAGCTCCATGTTGCTCCCGGGTAACACCGCTCCTGCGCAGTCTGCACTGGCTACCTGTGGTCTTTCGGGTGCGCTTCAAGGTTCTGGTTACCATCTTCAAAGCGCTCCATGGCTTAGGGCCCGGGTACTTACAGGACCGCCTGCTGTTACCTTATGCCTCCTATCGACCCGTACGCTCTCACAGAGAGGGTCTTCTCAGGGTGCCGTCCGCCAAGCAATGCTGGCTGGCGGCCCCCAGGGGAAGGGCCTTCTCTGTTGGAGCACCTACACTCTGGAACGAACTTCCCCCCGGTTTGCGCCAAATATCTGACCTTCGGACCTTTCGCCGGGAATTAAAAACTTACTTATTTATCCAAGCGGGACTGGCCTGATTTTTAAATTTTTTAAATTTAAATTTTTTGTAATTTTATATGGGGTATTTTAAATTGGGTCAATTGACGGTTTTAATTCGGACATTATTGAATATGTATTTTAAATTGATATTTTTTACTTTGTATACTTTATTGTTTTATCTTTGGCTGTACACCGCCCTGAGTCCTTCGGGAGAAGGGCGGTATAAAAATTTAAATAAATAGATAAATAAATAATGTTGGGTTTGCATAAGACATGAAGCAAGAAACCACTAAACCCAAATACACCACTTTGGAATATAAATCACATTATGGACTCATAGGGTTGGAATGGAACTACTGGCTGTCCACCACCCTGTCCACGACAGGAGTCCTCAGAACATCCCAGATAAGTGCTACTTTTGCTAAAAACTACGCACAATGATGTGATTCCAGTAGGCAGACTGTTCCATTGCTTAATGGCTGCACAGGTAGAACATTTCTGGTTATTCCATGCTTGAATCTGTAATTTCCACACATGATCCTCTATTTAGAAATTATGGAGGATAAATTTATACTGTCTTCTTTGTGGCAGACCTTCAGATCTTGGAAGATTGGTATCATATCTCCTATCACATCTTCCAATATTGGAGGTTCTTAAGAAGAAATTGGACAACTATCTGTCTGAAATGGTATAGGATGTCCTGCTTGAGCAGGGGGTTGGGCTAGAAGACCTCCAAGATACCTTCCAACTCTATTATTCTGTTATTTGAAGGGCTCCACAGGGAAGGACATCAGTTTATTCTCCATAGCACCCAAGGGTAGGATAAGAAACCATGGGTGGAAGCGTCTCATGGGGAGATCCAGCCTAGAAATAAGAAGGAATTTCCTGACAGTGAAAACAATGGAACAGCTTGACTCCTGGACTTTTGGATGCTCCATTGCTGGAGGTTTTCAAGAAGAGACTGGATAGTCATTTGTCTGAAATGATACAAGTACTCCTGCCTGAGGTAGATGGATGGACTGGAAGACCTCAAAGGTCCCTTCCAGCCTTATGATTCTATGAAATCTTCTTGTGATTCCAAACCCTGCTTCACTAAACATGGTTCAGGTTAGACTGTTGCTCATAGATTCATGCAGACTATTTCAATTCTCCCCCACCCACAAATGCCATGGCTGTTCCCTCTGCAGATCTGACCATAATAGCAAATCTATTTGGTATGATATTGTTTCACTAACTAAGAAAGAAGGCTTTCAAGACACTCAACATGTCTCTCTGGCTATTAATTGTGACCCATTTCCAACTGGAAGTGAATGACTGGAAGCTACTCAGAATGATGCATTTCAATGAATGAGTACTTGATGCATTTTTCTGAAAGTGTGCATGACTTTAAATATATTCCAGCTTCTGGGAATTGATAAGCTAATTCAAATGCCTAATCTCATCCCTACATCACCACTTAAACATACATAATTAATTCTATTCTATTTGCCATACATAAAATATGCCAGAGCAAGTGCATTCCCTGTACTGCCCAGGTACAATTCCCAGCCTATCTTAATAGATGGCTTCAAACTAGACATTCAGATCCTCCCTTTGCCCATCCCATCATTAATTAAGTGCAAAAACACCACATCATATGAGCAGATCACAGAAATATGCTTTTCCTTTAAAACAAAAGTTGAAAAAAATATTTTTATCAACCAGGATGTGAAATGTTAGGAAAAAACAGCCGGAGAATTTTTATGCCCCGCACTGTTTTAAGCCAACCTGGACCAAACAGATCTTCAAACAAAAAGAGACCTCTGAATGGATGACTCTGAATTCTGTGAGAAGACAACTTTGCTCTAGACACATTTTCTATTATAATACATGATTGCATATCCTTTTCTCCAACCTTTGCTCATAGAAAAACTGCTATAAGCCTCCTAATTATGTCCATTGCTCTTTTTTGCACGTTTCCCCGGCCATGAGATACCCTTTGGAGCTGTAGTGACCAAAATGCAGCATTTCAACTGTAGTCTTACCATAATTTCATACAGTGGCATTATTGATTCCATTCAGTTGAATCACAATCTTTGTTTCACAACAGAGATGAGTTAATCAGCCGAGACCGTCAATAAAAGGGCAACGTGGCATTCTGAGGTTAGAGATACACAACCTCCCACTAGGTAACCTTTATCCATTGTGCATTAACCGTCAGATACTATAACGTCTACATCTATGACACATCCACAAAAGCAACTCAATTTGTAACTCTTGGTAAGTTCATCCTAATCGGACAAAATATACAGGCAATCCTTGACTTACGACCACAATTGAGCCCAAGATTTCTGTTGTTAAGTGGGACATTTCTTAAGTGAATGATGCCTCATGTTACAACTTTCTTGCCCCAAGTTGTTAAGTAAATCACTGCAGTTGTTAAGTTAGTAACACTGTTGTTAAGTGAATCTGGTTTCCCCCTTGGCTTTGCTTGTCAGAAGGTCGTAAAAGAGGATCACATGCAAAGTCATAAATACAAGTCATTTGCCAAGTATCTGATTTTGATCATGTGACCATGAAAATGCTGCAACGGTCATAAGTGTGAAAAACTGTTATAAGTCACTTTTTTCAGTGCTGTTGTAACTCTGAACTGGCACTAAATGAATTGCTGTAAGTCAAGGACTTCCTGTACATGAGCCTGCTTTCAGTGTGGTTTAGTTCAGACAGTGTTTCAAGATCTTAAAACAAGTTCACAGAAAAACAAATCTAACTTAACATAATAGAAATAATCTGGAGGGATTTAATTTTCAATGTAAACTGAGCCACTTTGGCTAGGATTTCCTCCCTGGGTTTTGTCCTATTGTTGTTGGACAGCAACCATCCCAGCAGGAAAGAGGGATCAAACAGGGAATTAGCATGGACTCATTAGGTAAACACAAGAGAGTAAAGTCTGACTGTCCTTGAATGCCATGGAGCCTCATCTAGTCTTTCCCAGGTGAATCTGCCAGTCTGGGAAGATTCCTGTGAAATAGGTATAGAGCAATAAGTACCTACTAGATATTTTGAATTCTACACACCTGGGGGGTTTTGTACCTGTCAGCAGTGGTTTGATTAAGTCTGCCCAGAGGATCTGAAGATACCATTTGTCTAAAACAGTCATTTCCAATATGGTATCTGCCAAATTCCCACTATTATATTTCAGTGCAAAAAATTTTTTTCTGAATATCTGCAACTATTCCTTGTGGCCTACCTCTATAGTTTTTCAGCATGCATTCAAATTCAAAGGCTGGATACACAAAAACCAACCGGGTGACTTTGAGCCAGTTCTTCTGTCCTGTCCCAGCCCACCGTACAGGGTTGTTGTTGTGTGCGAAATGGGAGGAGGAAGGTGGATTTGATATGTTTGCTGCCTTGAGTTATTTGTAAAAAATAATGAAGGCAATATATAAATAAATAATAAGTAACTAATATGTGGTTTGGCCACTGGGATTTCTATGTGAAATGCAAACTGATTTCCAATATCATGCAAACAAGAACAGCAAATGGTTCAGTTTTGTAGCACAAGTATGACAAGAAAGAAACAAAAATAAAGCCAAGTACATTATTCAATGCAGATTTTTTTTAGGCATTCTGTCATTTGGGAATGAAGGTGTAATTGTTATGGGGCTCCTTAGATTCTAAGGAATTAACTCTCCTTATTCAATATTTCAGATAATTGGGCTACAACAGCCATAATCTCCAAGCCGCAAGATCAATAATAGGATTTGTGTTCCTGCTCACATGTAGGTTAGAAGAAACGGAATAATTCTAGAAATAGATGAAGAGTTGAGGAAGATTTGGAAAGGGAGAATGAAAGTATCAGGTATCTGATCTGGGAGCAATTTCCCTATATCAATACCAGCCATTTACTCTACTGCATTGCTGATCAGATCTTTATTTTTCCAGTCATTACTGGCCATTCCATAATGTTATGATCTTGAAACAGAGTCTAGAAATCCAGTGCAAATAGCAGATGAAACAATACCCCTGGGAGAAACTAGTTTGAATAACCATAGATTATACTCCACTGAAAAGAGGTGGAATTCAGGGTCTTTCAAGAATTGCATAGAGGCAAGAAAGGTGCATCAGATTTTAACAGAACATCATTCACCCAACAGCATTTAGACATTATTTTCTGGTCTTTGCAATTCTTTCCTCGTGAATTTCTGATAGTAGCAGGAGAATCTTGGATCATTTGTCCAAGGAAACCTGAGCCAAAATCAATTACCCTTCCAAATGTCACCAAATTCTTGAAAAATACATTTAATTCCAATCTTAATTTTTATTTTTTATTTTTAATTTAATTTAATTTAATTTTTAATTTTAATTTTTAATTTTTATTAAAAATTTTGACAGGGGGGCAGAGGTCGACCCCGAGGCGCCTCACTTGTGGGGTGCCGCAGGGGTCGATTCTTTCGCCCCTTCCGTTCAACATCTATATGAAGCCGCTGGGTGAGATCATCAGTGGTTTCGGTGTGAGGTACCAGCTGTACGCTGATGACACCCAGCTGTACTTTTCCACACCGGACCACCCCAACGAAGCCATCGAAGTGCTGTCCCGGTGTCTGGAGGCCGCACGGGTCTGGATGGGGAGAAACAGGCTCAAGCTCAATCCCTCCAAGACAGAGTGGCTGTGGATGCCAGCATCTCGGTACAGTCAGCTGCAGCCGCGGCTGACTGTTGGGGGCGAGTCATTGGCCCCGATGGAGAGGGTGCACAACTTGGGCGTCCTCCTGGATGAACGGCTGTCCTTGGAAGATCATCTGGCGGCCGTCTCCAGGAGGGCTTTTTACCAGGTTCGCCTGGTTCGCCAGTTGCGCCCCTTTCTAGACCGGGATGCCCTATGCACGGTCACTCATGCTCTCGTGACATCTCGTCTGGATTACTGCAATGCTCTCTACATGGGGCTCCCCTTGAGGAGCACCCGGAGGCTCCAGTTAGTTCAGAATGCGGCTGCGCAGGTGATAGAGGGAGCCCCTCGTGGCTCCCATGTGACACCTCTCCTGCGCAGACTGCACTGGCTACCTGTGGTCTTCCGGGTGCGCTTCAAGGTTTTGGTGAATACTGATTATAAGATATTTGCCAAGATACTTGCTAATAGATTAATGCCAGTGATGAATCAAATAATTCATAATGATCAGTCAGGATTTATTAAGGGTAGGCAGATGAGATATAATGTGAGGCAAATTGTAAATTTACTTGAATATTTGGAAAGAAACAACCAAATCTCAGCGGCTTTTTTTTTTTTTGGATGCTGAAAAAACCTTTGACAGATTGGATTGGCAGTTTTTGTTTAAAGTAATAGAAAAAATGCAATTTGGGGATTATTTTATCCATGCAATTAAAGCAATATATCAGAAGCAAACAGCACAAATAATAGTAAATGGTGAGTTAACAGAAACTTTTAAAATTGGGAAAGGGACGAGACAGGGATGTCCCCTGTCCCCATTACTTTTTATTTTAACTTTAGAAATTCTTTTGAATAAAATACGTGGTTCCGATCAAATAAAGGGAATTAGAGTTAAACATCAAGATTATAGATTAAGAGCTTTTGCAGATGACTTGGTTTTTACTGTATCTCAACCAATATACTCAGCTACTGGTTTAAAAGAAATAATTAGTCAGTATGGTAAAGTATCTGGATTTAAGGTGAATCAGCAAAAGATAAAGATGATAACTAAAAATATGAATATACAACAAAAAGAAGAGTTAGAAAGAACTACGGGTTTTGAAATCGTTAAAAAGGTTAAATATTTAGGAATATATATTACAGCTTCAAATGTCAAATTATACAAAAATAATTATGAGGTATTGTGGCAGAAGGTATGGAAAGAAATGGAGAATTGGAAGAAGTTACAACTATCCTTGCTGGGAAGAATAGCGGCTATAAAAATGAATGTTTTGCCCAGGTTTCTATTTTTGTTTCAAATTATACCGGTACTTAAGAATGATATCAAATTACAGGAATGGAAAAAGGGGTTAATAATTTGTATGGATGGGCAAAAAACCAAGAATAAAATTAAAAATAATGCAGGACCCAAGGGAAAGGGGGGGTCATAAAATGCTTAATTTAAAATTGTATTATGAAGCAGTTGTCTTATCATTAATTACTGATTGGATTAATTTAACTGAGGAAAGAGTTTTGAATATAGAAGGTTATGGTTTGTTATATGGGTGGCATGCCTATTTATTATATGATAAGAAAGTAGATAAAATATTTAAAAATAATATAATTAGAAATGCATTATTGAGGGTTTGGAGGAAATATCAATATAATTAGATGGAAAGATTCCAATATGGGCAATCCCGAGACACATGATAGAAAATATAAATATATATCAAAAGATGGAGGTAGTTACCTATAAAGAACTTCTTTGTATGGAAAAGGGGGAATTACAATTAAAATCTAGAGAAAAGATGGGGGAAGAAGGGAAAAATTATACATGGTTCCAATATGGACAATTACAAGCTAGATGGAAATTAGATCAAAAATAGGTGTTAAGCAAACTGAGGATAATCTGTTAAAACAAATGAGAGATCAAGGTCAACAGCATATTAAGAGGTTGTATAATGTATTAGTAGAAATAGACACAGAGACTGAACTGGTTAAGGATTGTATGATTAAGTGGGCACAAAATTTTCAGCAACCAATAATGTTGGAAACTTGGGAAAGAATTTGGGTGAGGAATGTTAAATTTACACAAGCGCAAAATATGAGAGAAAATTTTATAAGATGTTTTATAGATGGCATTTAGACCCCAAAAGTTGTCATGTATGTATCCTAATGTACAGGCTAAATGTTGGAGATGCGATTGTGAAGATGCCACTTATTACCATATATGGTGGACTTGTAAAAAAGTTAAAGCATTTTGGATTAAAGTATGGTGGATCATGCAGAATATTTTGAAAAGAAGATTAAGTTTACTCCAGTTCTTTCTACTAGGAATAATTATGGATTGTACAGCTATAGAGACTAAATTGATTTTGAACTTAATAACAGCCGCAAGACTTTTGATTGCTCAATATTGGAAGAAAGAAGAATTACCTACAATTGAAGAATGGACACTCAAAGTATCAAATCTGGCAGAAATGGCAAAAATCTCTGCTTACTTGAAAGACTATACACAAGAAAAATATATTTTAGAATGGAAAATGTGGATTGATTATATTCAAAATAAGTATCAGATAAAAAAATATCGAATAGCATATGAGTAAATTTAGGAAATATTTTGTATTAGATATATTTTTGAAGGAGAGGGGAATTGAGAGTGTGATTAAGTGTGGTGTGACTAGAGATTATAATTTAGGAATTATTTTAGATTATGATTGTTAGTTTTGATACCCTGCATTTTGTTCTGGGAAGTCGGGGTGGGGGTGGGGGTAAGGGGAGGAATTGGGGGTTTGGTAGAGATGGAGTGATGGTTAATGTACAGGGATTATTGAAGATGTATAAATATAATTAATGCAGGGTCGGGTCTGCCCAGTTACCATTTTAGAACGGTGGGGAGGGAGAAAAGAGAGAGTAGGAGGTAGGAAAGAGGAGAAGAGGAAGGAAGAGGGGTAGAAGAGGAGAAGGAAGGTGTAGGGTGGAGGAGGAGAGGATGTAGATAAGAGAAGGAGAGGAAGGTTTGGAAAGTAGAAGAAGGTAGAAGAGGAAGAGTGTTAAAAGGGGTGGTGACTGGGCAAGCCCGACTAATTGTATATAACTGTACATTGGATGAATTATTTGATATGATTGTAAAATAAAACTTTTATTAAAAAAAAAAAAAAGGTGGAATTCAGGGTCTTTCAAGAATTGCATAGAGGCAAGAAAGGTGCATCAGATTTTAACAGAACATCATTCACCCAACAGCATTTAGACATTATTTTCTGGTCTTTGCAATTCTTTCCTCGTGAATTTCTGATAGTAGCAGGAGAATCTTGGATCATTTGTCCAAGGAAACCTGAGCCAAAATCAATTACCCTTCCAAATGTCACCAAATTCTTGAAAAATACATTTAATTCCAATCTTAATTTTTATTTTTAATTTTAATTTTTATTAAAAATTTTGACAGGGGGCAGAGGTCGACCCCGAGGCGCCTCACTTGTGGGGTGCCGCAGGGGTCGATTCTTTCGCCCCTTCTGTTCAACATCTATATGAAGCCGCTGGGTGAGATCATCAGTGGTTTCGGTGTGAGGTACCAGCTGTACGCTGATGACACCCAGCTGTATTTTTCCACACCGGACCACCCCAACGGTTATCAAGTGTTGTCCCGGTGTCTGGAGGCCGACGGGTCTGGATGGGGAGAAACAGGCTCAAGCTCAATCCTCCAAGACAGAGTGGCTGTGGATGCCGGCATCCTGCATAGTCAGCTGCAGCCGCGGCTGACTGTTGGGGCGAGTCATTGGCCCCGATGGAGAGGGTGCGCAACTTGGGCGCCTCCTGGATGAACGGCTGTCCTTGAAGATCATCTGGGCCGCTCCAGGAGGGCTTTTTACCAGGTTCGCCTGGTTCGCCAGTTGCGCCTTTCTAGACCGGGATGCCCTATGCACAGTCACCACGCCTCGTGACGCCTCGCCTGGACTACTGCAATGCTCTACATGGGGCTCCCTTGAGGAGCACCCGGAGGCTCCAGTTAGTTCAGAATGCGGCCACAGATAGAGGGAGCCCTCGTGGCTCCCATGTGACACCTCTCCTGCGCAGACTGCACTGGCTACCTGTGGTCTTCCGGGTGCTCTTCAAGGTTTTGGTGACTATCTTCAAAGCGCTCCATGGCATAGGGCCGGGATACTTACGGGACCGCCTGCTGCTACCGGATACCTCTCACCGACCCGTGCGCTCTCACAGAGAGGGACTCCTCAGGGTGCCGTCGGCCAGACAGTGCCGGCTGGCGACACCCAGGGGAAGGGCCTTCTCTGTGGGGGCTCCCACACTCTTGAACGAGCTTCCCCCAGGACTTCGCCAACTTCCTGACCTCCGAACCTTTCGCCGCGAGCTTAAGACACATCTATTTATTTGCGCAGGATTGGACTAGATTTTAAATTCGAATTGGTTTTAATGGGGATTTTATTATTTTTATTATCATCATTTTAATTATTTGGCCAATTATAATAAGTTTTTTAATGGATGTTTTTATTTGTATTTATATGTATATTTTTATCTGGTTGTTAACCGCCCTGAGTCCCTAGGGAGATAGGGCGGTATAAAAATATGAAAAATAAAATAAAATAAAATAAATAAATATTTTGAATTTGTTTAGACCATCAACACACACTTGGCATGAGTAAGAACCCTGTTAAAAAAGACAGGCTAATGCCAGCCTTCTTATAAAAGATTGCATTAAAATTTTGACAGCTATGATTTACATTGTTGATGGGAGTTCCTACACAATGGACAATCATGGTATAAAAAGAATATATAATCATATAGAAGAAACTGATATAATCTTTGATTTTGTTTGTATGGTTGCTAAACACCTGGAGTCTGTAGATTCTGAAGGCAGGTACCTTACAGGTGGTCCTCAACTCAATAACCACTTGTTTAGTGACCATTCAAAGTTACAACGGCACTGAAAAAAGTGACATATGACCCGTTTTCACATTTATTACCAGTGCACCGTCCCCATGGTCACAGGATCCAAATTTGGATGCTTGGCAACTGGCTCATATTTATGACAGTGGCAGTATTTACCTTTTGTGACCTTCTGATGAGCAAAATCAATGGAGAAGCCAGATTTACTTAACAACTGTGTTACCAACATAACCACTGAAAAGATTCGCTTAACAACTGTGGCAAGAAAGATCATAAAATGGGGCAAAACTCACTTAACAACTGTCTTGCTTAGTGACAGAAACATTTGGGTTTACTTGTGGCTGTAAGTCAAGAATCATTGTCGTGTCCCACTCCTCCGCTGACGGCCGGGTCAGGGAAATCCGAATCAGGCTTGCCTCTGCAGCTCTGCCCAAAGTCCTAGCAAAGTCCTCAGAGCAGGCAGAAGACCAGAAAGTGACTTCAGCAAGATAAGTTTGACTTTTGCCTGACTCAGAGACTGCCAGAAAGTAGCTCCTTTATATAGGCCATGGGGTGTGGCTCCATGACTCAGCACTCATTAAGGCCTGCCCCTCCCTTCCCTCTGTTGCCTCCGCCTCTCCAATCTTCTGATGCGAGGGTCACTCCAATCAGCTGTTCTTGGGAGTAAACCCTCCTCAGGCTCACCTGCTGTGGAGGAGGGGGAGGGGTCTAGCTGCTCCGTTTGCCTGGGCATGGAGTCAGGGCTGGGGCAGGGAGATGCTCCTTCTTCTGCAGTTTGTGGGGGCATGGAGCCAGGACTTGGGCCGGAAGGCATACATTCCTCAGTGTTGGGGAGCAGGTAAGAAGGCCCCGGCTGCTCTGAGGGCGGGCAAGACACAACAATCATCGTACATGTGAAGAATAACTAAATCAGCAGGTACCATCACTTCCTTGACCCTCAAATAGGTTAAATTTATAATCTTCATTGTAGCTACTTGGGGATCAGGGAAGTGATGGTTCTGGGTCAGAAAGGGAGCTCTGCTATGTAGAGATTTAAAAGAATCAATAGAAAACCCTGGTGTTTTCAGTTACAGGAAGTCCTTGTCTTCCAGTCACAACTGGGGCCAAAATTTCCATTGCTAAGCAAGGCAGTGGTTAAGTGAGCCACACCTGATTTTATTAGCTTGTTTGCCATGGTTGTTAAGCAAACCACTGCAGTTGTTAAATGAGTCACTTGGTCATTAAGCAAATCCAGATTTCCCCATTGACTTTGCTTGTTGGAAGCTGGCTGAGAAGTTGACAAATGCAGATCACCTGACCCTGGAATGCAGCAACCGTTGCAAATACACTTGGCCACTTGCCAAGCTCCCAAATTCTGATCATGTGACTGTGGGATCGATCCTGTAATGGTCATAAGTGTGAGAATTCTTTTTCCAGTGCCATTGTAAGTTTGAATGGTCACTAAATGAACGGTTGAAATCAAGGACTACCTGCATCCAGGACTCCACATTCAGGTACAAACCTAAGTCAGGACAATTCAGAAGCATTCCTAGTTTGAAAATATAATTAATTGCCAGTGAAATATTCGGCTAATATATTCAGCATCACTAACACGTAACACAAACTGTTGACAATGAAGCTGAACTATTAAAATTTAAAAAATGAATAGATTTGAAATGGGGAAAAACATGAGAATAGCAGTGGAACAAAGTGACTATTGCCAGTTAGCCAATTAGTCAATGCAACCCTAGGCTGCATTAATGGAGAGAGAGAATCAAGATTACATGAAGTTCTAGTACCGTTTTACAAAGCCATAGTAAGATCACACTTGGAATACTGCATTGAGTTTTGGTCACCACAATATAAAAAAGACATTGAGACTCTGGAAAAAGTGCAGGGAAGAGCAACAAGAATGATGGGGGTGGGGGTGGGAGTTAAAACATACGAAGAACGGTTAAGGAGTTGGGTATCTCTAGTCTAATAAAAATAAGGCCTAGGGGTAACATGATAGCAGGGTTCCAATATTTAAGGGGCTGCCACAAAGAAGATGGGGTCAAACTATTTTCCAAAGCACCAAAAGGCAAGGCAAGAAATTGGATGAAAACTAACTGAAAAGAGAAGCAATCTAGAATTAAGGAGAAATTTCCTAATGGTGAAAGCAATCAACCAATGGAATAACTTGCCTTCGTAAGTTGGGGTTTTCCATCACTGGAGGCTTTCAAAAAGAGAGTGGACAACCATTTATTTATTTATTTATTTATTTATTTATTTATTTATTTATTTATTTATTTATTTATTTATTTTGTCACAACATCATACAAAAAGATTATATAGTATATACACATATAAACATATATAGGAAGAAGAAAAGAAAAGCAATAGGACAGGAACGGTAGGCACGTTTGTGCGCTTATGCACGCCCCTTATGGTCCTCTTAGGAATGGGGTGAGGTCAATAGTAGAAAGTTTTTGGTTAAAGCTTTTAGGATTATGGGAAGAGACCACAGAGTCAGGTAAAGTATTCCAAGCACTGATGATTCTGTTGCAGAAGTCATATTTTCTGCAATCTAGATTAAAGCGGTTTACATTAAGTTTAAATCTATTGGTTGCTCTTGTATTATTGCAATTAAAGCTGAAGTAGTCTTTGACAGGAAGGACATTACAATAGATGATTCTGTGAGTTAAACTTAGGTCTTGTTTGTCTGAAATGGTGTAGAGTCTCCTGCTTGAGCAGGAGGTTAGAGTAGAAGACCTCTAAGGTCCCTTCCAAATCCAATTATAACTCCTTCCAACTCCAATTATTCTCCAATTGTTCTATCCCATTGCTTTCTAGCTTATTTAAAAAACCTCCATCTCTGCAAACCGCATAAGTTTCATCTATTGGTCTGATTCCCAGCAGTAATGCATTTTGCATCAAAATGACCTTTTGTCTATTTTAACTATATTTTCCTACTGTCTTTACAAAAGTGCTTGCATCTCCTTCCAAGCATTACACAGGACACTTTGGCTATTTCTGCCTGTTAATCTGCACAACAGTTCAGCACAAAATGAACTATCATCAGTCTCTCAATAGCCATCCCTAGCCTAGCCATTCCTTGAAAGCTACTTTCTGGCTTATGTGACATCATGCAATCCTCTGTTTGCTTATCCCAGTTGGGTGATAATTAAGAGATGATCTGATAGCCATTTTCCACCATTCAAAAGATTATCCCACAGATGACTGAATAAATTTATTTTCTGTTGCTCCAGAAGCTGAAATGTAAGTCTTAGGTTTCTCAACATGTTGCATCTGCCTTTGAATGTGCCTGCAGATATTCCTTCCAGCATAAGCTCTATATGTGCTCCAATTTTATTAGAATTATTAAAAATATGAAATACTAAAATACCTTCTTGCAAAGCCACAAGCGTTTTGATTTTCAGGAATGTTTCTGGGCCCTCCAATATCCCTTTGGAATTCCTTAAAAATAAAGAAAGTGAGGTTGCTCACTTTATGGCAGCTATTTTGAGTGAACATACATACAGCATACATATACTGTATACACTTGAAATTCCAATAGTATTCACCAGCCCTGATGCAAATCAGTGGTCTTGGAACATCAACTAAACATTAAAAAGGACTTCTTGACAGTGCAGTTTGTCTGGCAGAGGACCGAACTGGGATTCTCTTCTTGGCTTAGAGGCATCTTCAGCAGAGGCTGAAGTGTACCCCAAAGAACCGTCTTAGCCAAGGAGGTGTTCTTCAGAAGTCAGTAAATGATCTTTGAGGTCCAGTCCAAGTCTTTGATTTGAAAGATTCCATCTCTTCTCAGAAATAGCATATTAGGCTCTGCAGGAACAATCCCCATGGAAATGTAATCCTGCAACCCTTCGGATGGATGGATGGATGGATGGATGGATGGATGGAAGGAAGGAAGGAAGGAAGGAAGGAAGGAAGGAAGGAAAAAGAAAGGAAAGAAAAGGAAGGGGAAAGAAAAGAAAAACAAAGGGAGGGGGAAGGAAGGGGAGGGGAGAAGAGAGGGAGAGAGGGGGTTGGCTAAGCATAGGTGGCATTACTTGCATGTGATAATGACCAAACAACTTTGGTTGAGAATCAGTTGTCCCTCTTCATTTCTTTCACACTGAGGAATAAATTAATAAGTAATTTGAAAGGCCATATTGATACAAATCAATCTAACCTTTGCTCTTTAGCTTCTGTTAAAGAAGTTGTTCGTATTATTTTGCTATGGTTGGGAATCATTTGTTAGGAATTCATTCTGTAAGAAAATTGTATCCTTTGCTATCTGGTTTCTCGCTTCTGTCATTTGTTTCAGAGCTGGGCACATCCTTGGAGGCAGTTCCCAGGAACATCCTGCTCCATAGATAAGGGCTGGGGGCTGCCTAGGAGCCCAAACACACAAGGACAAGGGAAACTCTGAAGATAGCAAAGCATGGACAGAGACAGGGGCCTGAAGAAAGAAAGATCACGTTGGTGACAGCCGTTTGTCTGATTGGATAAACTTTGTTTCTATCGGCGTAAAATGTATATAATACTCTAAGCCACTCTTGCAGTGTGTGTCTATTCCTTACGTGCTTTTGTCTGTGTGTCATGTCCCACTCCTCCGCTGACGGCCGGGTCAGGGAAATCCGAATCAGGCTTGCCTCTGCAGCTCTGCCCAAAGTCCTAGCAAAGTCCTCAGAGCAGGCAGGAGACCAGTAAGTGACTTCAGCAAGATAAGTTCGACTTTGCCTGACTCAGAGACTGCCAGAAAGCAGTCTTATATAGGCCATGGGGCCTTATATAGGCCATGGGGTGTGGCTCCATGACTCAGCACTCATTAAGGCCTGCCCCTCCCTTCCTTCTGTTGCCTCGCCTATCCAATCTTCTGATGCGAGGGTCACTCCAATCAGCAGCTGTTGGAAGTAAACTTTCCTCAGGCTCACATGCTGTGGAGGATGGGGAGGGGTCTAGCTGCTCCGTTTGCCTGGGCATGGAGCCAGGGCTGGGGCCAGGGGGTACTCCCTCCTCTGCAGCCTGCTTGGGCATGGAGCCAGGGCTGGGACCGGGAGGTGCCCCCTCCTCTGCAGCTTGTCTGGGCATGGAGCCAGGACTGGGGCCGGGAGGCATACATTCCTCCGTGTTCGGGAGCAGATAAGCAGACCCCGGCTGCGGTGAGAGCGGACAAGACACAACACTGTGTTTTGGAAATAGTATCACCCAGACTTTTTACTTTCGCCAAAGATAAAAAGCTGGGGTTTTTTTTTGCAAGCCTCGTCTCAAGTCTCAGTCTCTTTGGCATTTCAGTGGTTTGTGGAAACATCTGACCTTACAAATTAATGCTATTTCACGGTGTTCAGAGACGAAAAGGGCCAGTCTGTGAAACTGCAACGCTCCTTTAAAGAACAGCAAGACTGGTAGAAAAGCATCTCCTGAAAGTCAAAAGTGAATCTCTTTACCTTCTATTACCATGGGCCCTCCCCACCCCCCCACCCCCCAGGGAAGGCCATACAGCTTTCTTTGGGAAGAGCTTCGATTTTTTTAAAATGATGCAATCCTCTCCTGAAAATGTTACCAGCAAGACACAGCTTGTGTTTCTCCAGCTCTATGTGGAGACCGGGAAGGATGTAGTTTGAATATTACATTCAGGTTTTGAGGGAGGGGGGGGGGCTGGGAGGCGGGTGGACCATGTAGGAGGGGAGGAGTGGGCGAAGGGGATGAAAACAGTGATGGATGAGCACTTGGTTGTGCACGCCAGTAACACACATAGCTTGCCACTGAAGGATCATGATTCAGATCACAGAATTATCTAATGGATTTGATATTTATTCAGAAGGGGGGAAATGCCAAAGCAAGGAAACTATTTAGCAAAATAGCCTCCATATGATTTGCACAAAAAAGGTCTCAGCTATCAACAGGAGTAAGCAAACTACCAGTAATTTCTCCCTATTTATGAATCATAGATTTACAAGAGATACCCAAAGTCATCCAATCCAGCTCAGGGCAGCGAACTCTATTTAAGGGAAGGTGAGGCATATTCGTATCAAGAGTGGGTTTTTTGACAGTTGGGATTAGTTGGTGGGGGAGGGGAATCATAGTTTCTGACAGGATGGTGGGGGGAATGGAAAGATTGTGGGGGTTTTTTCTTTGTAGTCAATTGGTCTTAACGTTCTCTGAGAGCTGTTGTGGTTACTTGGGGTTTTATCTTTGACCTCAGGGTCACCTGAATCAGAGGTGTGGAATCTTCTTGGAAATGCCAAAATTGGGGATAAGTGGTGTCGAATTCCTCCCCCTCCCCCATTTTTCTTCTTCCACCCACAAAAAAATCAATCTAGTTGCTTTTTCAAAAATAAAAACCAGTTTTAATACAACTATGACCTGGATAACAGAATCTTCATAGATGTGAGGCATACTCTAATCTCAGCTACAACACAATCACTCCTAATCACTTACACACACACACACAAGGGGGGGGAGGTGTGGCTGATTCTGGTCCTCATCCATTCATGTTGCTCTTCCCTGAAGTCCAGGTGACCTGTCATATAGGGCCAAGTGGATAAGGTAGGATCCTAACAGAGCTCTGTGTTTATTCAGCTTAATAAATTCAACCCTTCCTGTCACTACAGGGAGTTTATATCAATATCCTGGTTTGAGAGGGAGTCTACAAATTCAGCCCACTGATTCCTAGAACTACCATGTCTGCTTCTCAAAATGTATTTATTAGTTTCTTTGTTGATAACATTTATCTGGCCGCCTTTCTTTCAACCAACTCTGGGCGGCTTTATAAATGTTTTAAATAAATATTATTAACAGGTATCTCACTGAGCTGGAGACCACTTACTGTATATCTGAGACTAGGATTCCACCAGGAATGGGACAACTCACCATAGCCCAGCTCATCATGGCCAACTCGCCACAGAAAAACTCACCACTGGACAATTTACCAATTCCATTTAATTATTTTAAATAAATAAAAACTATTTTAATTTTTGCCATTCACATTTCATTCTGTCCCTCCTTTTGCATTCTTTCTTAAATGATTCTATTCCACTAGTTCTTTGATATTAGTGTAATCCTTGTCCCACAACGAATTGTCCTGTGGTGAGTTGGCTGTGGTGAATCGTCATAGACTCACCACAGTATTCAAAAAGTGAAGATGAGTAAAGGGAAAGATAGGAGTGTTGGAGAGGTGGAAGGATGGATGGAGCCATGGAGGGATGGAGAAAGGTTGGGTGACTGGGTGGGTGGAAGGTTGGACTGAGGAATGGAGGGATGAAGGGATGGATGGATGGGGAAGGGAGAGAGGGAGAGGAAGGATGAACAATCAGAGGGAGGAGGAGGGAGGGAAGGAAGGAGAATTGAGTGGATGGATGGAGAAATGATGGATGGATAGATGGATGGATGGATGGATGGATGGAGAAAGGGTGGGTGGGTGGAGGGCTGGACTGAGGAATGGAGGGATGAAGGCATGGAGAAGGGAGGGATTGAGGGAGGGATGAACAGTCAGATGAATAGATGAATGGATGGAAAAAAAGCAGGGGGGATTGCAGGAGGGATGGCTGGTTGAGTGGATGGATGGATGTATATATGGAAGAATGGAAGATGGAAGGACAGAGGGAGGGTTGGAGAGTTGGTTGAATGATGAATACAGAAAACTGCTCTGCCCCTCTGCTCTTTGCTTGAAATGAAGGGGCAGGTATAACCACTGCAAAGGAAGTTGATCAAAATCTGGACGCTTGGCAACAGGCTACTGTTTATGACAGCTGCCGTGTCCCGGGGTCATATGATCACCTCTTGTGACCTACAGACAAGCGAAGTCAATGACAGAGTCACTTAACAATCATATTACTAACTTAACAACTGCAGTGACTCACTTAACTGTGGCAAGAAAGGTTATAAAACTCACTTAACAAATGTCTCACTTAGCAACAGAAATTTGGGGCTCAGCTGTAGTCATAAGTCAAGGACTACCTGTCCTTTATATGCAGAATTGATAGAATGTGATGGAAGTTAAGCTGACATCAGAAAGAAGACACACACATCCTGCCATCATCAGGCAAATAAGATCATTACATCATAGATTTGCGTGATGATGTCATGGTCATTTCTGCCCCCCCCGAGTCAGACACCAACAATGATAGGGAGCAGAACTAGCTTTGCTGTAATGAAATTAAAATATCCTTCAAGTCCTTTTCCCCTCCAGTCCCCTCCAAAGACACTGAGAACATCATCTCAAATTCTCTTCTTTGAGAGAGAATCTCAAAAGCAAGCTCATATTCATCAAACCAAATGAATAACAGAATAACAAGAGTTGAAAGAGAACTTGGAGGTCTTCTAGGCCAACCCCTGCTCAAACAGACAACTCTAGTCTGTATTGTTTCAAGCAAATGGTTGTCCAGTCTCTTCTTAAAAACCTCCAGTGATGGAGCACCCATAACTTCTGAAGGCAAATCATTCCACTGGTTGATTGTTCTCATGGTCAGGAAATTTCTCCTTAGTTCTAGATTGCTCGTCTCCATGGTTAGTTTCCATCCATTGTTTCTTGTCTCGCTTTCAGGTGGTTTGAAAAATAGGTGAGAACCAGTGTGGAGAAAAACACACACACACGAGACATTTTCTGCTTTGATCTTCCTGACCTTGTCTTCAAGCTTCGTCTTGTTTTCCCAGGTTATTATATTTGACTGGCTGCCTGCACTGACAAGCCACTCGGCCAGGCCTGGGAGAGCACCCAGCAAGCCCAGGTCCTGAGGACAAGATTTATTTTTTTGCATTTTCACTCATTGGTGAGACGGCAACAGAGAAAGCTAGCCACCGAAAAGGCTGAGGAGAGACCTTTGACTGCATTTTTCAATATCAGATAAGTCTTGTACTGAAGTGGGGGGGCTTCCACACAACTGCACCTCCCTGCTAACTCTCCTCAGACTAATTTGATTTGCTAATATTCTTTGAGCAATCCTCAGCACGTGTGCACACATGCACAAATGCATTACGAGTTTGCCAGGTTTGACGTGTTGTTCAGTCCTGTTTCCAGGACATACAATCAGTTGCCCAAACCTTCTTATTCTGGAAGTGAGAATTAATAACCATCAGGCAAATTAAACTCATGCTGTATGCTGAGCAGAGAAAGGGGCACATGCCTTACTCTGCAGCCATAAACATTTGAGAGTGTGCATGTCTCTCTTGCGGGTGTGCACGGCAATAATAATCACCATGATAGGGTAAAGCTGCATTATAGCAATTCCACTTTCTTCTTCCTCTTTCTGCAAAGCAGATATATTCTTTCCAATGCTCAAGAAAGAAGAGAGAGAGAGGGCAAGAAATATTTTAGCCTAGGTGGGGGTTGTTAGCAAGGATGGTGTGTCCATTGTGGCAACCAAATCTTCTAAAGTTCCACTGTTCAAATTCACAGAAGATGAATTAGGAGAGATCTGTGACCAATAAAAGAATTAACAGAATAACAGAGTTGGAAGAGATCTTGGAGGTCTTCTAGTCCAGGGCTCCCCAATCCCTGGTCAATGGAGCGGCACCAGGCTGCAGCATGCCAGAAACTGGACTGTGCAAACAAGCGAAGCTCCATCCACGGGGTGCAGGCAATATGCGGAAACATGCCCCCTCCGGTCCATGGAAAAACCTTTCTCCATGGAACCAGTCCCTGATGACCAAAAGATTGGGGGCTGCTGTTCTAGTCCAATCCCCTGCAGAAGCAGGAGACCCTGTACCATCTCAGACAAATGGTTGTCCAGTCTCTTCTTAAAGATCTCCAGTAAAGGAGCATCCACAACTTCTGGAGGCAAGCCGTTCCACTGGTTAATTGTTCTCACTGTCAGGTGCTTTGGAAAATAGATTGACCTCCCCTATTCTTTGTGGCAGCCCCTTAAATATTGGAAGGCTTTTAACATGTCACCCCTAGTCCTTCTTTTCACTAGACTAGACAAACCCAATTGCTGCAACTGTTTTTCATATGTTTTACCCTCCAGCCCTCTAATCACTTTTGTTGCTTTTCTTTGTTCTCTTTCCAGAGTCTCGAGATCTTTTTTGTATTGTGGTGAACAAAACTGGATGCAGTATAAAAGGGAGGTATCCTGTGCAACACCCTAGGAAAAGAAGAGGAATCTTTATCACTTTCAAATAAATTGACACTATCTCTGTCACATAAAGTTAAAGCTACTTATTTATTCTTTGCAGGTAGTCCTTGACTTACAACCATTCGTTTAGTGACCATTCAAAGTTATCACTGCACTGGAACAAAAAAAAGATTTAGCACCGGTCCTCACACTGTTCACATACCGGACTGAACAGAAATGGAGAACTTTAATTTTAAAAGCAAGTAATTAAAAACAATTCCCTGCTATTGTATTTTAAGTTTTGGAACTGATTTCAAAGTGAAAATGGCGGCTGGTCTTTAACGAGCTAATGAGCTGAAAACGAAAGTGTTAGAACTTTTACTGCTTGCTGTGTATTGCTGAGGAATTGCTGGAGACTTTTTAAAACACTGTAACAAGAGGGGGGAAGAGATATTGAGACTGTTTCTTTTCCTTTAAAAGACTTAGAAGATTTATAAGCAATATTAAGTTAAAGAGAAATTTTCTAGAAGATGGCAGCAAAACAATTAAAGACAACTGTAACAAAAACATCAGGAACATCTACACCGGGAGTTTCTCCAGCACATACTGCAGACACAAAATCATTAAACTTGGAAGCACTACAGGATAATCTGAAAGATTTTATGAGAGAATCCCTTAATGATGCTATAAATTTGCAAACTTCTTTGATAGAAGAAAACCTTAAATTAATTACAGATGAAATGTCAGAAATGAAAAATCAGATGTTAGAAATCCAAATTGAAAATAAAAAAGTCAAGGAAGGTTTGGTGTCAGCTGTACAGGGTTTGGCATCAAATGTGATTTTATTGGAGGAGGAAGTAGAAGAAATAAAGAAATTTAATTCAAACTTGGAAAATAAGATGGAGGAAGCTCAAAGTAAAATGGACAAAGTAGATGATAAAATTGTTTTGGTACAATACAGAGCTATGGAATTTGCTTTAAGAATCCGCGGTCTAAAAGAATAAACAAGAGAACTTAAAAGAAATTTTTTCTGAGGCCTTTGCGGAGATTTTGGCAGTTCACCCAGCAGATGTGGTTTTTCATATTGATAAAATTTATCATGTGAATTCCAGGATAGCAAGACAAAGGAATTTTCCAAGAGACATTGTTATTTACTTTACTATTAGAACGGTGAGAAATGAGATTTTACAAGCTTCCTTTAAAGGAGAAAAGAATCAAACGGCTGGTCAAGAAATTTTAATACTAAAGGAAATTCCCCCCAAAATGTTGAGAGGCAGGAAGGAATTTGCTTTCTTGGTGAATGAACTTAAGAAACGTCAGATTGAGTACAGATGGGATATTCCAACTGGTATAATAGTTTATTATGAAGGGAAAGCACATTGTCTTAACACAGTTGGGAAAGCAAGAGAGTTTTATGCTTATGTGCTCAAAGAGCACATGTCCACAATCTTCAGGTGGTAGGAGAAAGGAAGGTGAAATCAAGGAAAGAAAAATGATAGTGATGGAAGAAGATCTTTTACAAGTGCTGGATACCTCTAAGACGGGATCTGAGATCCCAAGAGAGCAAAAGTTGACAAGAGCGGCTACCAAATGCAAGGAACAATAAGTAAAGGCCCAATATGCTCAACTAGCAACTACTAAGATGGAAATAGTGGGAGGAGCAAGGCCCAAAGAAAAATATGATTTGCGGCTGGTGCTTCAAAAGTTTCCGATTGCTGATAATGGCAATTAGACTTTTATCAAGGAATGTTAATGGTTTAAATTCACCACAAAAGAGAAGAAAGATATTTCATTATTTGAAGCAATTTAAAAATGATATTGTATGTTTACAAGAAACACATATTAGAATACTAGATCAGAAATATTTGATAAATTCAAGGTTGGGAACACATTTTGTTGCCTCTGCTACAGAAAAGAAGAATGGACTAGTTGTATATATAAAGAGTAATTTATCTGCAAAACTAATCGAGGCGGATAATCAAGGAAGATATATTGCTATTGAACTTTTATTGGAGGGGGGGAAAAGATACTTTTAATAGGAGTTTATGCGCCAAACCAACAACAAGAGAAGTTTTTTTAAGTTTTTACACAAAAGAATAACACTTTGGGATTATAAATCTCATGTATTAATGGATGATTGGAATGGAGTGATGGATATTCAGAAAGATAAAAGAAGTCTTAGAAATATTTCAAGTTGTGTCAAATTGCCAAAGGCCTTCTTTGATATGATGGAAGATTTAGAATTAAGAGATGTATGGCGAGAACGTAATGAAAAAGAGAGAGACTTTACTTTTTTTTCCGATAGACATCAATCATTTTCTAGGATTGATTTTGTTTTAACTACTAACGATTTGTTTTTCAGAGTGAAAAAGACTAAAATTTGTTCCAGAACTTTGTCTGATCATAACCCGATTTGGATTGAACTTGATCGAGAAAAGGAGGCCAGGAGGTCGTGGAGGATGAATGAGAATTTGTTTAAATATGAACAAAATGTAAATGAATGTAAAATTCAAATGAAGGAATTTTTCTCTTTGAATATGAATAAGGGGACACCTATAGAGATAGTTTGGAACGCAAGTAAGGCATATATGAAGGGAATTTTAATGCATATGAATGCTAAATATAGAAATAGATTGCAGAAAAAGAGAAAGGAATTAGAAGAGGAAATTAAAATGAAAGAGCAGTTATTGATACGTAATCCAGGAGATAGAAAAATAAAAGAGTCAATAAATATATTAAGAGATCAGTTTAATATGATGATGGCAGATCAAGTGGCAACTAATTTACAATACGCAAAGCACAATTTGTTTAATAATGCTAATAAACCTGGAAGGTGGTTAGTATATTTATTAAGGAAGAAACAGAAGCAACGTATAATTGACAAAATAGAACATAGAGGTAAGGAAGTATATCAGCAAAATTTGATTTAAAAAGCTTTTTTAGAATTTTACACCAAGTTATATGCTAAAGATGTGATTAATGATAAAGATATAGATAGGTATTTACAAGACCAAGGTATTCTTGAAATTACAGTAGATCAAAGGGAAGAGTTGAACCAATTAATCACTTCAGAGGAAATAGTGTTTGCAATTTTTTTATTTATTTATTTATTGTTTCAATTTCTATACTGCCCTTCTCCCAAAGTACTTTACAGCCAAAGTAAAGACAGTTAGTACAATTTTTAGGACCAGTTTAAAAGGAAAATTTAGAGTTGGCTGAAGAACTTAAAACCAATAAAACCCCTTATTAAAACCCCACTAGGCCAGTCCTGCACGGTGAAACAAAAATGTTTTCAGCTCGCGTCGAAAGGTCCGAAGATCAGGGAGTTGACGGATATCTGGTGGTAACTTGTTCCAGAGGGTTGGTGCCCCCACAGAGAAGACCCTCCCCCTGGGCGCCGTCAGCCAACATTGACTGGCCGACGGCACCCTGAGGAGAACCTCCCTATGGGAGCGCACTGGTCAATGGGAGGTCGCCGGTAGCAGCAGGCGGTCCCGTAAGTAACCCGGTCCTATGCCATGGAGTGCTTTGAAGGTGGTAACTAACACCTTGAATTGCACCCGAAAGACCACCAGAAGCCAGTGCAGCCTGCGCAGGAGAGGTGTTATATGGGAGCAACGAGTCGCTCCCTCTATCACCCGCGCGGCCGCATTCTGAACTAATTGGAGTCTTCGGGTGCTCTTCAAGGGAAGCCCCATGTAGAGAGCATTGCAATAGTCCAGACGAGAAGTAACGAGGGCGTGCACAAGGAATCCCGGTGCAAGAAGGGATGCAACTGGCATATCAGGCGGACCTGGTAAAAAGCTCCTCTGGCGACGGCCGTCAAATGCTCTTCCAATGACAGTCATGCATCCAGAAGGACGCCCAGATTGCGGACCTTCTCTGTGGGGGCTAATGACTCGTCCCCCACAGACAGCGATGGTTTCAGCTGATTATACCAGGACGCAGGCATCCACAGCCACTCAGTCTTGGCGGGGTTGAGTCGAAGCCTGTTTTTCCCCATCCAGACCCGCACAGCCTCCAGAAAACGGGACATCACCTCAACAGCTTCGCTGGGGTGGTTGGGAGTGGAAATGTACAACTGCGTATCATCAGCATACAGATGACATCGCACCCCAAAACCACGGATGATCTCGCCCAGCGGCTTCATATAGATATTGAACAGGAGAGGTGAGAGAACCGACCCCTGGGGCACCCCACATAAGAGGCACCTCGCGGTCAATCTCTGCCCCCCCTACCAACACCGTCTGCGGCTTTAATTAAGCAGCTTAAAGTGAATAAAGCACCAGGTACAGATGGTTTAACAACTATTTATTATAAAAATTTACAAAATGAGATGATTGAACCACTCAAGGAGTTATTCAATAGAATACAAATGGGAGGGGAAGTTCCTCCCTCATGGAGGACAGCTTTTATTTCATTAATACCCAAAGAAGACTGAGATGGCACTACACCAGAGAATTATAGGCCAATATCGCTTTTAAATACTGATTATAAGATATTTGCTAAGATATTAGCGAACAGATTGATGCCATCGATGACTCAAATAATACATAATGATCAATCAGGATTTATCAAGAGGAGGCAGATGAGATATAATATGAGACAAATTGTAAATCTACTTGAGTATTTGGAAAGCAACAGCCAGGTCTCAGCAGCACTCCTTTTTCTGGATGCAGAAAAAGCTTTCGATAGATTGGATTGGCAGTTCTTATTAAAGTAATAGAAAAAATGCAATTTGGGGATTATTTTATTCAAGCAATTAAGGCTATATATCGGAAGCAAACAGCACAAATAATAGTAAATGGTGGATTAACAGACTCTTTTAAGATTGAGAAAGGGACTAGACAAGGATGTCCTTTGTCACCGTTATTATTTATTTTAACTTTGGAAATATTATTGAATAATATACGTGGCTTGACCGAATAAAAGGAATTAGAATTAAAAATCAAGATTATAAATTAAGAGCGTTTGCAGATGACCTGGTTGTTACTTTATCTCAACCAACATATTCAGCAATATATTTAAAGGAGACAATTGACCAGTATGGTAAGGTATCTGGGTTTAAAGTGAATCAACAGAAGACAAAAATGATAATTAAAAATATGAATACACACCAAAAAGAAGAACTAGAAAGAATAACTGGATATGAAGCAGTTAAAAAGGTTAAATATTTAGGAGTATATATTACAGTATTGAATGTGAAATTATATAAAAATAATTATGAGGTATTATGGCAGAAAGTAATTAAAGAAATGGAGAATTGGAAGAAGTTACAACTATTATTGTTGGGAAGAGTGGCAGCTATAAAAATGAATGTTTTGTCTAGATTTTTATTTTTGTTTCAAATGATACCAATATTGAAGAAAGATGCAAATTTACAGGAATGGCAAAAAGGGATTAGTAATTTTGTATGGAAGGGTAAAAAAACAAGAATAAAGCTAAAAATAATGCAAGATATTAGGAAAAGGGGAGGGTTGAAAATGCCTAATTTGAAATTGTATTATGAAGCAGTCGCCTTATCCTTAATCTCTGACTGGATTAATTTACAGAGGAAAGAGTTTTGAATATAGAAGGTTATGGTTTGTTATATAGTTGGCATGCATATGTACTATATGATAAGAAAATTGATAAGACATTTAAGAATAACATAGTTAGAAGTGCTTTGTTGAGGGTTTGGAAAAAATATCAATATAAACTAGATGGTAAAATACCAATATGGGCAATCCCCAGACACATGATAGAGAATATAAATATACTTCAGAAAGTGGAAGTTATTACCTATAAAGAACTTTTGATTATAGAAAAGGGGGAATTACAACTAAAATCTAGAGATAAATTGAGGGACGAAGGAAGGAATTATACATGGTTTCAGTATGGACAATTGCAAACTAGATGGAAAATAGATCAGAAAATTGGTATTAGGCAAAGTGATGATAATTTGGTAAAATAAATAAAAGATCAAGGCCAACAGCATATTAACAGATTATATAATGTATTGGTAGAAATTGATTCAGAAACAGAGTTGGTTAAAGATTGTATGGTAAGATGGGCACAAAATTTTCAACAACCTATAATGTTAGAAACATGAGAAAAAATTTGGGTGAGAAAAGTCAAATTTACACAAGCACAAAATTTAAGAGAAAATTTTTATAAAATGATTTATAGGTGGCATTTAGATCTGAAAAAACTGTCATGTATGTATCCAAATGTGAAAGCAAAATGTTGGAGATGTGATTGTGAGGATGCTACTTATTATCATATATGGTGGACCTGTAAAAAAGTTAAAGCCTTTTGGATTAAAATATGGGTGGATTATGCAGAACATTTTGAAAAAGAAGATTAAGTTTGCTCCACAGTTTTTCCTATTAGGAATAATTTCAGACTGTACAGTTATAGAGACTAAATTGATTTTGAACTTAATAACTGCTGCAAGACTATTGATTGCACAATATTGGAAGAAAGAAGATTTACCTACAATTGAAGAATGGACAAGTAAAGTATCAAATTTAGCTGAAATGGCAAAAAATTCTGCTTACTTGAAAGATTATACACAAGAAAAATATATTTTGGAATGGAGAAAGTGGATTGATTATATTCAAAATAAGTATCAGATTAAAAAATACCAATTAGTTTTTGAGTGAAATTAGGATTTGTTTTGTATTAGTATGTTTAAGAAAGAAGAAAGAATTGATAGTGTGAAGGGATTGAGGATTATGTTTTATGTTTTATTTTAGATTATGTTTGTTAGACATTATACCCCGTATTCTGTTCTAGGAAGTCTCGGGGGGGGGGGAATGGGGGGGGGGAGACTACAAACTGCCAATGTACAGGAATAATTGAAGAACTAAATAAGTTGGAATGGTGTAAAGTCGGGCCTGCTCAGCAACCACTCCAGAAGGGAAACGGTAGGGAGAGAGGAAAAGAAAGAAGGAAGAAAGTAGGTAGGTTGGTAGGTAGGAAAGAAGGGAGGGGAAGAAGGGATAGGAGGAGAAGAAGGAGGGGAAGTGAGAGGGTTAGAAAGGATGGAAATGAGAAGTGGGAAGGAGGAGAGGAAGTAGGAAAGTGAGGAGGAGGAAGAATGGGGAAAGTAGAAGAAGGTAGAGACGGGTAGAAAGGATTAAGGAAGGGAGAGGCGGCTGGGCAGGCCCGATTGAATACAATTTAAGGGAATGATTAATTGTTGGAAAATTGATTGCATTGTACACTGGCCAAATTGCTGGAATTATTATGGAAAATAAAAACTTTTCTTTGAAAAAAAAATTGTTCACAATAAAGATTAGCATTCACACGACCACTTGAGTCTTCCTGCAAGTTTAGAGATACCTACTTTTCCCTCTATGCAGCCTCCGTCTACAGAAAATTTGTATTTCTACCAATGCAAACAAAACCATCTGTCAATCTTTTCAGATTAATTTCTCATGGGAAAAATCCATTTTGGCATTTTCCCCCTCATAATTAAATGGCATACATGATGTTAAAATAATTATTTGGGCAAAAAGGAGAGAGAGATAAAGAACAACTATACCGGGTAGCTTTTCCCTAAATTGGTCCAGTTCAGGACTCATTGGCTTAATGAGTGGGGCTTAAAAGTTTGTGAAGTCTTTTGACTTTTCAGTATCTCTACATAAATACTGTACACATAGTCCTTGACTTACCACCACAGTTGAGATCAGATTCTCCATTGCTAAATAAGGGGGTTGTTAAGTGAACCATGCTCAGTCTGATGACCTCTTTTTGGCCCTGTTAGCTAAGTGAATCACTGCAGTTGTTCAATGAATCATGCAGTCATTAAGAGAATCGGGTTTCCTCATTGACTTGGCCTATTGGAAGGTCACAAATGGTGACCCACCTGCTTCTGGGAGGGTGCAGCCATCATAAACACACAATTAATGCCAAGCACCTGAATCCCAATCGTGTGATCACAAAGATACTGTGACTTTCATAAATGCAAGAACCATCCTGTTGCTTCTTTAGGTACCATTGTAACCGCAGACAGTCACTATGTTTGTAATGCTTGTAAATTGAGGACCACCTGCACTTAAAGGGTACAATTGTTTAGTACAATTTCCAAGGAACTTTGTCTTAGTTGGGGAAAGAAAGACCCAGGGCCCTTACAATGTTGAAAATAAAATTTTAAAAATTTGTTTTAAGTTACATTTGGAGCCAATGCTGCTCTATCTATCTAATCAGCAAATAGTCATGAAAGATAAAAAAATAAGGATGTCAAATCTTCATTTCTATGAGATAGCAACAGCACTTAGACTTATAGACTGCTTCACGGGACTTTACAGCCCTCTCTAAGCGGTTTACAAATGTCAACATATTGCCTCCAACAATCTGGATCCTCAATTTACCAACTTCAGAAGGATGGAAGGCTGAGTCAATCTTGAGCCGATCAGGATCAAACTCCTGGCTGTGGGAGGGTCAGCCTACAATTCAGGTAGTCCTTGATTTATAACAGTTTATTTAGTGACCGTTCAAAGTTACAATGGCACTGAAAAAAGTGACTTATGACCATTTTTCACAGTTACAACCTTTGTAGCGTCCCCATGATCATGTGATCAAAATTCAGGCGTTTGGCAACTGGTTCATACTTATGACTACTGCAGTGCCTCAGGGTCATGTGATCCCCTTTTGTGACCTTCTGACAAGCAAAGTCAATGGGAAAGCCAGATTTACTTAACAACCAGGTTACTAACTTATCAACTGCAGAGATTCATTTATTGACTGTGGCAAGAAAGGTTGTATAATGGGGCAAAACTCACCTAACAAATGCCTCACTTAACAACAGAAATGTGGGGCTCACTTGTAAGTGGAGGACTACCTGTACTGCATTCTAACCACTGCACCAGTGGCCCTGAAATTGAGATGATCAGTCTAAATTTATTCTCAGGACTAAGTCTCACTTTCAGAATCCACATAGCAAAATGAGAATTAAGATACCTTGAGCTGGCATCTTCCAGCTGTACAGCGATTCTAGCAACATCCCACTCTTGGCTGACGCACTGAATGTATGTTTTTGTATTTCTGATGGGATGCATTTGTATTTTTATTTTTTTATTACTTTTTTCACGTTGTTAGTGGTTGAAAATCAACATATGATTGTGGCAGGATATAAATGTGTAAATAAATAAACTGTTAACGAATAACAGGAATGCTGACATCTCAATTTCAGCATGTTGTTTTCTTCCAAGCTGGGTTGAAATCAAGACAAACAAGAAGTATGCATTAAAAATCATTCTAGGACGTATTTTATATTTCAGGGCACAAAAAAGCACTCAGTGTGTATGTGTGGGAAGGAGGGGTTTTTCTGTTTAGAGGAACAGTTTTTATGATATTCCTGTGGACTGGATGTGATGAATGTTTATGAGTTGAACCATACTGACTCATAAAGATACATATTTTTAAACATGCAAGCCACGTTAATTATATTCATGAGTGAGCCACTCCACTGTGCAAAGTGCTACATAAAATACTCAAAATCCAGATTGATGAAGTTCAGGGTCAGGAGGATGTCCTCTGGTCCCCTCCCCCAAAGGTAGGAAAAAGATGTTGAAACTCTAAAAAGTGTGCAGAGAAAAGCAACAAACATGATTAGGAGTCTGGAGGCTAAAACATATGATGGATGGTTGCAAGAACAGGGTGTGTCTATTCTAATGAAGAGAAGGACTAGGGGTGACATGATAGCAATCTTCCAATATTTGAGGGGCTGCCGCAGAGAAGAAAGGGTTGAACTATTCTCCAAAGCAACCAAGGGCAGAAACAATGGATGGAAACTGATCAAAGAGAGAAGCAACCTAGAACTAAGGAGAAATTTCGTAACAGTGGGGACAATTAACCAATGGAAAAGCTTCCCTCCAGAAGTTGTGGGTACTCCATCACTGGAGGTTTTTAGGGAAAGACTGAACAGCCACATAACTAAGCAACCACATAACTAAGCAAGACCACATCAAATACCTGTACAATTAGCACAGGGGCCCCCCAAGGCTGTGTGCTCTCCCCACTTCTCTTCTCTCTGTATACCAATGACTGCATCTCCAATGACCCATCTGTTAAGCTACTGAAGTTCGCAGATGACACAACAGTGATTGGTCTCATTCGAGACAATGACGAATCCGCATATAGACAAGAGGTCGAACGACTAGCCTTGTGGTGCAACCAAAACAATCTGGAACTGAACACACTCAAAACCGTAGAAATGGTGGTAGACTTTAGGAGAAACCCTTCCATACTTCCACCTCTCACAATACTAGACAACACAGTATCAACAGTAGAAACCTTCAAATTTCTAGGTTCTATCATATCGCAAGATCTAAAATGGACAGCTAACATCAAAAACATCATCAAAAAAGGACAACAAAGAATGTTCTTTCTGTGCCAACTCAGAAAGCTCAAACTGCCCAAGGAGCTGCTGATCCAGTTCTACAGAGGAATTATTGAGTCTGTCATTTGCACCTCTATAACTGTCTGGTTCGGTTCTGCAACCCAACAAGAAAAACACAGACTTCAGAGGATAACTAGAACTGCAGAAAAAATAATTGCTACCAACCTGCCTTCCATTGAGGACCTGTATACTGCACGAATCAAGAAGAGGGCCATGAAAATATTTACAGACCCCTCGCATCCTGGACATAAACTGTTTCAACCACTACCCTCAAAACGACGCTATAGAGCACTGCACACCAGAACAACTAGACACAAGAACAGTTTTTTCCCGAAGGCCATCACTCTGCTAAACAAATAATTCCCTCAACACTGTCAGACTATTTACTGAATCTGCACTACTATTAATCTTCTCATAGTTTCCATCACCAATCTCTTTCCATTTATAACTGTATGACTCTAACTTGTTGCTGGCAATCCTTATGATTTATATTGATATATTGACCATCAATTGTGTTGTAAATGTTGTACCTTGATGAACGTATCTTTTCTTTCATGTACACTGAGAGCATATGCACCAAGACAAATTCCTTGTGTGTCCAATCACACTTGGCCAATAAAAAAAATCTATTCTATTCTATTCTATTCTATAACAGCTATTATGTCACCCCTAATTCTTCTTTTCTTTAGAGTAGCCAAACCCAAATCCTGCAGCTGTTCTTCATGTTTTAGTCTCCAGGCCTCCTAGTTGCTCTTTTCTGAACTTTTTCCAAACATTTTGCCTATTTTCATACCATTCCAGACAAATGGCTCTCCAAACTTATCTCTCCTCAAATATTGGAAAACTGCTTTCAAGTCACCGCTAGGCCTTCTGTTCATTAGGTTAGACTTCGCCTGCTTGAAAGAAGATGAATTGGAAGCTCACAGCAAGGGGTTATTTAGAAGAAGACAAAGCTGTGCAAAGCTGGCTGAGGAACTCTGGGAGTTGAAGTCCACAAGTCTTAAAGGGACCAGGGTTGGAGACCCCTGCCCCAGATTACACACTGTATCTGTCCAGGGTAGTGCAACGCCAATCAGCACCAAAAATAGCAAAGTCCTGGAACCGGTGGGCCTCGAAATCCACAGCTCCTCAGTCTTGCTGAAGTTGTGGCTTGGGGCACCTTGTGAACTCAACCAGAATGTACCAGGATACTCTAATCTTAGCAGGAGCAGAAAAACAAGGGAGCTTAAATTGCCAACAGGGCATCTCTTTCTTTCCTTTTTCCAAAACAGTCTGATCTCAAATTTACATTTGTGGAGGGAGGTGTGGGGGGAAAGGCTCTTCTAAGAGAGAATGCCATAGTGATAGAAAGCAATCAGGATCCATTTGTTTCTGAGGCTCAAGAGTAGAGGACAGCTTGGCCCTTTCATCTCCAACCAAGAGAAAGTTCAACCCTCTCTTCCTAAAATAAACTTGAGCCTAACATAATGCATGAGGCAGGGTCAGCTTGACCTCGTTCACACAAAACCAACAAGCACACGGAGGGCTTTTGTTGGGAAGAGCTGATGGGCAAGCATCATTCCTGGATTAGCTCTTTGGAGGGAAGGAGCGCACCGTGATTTTTATTTGCCTCTTTTCCTCCTCCCCTGCATCAAAGAGGCCTCCACATCTGCAAATACAGCTGCCAACAGACCCATTGCTGGCTCCGGGCCAAAGTCTCTAGGTGAGCATAATTGCCACTTGGCTGATCCCCAGCCAGGAAAGAGCAGAGCTTCAGCAAGAATCATCAACTGGAGCTATAAATACAGGAGATATGCAGAGAAGCGACTCAGCCAATCGGGCCCTGACACTGGCTGAAGAATCAAGGTGGAGACGATGGCATTGCTTTAAATATTTAATGGCAAATTAAAACACGAAAGCATTTCTATTTTTAATTATTCAATCACTTTTGAAAGATCGCTGAAGCCCGCACTCCCTAACATTTGAAATTAAGCTGTGTCCCAATTAAAAAGTATATCCTCCCACAGTGCAATAAAACACTAGGACTGTGCACACTTTGGAAACAATTTGGATTTGTTTGTTGTGTGTTGGATTTCACACCATGACAGTACTCTCTGCTTTATATTCTGTCTCCTCTCCTCACCTCACCCCTGACCTTCTCTTTTTTCCTTCTGCACAAGATTGGGGAAAAGGTGTGGCTGCTTCAAGAGTCACATTAACTGCCCCAAATTCTTGAAAGCAGCTGCATCTTTTTTCGGGCTCACAGTGAAAGTGGGGGAAAAAAAGGACTGCTTCAATGAGAAACAAAGAGTGTGTGGTGCTTCCACAATCTTCCCTCCATTTTGAGATGGGCAAAAATTGGGATCAGGAGTCACCTGAAGCCAGAATACAGGTAGTCCTCCACTTATGAATACAACTGAGCCCAGAATTTATGTTGCTAAGTGAGAAATTTGTCAATGGGAGTCTTGCCCCATTTTATGACTTTTTTTGCCACATTTGTTAAGTGAATCATTGCAGTTGTTAAATTAGTAATAAGATTGTTAAGTGAATTTGGTTGCCCCACTGACTTGGCTTTTCAAAATATCGCAAAAGATGATCATATGACCCCGGGACACGGCAACCGTCAAAAATATTAACCAGTTGACAAGCAGCCAAAAGTAAATCGCATGGCCATGGAAATGCTGCTGTAAGGTTCATTTATTAATATGTCTAAGCTCATAACTGCCAATCAAGAGACTTAAACAGAGGCTTGAGTAAAATCTTGATCAAGCTTAAATGGTTAGCTGTTCCAAACACATACAAGATACATGCAGGGAAGAACTATGAATTCATGAGAGAAAGCCATGTCCTCTTATACCCAAAAAGTCATAAATCCTCAACTCTGGCATCTGCGTATTCTGGAATCTGGTTTGCACGTTCCCATAGTAGAAGTCAGTGAATGCAATCTAACTCTAGGCAGTGTTGTCTTTTCCCCCTTTTGTCTTCTTAATTACCACTTGATTTCCTGGAGGATGACATACACGTTCTCAGCCAGAGTGGGGTGGGGAGAGATCAAATGATGGACTCTGACAATTTCCAGAGACTGTCATTGGGATGAGGTTTCATTGGGATGAGGTTTCAATAACAATTCAGGAATTTAGTCAGTGTGACCTCAATAACCATCCATGATGGCATATTTATGTTCTAACCACAAAAGGGCACAATATATATATGTCAGTGTTATACAAACAAGAGACCAATCAGGTATACAAGACATCAAATATCATTAGCAAGTTTTCTACTAATCCTAATTCTAGTATTTCAGTATATATGCTCCCTTCACTGCAATGGTCATAAGTGTGAATTATGGTCCTAAGTCACTTTTTCCATTGCCGTTGTAACTTTGAATAGTCACTAAGTGAACTGTTGTAAGTGGAGGATTACCTGTATAGCACCAGGTTCCATGAGCCAGCTAATTGGAGCTGTCAACGGTCAACTTTGGTGAAGCAAACCACAGCTTATCCTAGTCTGGGAACCCAGCCACAGCTAGGGATGAGGACAAGGCAGGCGAGATTATGGAAGAACTGTTAGAAGATAAGAGAGGTGCTAAACTACAGCTCTGCCCTGGGAAAGACAGAACTAAGCCTGCCTTAGTTCAGTTTGGAATAAGAGAGGGAGGTTTTTAGGCTTTCAAAATCTTGTTTTTATAGCCTTCAACAATAAAGTCAAGGTGTGCATAGCACAAGCAGTTCTTGACTTAGAACCATGTGCTTAGTTCAAAGTTGCAATGGCATTGAAAAAAATCACAACTATTCCTCGCACTTATGATCACTGCAGTATCCCCCAGCACATGGTAAACAAATTGGGCACTTGGCAACCGATAGGTATTTACTAAGCTTGCCTTGTCCCAAGATCACCTGAACACCATTTGCAATCTTCCCAGCTGGCTTCCGACAAGCAAAGGCACTGGAGAAAGCTGGATTCACTTAACAACTGCATGATTCATTTAACAACCATGGCAAAAAAAATCATAAAATCAGGCACAAGTCACTTAACACCTTGCTTAGGAATTCTAGTCCCAGCTAGGGGCATAAATTGAGGAATAGAAAAGAGCATAGATTCATTGGGAATGAGGTGGGATAAATCATCATCATCATGTTTGTAAAGCTTTCAAAATTCTTTTTTTTTATAATTCTTTTCTCTATCCTAGAACAATAAAGTCAGGTTGCATGTGGGATAAAGAGGGAGAGAGGGAAGCAATGTCAGAAGTCCAAAATTTGGTTTTTATACCCTTTTACAAGAAAGCAGAATTCCAGCATTTCTTGTAGAATCTGGAACATACAAAATAGAATAACAGACTTTCGAGGTCTTCTAGTCCAACCCTCTGCTTAAGAAGGAGACCTTAAATAACATTTCGGCCAAATAGCTGTCCATTCTCTTCTTGAAAACCTCCAGTGATGGAACAGCCAAACTCCAGAAGGCAAAGCTATTCCATTGATTAATTGTTCCCACTGATAGGAAACTTCTCCTTAATTCTAGGTTGGATTTCTCTTAAATAATCTTCCATCTGTTACTTCTTGTCCTGCCTTCAGGAGCTTTGGAGAATAGGTCAGCCCTCTTTTCTCTGTGAACAGCTCCACAAAAACTGGAAGACTGCTATTATGTCACCCCAGTCCTTCTCTTCGTTAAACTAGACATATCTAGTTCCCTCAATTGTTCATGATATTGTGGAGCCTCCAGACCCCTTACCATCTTTCTTGCCTTTCTCTGCACTCTTTCTAGGGTCTCAACATCTTTTAGAATAGAATAGAATAGAATAGAATTTTATTGGCCAAGTGTGATTGGACACACAAGGAATTTGTCTTGGTGCATCTGCTCTCAGTGTATATAAAAGAAAAGATACGTTCATCAAGGTACAACATTTACAACACAATTGATGGTCAATATATCAATATAAATCATAAGGATTGCCAGCAACAAGTTATAGCCATACAGACATAAGTGGAAAGAGATTGGTGATGGGAACTATGAAACGATTAATAGTAGTGCAGATTCAGTAAATAGTCTGACAGTGTTGAGGGGATTATTTGTTTAGCATTATTTGTTTTATGTACCATGGTGACCAGAATTGGGCATTATTCCTCACCAGGAAATTGCTCCTGATCCTTTCACACAACCGCAATCAGCAGGGGAAGATTTTGACAATCTTGCGGTAAACAGGAGCCCACATAAACAGGCACAGCAAGGATAAGAGCAGCTGTCCATGTTTCTAGGAAAGATTATCTGTGCCTTAAGCACAAGGCGCTCACTGGCAAGAGATTCAGTCAAAATGCTGTCCTCACAGCGAAGTTGCCCATTCTCCAGAGAACAGCAATTATCGCCCAGGGTCATTTCCATCAAGATCATAACCGGACTCTGACAAACAAGAAAAGATGAGGAGCAAAACAGATGCCTCTCTAATTCCCCAGGGTTGTCAAGCAGACTGCCACACAATTTTTCAGGGACCGATGTGTTGATAAGATACGTCTCACGGTGACAAGGAAAGAATTTACAGACTGGCAAAAGCTTATGTATATATTACATGCAGCCCAAAAGAATAAAACCCAAAGTACATATAATGGGATCTTTGTTATCGCAGACTAAGTCCTCAGTTTGCAATTTACAACCATAATGGAGCCTAAAATTTCCATTGCAATACGGCTGTTAAATGAATTTTGCCCCATTTTATGATCTCTCTTGCCACAGTTGTTAAGTGAATCTTAGTCACGTTTGTTCTTTACTAACTGTGATCAGCATTTGTCACTCATTCCAGCTACATGGATTACAATACTGAAGCCTTTTGGCTCCCACCCTTGACCTCCTTTGTCTCCAGCCCATTTACAGCCAGATTTCTTCCTCCACCGGTCCTCTCCGGTCATTCTCCCCAGCCCTCTGCCCTGTGCCCTTCAGCCTGGCCCATTCACCCAGACACTCTTTGGTCACAAACATGATCGCATGCAGCACTGCAACAGCCATAAATACGAGCCAGTTGCCAAGTGTCCGAATATTGATCATGTGATTATGAGAATGCAGCAACAGTTGTGTGAAAACCGGTCATAAGTCACTTTTTTCAGTGCTGTTGTAATTTCGAATGGTCACTAAACAAATAGTTGTAAGTCAAGGATTACTTATACTTTTTTTTTTTGAGATTCAGGATTGGCACCCTGAATCATGAGGTTGAGTTGTGTTTCCACTCCCATTTTGGCAGCTGCAGTAAGAAAGCTCATATACCAGGAATGCCTCTGCATCTATAAATAGGTTTCACAGGATGAATGCAAACACTGGCTGTCAAAGTGTTTTGCAAAGAGGTGGCGGCACTGGTGTTTGTTTGTTATGAGTTTATTTGCAGGGGGGAAGCATTTTGGTGTCAAATGTTACTTATCCCTCGGTTCAGAGGTGTTCAACCTTGGCAACTTTAAGACCTGTGGATTTCAACTCCCAGAATTCCCCAACCAGCCATGCTGACTAGGGAATTCTAGGAGTTGAAATCCACAAGTCTTAAAGTTGCCAAGGCCGGATACTGCTGACCCATGTTATTGTTTCCTTTGATAAATGCATCCGAATAAATCCTTTGTGTGATGTGTAAGGATTTGGCTAGAGAACAATGTCTTTGGCCTCTGTCAGCCCTCTAAATCTCTCACACCTGGTGCCACCTACTGTATCAAGGAGAAGTGAGCCTTGAGATTTAAGGTTGAAAATTGAAACGGTGTGTGCATGAATGCACAGAGATGGAAAGAGAGGGCGAGATAGAAAGGGGGAAATTCGTACGAGAGAGGGGGGAAACCAGCCAGTGTTCGTCACAGAGTCTTCTCCTATTTTAATTACAGGTAGTCCTCAACTTATGACCAATCGTTTAGTGACTATTTAAACTTATAACTGGTCCTTGAGCTTAACAATTGTTGTAGCATCTCCACATCAGGTGATCAAAATTTGGAGGCTTGGCAACCAGCAGGTGTTTTCAATGGTTGCCGCATCTGAGGGTCACGTGGTCACCATTCACCACCTTCCCAGCTGGCTTCCAACAAGCAGTCAATGGGGGAATATGGCTTCACTTAACAACTGCATGATTCACTTAATGTCCATGGCATAAAAGGTCATAAAATCACACATTTCACTATCATTTTGCTTAATGACAGAAATTCCGGTCCCAATTATGGTTGTAAGTTGAAGTCTACCTCTACTAGGAAAAAAACCCCTAAACCTACAATCAAAAGGCCACGGATGCTGTTTCCTTGTGGTATTCTAAGTCTTTTTGTCAAGCACAGCAACTTTAAGACATGTGATCTTCAATTCCCAGAATTCCCGAGCCGGCATATTAAAAGGAGAAACAACGCTCTGACTGCTGCTTGAAACTCGGAAGTGAATGAAGTAGCCATAAATACAGTATATCACAAGCTTTTGCCTTCAATCTTATTTGTCAAATTTTAAAAGGTCCTAGACTTTCAAACAAAGGATGACAGCATAAGATGGCAGGAAATAGTACAGGAAGTCCTCAACTTACAACCATTTAGTGACCACTCAAAGTTACAAAGGCACTGAAAAAACTGACATTCACACTTATGGCCATTGGACATCCCCATGGCCACATGATCAAAATTCACCTGCTTGGCAACTGGTTCACATTTATGAGGGTTGCAGTGTCATGTGATCCCCCCCTTTTTTTTTTTATTCAAAAAGTTTTACAAAAAATTTTTTCCCCTTTCCCCCTCCTCTCCCCTCCTTCACAACCCCTCCCCGACTTCCCGGAACGGGCACAAGGTATAGTTAAAAATAAAACAAACATATGCTAAAAAATTTTCATCCCAACTTAATTATACCCCTACAATCATCAATTCCTAACTTCCCCCAAAAACAATCAAGAATAATACATCATAATCATTCAAAAACAGTCTGATAACTCTTAATCTGATATCTACGTTGAATATAGTCAATCCATTTTTTCCATTCCTTTAAGTATCTTTCTTGCGTATTGTCTTTCAAAAAGGCTGATATCTTCGCCATCTCAGCCAAATTGGCAACCTTCAATATCCATTCTTCTATTGTAGGTACTTCTTTTTTCTTCCAGTATTGTCCTATTAGTAATCTTGCTGCTGTTATTAGGTTTAAAATCAATTTAGTCTCAATTACTGTACAATCCGTAATAATTCCCAACAAGAAAAATTGCGGCAGGAACTTTATCTTCTTTTTCAAAACATTTTGTAAAATCCACCAAATCATGTGATCCCCTTTTGTGACCTTCTGAAAAGCAAAGTCAATGGGGAAGCCAGATTCACTTAACAACCGTGTTACTAACTTTACATTATTACACCAACAGAGTTGGAAGGGACCTTCTAGGTCATCTAATCCAGCAGTCACCCACTGGTGATCCATGGACCACTGGTGGTCTGCAAGAAAATTTTGGTGGTCCACAGAAATTCCGGTCCCAATTATGGTTGTAAGTTGAAGTCTACCTCTGCTAGGAAAAAAATCCCTAAACCTACAATCAAAAGGCCACGGATGCTGTTTCCTTGTGGTATTCTAAGTCTTTTTGTCAAGCACAGCAATTTTAAGACATGTGATCTTCAATTCCCAGAATTCCCAAGCCGGCATATTAAAAGGAGAAACAACGCTCTGACTGCTGCTTGAAACTCAGAAGTGAATGAAGTAGCCATAAATACCGGCCCGTGCGCTCTCACAGGGAGGGATTCCTCAGGGTGCCATCAGCTAGGCAGTGCCGACTGGCGACGCCCAGGGGAAGGGCCTTTTCTGTGGGGGCTCCCACCCTCTGGAACGAGCTTCCCCCAGGACTTCGTCAACTTCCTGACCTTCGGACCTTCTGCCGCGAGCTTAAGACACATCTATTTATCTGCGCAGGACTGGACTAGATTTTTAAATTTTAATTGTTTAAATTTTAGATTTGGTTTTAAATTGGGTTTTATTATTTATATGTCTATTTTAAATATTTGGCCTATTTAATAAGTTTTTTAGATTAATGTTTTACTTTGTATATTTATGTTGTTTTTATATGGCTGTACACCGCCCTGAGTCTTCGGAGAAGGCGGGATATAAATAAATAAATATATAAATAAATAAATAAATAAATAAATACAGTATATCACAAGCTTTTGCCTTCAATCTTATTTGTCAAATTTTAAAAGGTCCTAGACTTTCAAACAAAGGATGACAGCATAAGATGGCAGGAAATAGTACAGGAAGTCCTCAACTTACAACCATTTAGTGACCACTCAAAGTTACAAAGGCACTGAAAAAACTGACATTCACACTTATGGCCATTGGACATCCCCATGGCCACATGATCAAAATTCACCTGCTTGGCAACTGGTTCACATTTATGAGGGTTGCAGTGTCATGTGATCCCCCCCCCTTTTTTTTGTTTTATTCAAAAAGTTTTACAAAATTTTTTTCCCCCTTTCCCCCCCTCCTCTCCCTTCACAACCCCCCTCCCCCCCCAACTTCCCGGAACGGGCACAAGGTATAGTTAAAAATAAAACAAACATATGCTAAAAAATTTTCATCCCAACTTAATTATACCCCTACAATCATCAATTCCTAACTTCCCCCAAAAACAATCAAGAATAATACATCATAATCATTCAAAAACAGTCTGATAACTCTTAGTCTGATATCTACGTTGAATATAGTCAATCCATTTTTTCCATTCCTTTAAGTATCTTTCTTGCGTATTGTCTTTCAAAAAGGCTGATATCTTCGCCATCTCAGCCAAATTGGCAACCTTCAATATCCATTCTTCTATTGTAGGTACTTCTTTTTTCTTCCAGTATTGTCCTATTAGTAATCTTGCTGCTGTTATTAGGTTTAAAATCAATTTAGTCTCAATTACTGTACAATCCGTAATAATTCCCAACAAGAAAAATTGCAGGAACTTTATCTTCTTTTCAAAACATTTTGTAAAATCCACCAAATCATGTGATCCCTTTGTGACCTTCTGAAAAGCAAAGTCAATGGGAAGCCAGATTCACTTAACAACCGTGTTACTAACTTTACATTATTACACCAACAGAGTTGGAAGGGACCTTCTAGGTCATCTAATCCAGCAGTCACCACTGGTGATCCATGGACCACTGGTGGTCTGCAAGAAAATTTTGGTGGTCCACAGAAAAATCTGGACATTATTTGTATTTTTTATGTTTTATTACCATGTTTCCCCAGGACTTATTTTCTTTTAGGCTTGAAAATAAGCACTTGGGTTTATTTTCGGGGAGATCTTATTTTTTTGAGGTGCAGGAGGTGGCGAGCACAATCCCCCTTCACTAGGCCCATTATATTACAAATGTATTTATCTTTTTAAAAAATTCATATTAGTGGTCCGTGGGATTTAAAATTATAAATTTAGTGGTCCCTGAGCTCTGAAAGGTTGGCAACCACTGATCTAGTCCTCTCCCACCCCCACCGCCCAAGCAGGAGACCCTACATCATTTCTGACAAATGACAAACTTTACAACTTCAGGGATTCACTTAAGGGGCCGTGGTAGCTCAGGCTGTAAGAAGCCTGTTATTAAAACACAGCAGCCTGAAATTACTGCAGGTTCAAGCCTGGCCTAAGGTTGACTCAGCCTTCCATCCTTTATAAGGTAGGTAAAATGAGGACCCAGATTGTTGGGGGGGCAATAAGTTGACTTTGTAAAATATACAAATAGAATGAGACAATTGCCTTATACACTGTAAGCCGCCCTGAGTCTTCGGAGAAGGGCGGGATATAAATAAATAAATAAATAAATAAATACAGTATATCACAAGCTTTTGCCTTCAATCTTATTTGTCAAATTTTAAAAGGTCCTAGACTTTCAAACAAAGGATGACAGCATAAGATGGCAGGAAATAGTACAGGAAGTCCTCAACTTACAACCATTTAGTGACCACTCAAAGTAACAAAGGCACTGAAAAAACTGACATTCACACTTATGGCCATTGGACATCCCCATGGCCACATGATCAAAATTCACCTGCTTGGTAACTGGTTCACATTTATGAGGGGTGCAGTGTCATGTGATCCCCCCCTTTTTTTTTTTATTCAAAAAGTTTTACAAAAAATTTTTTCCCCTTTCCCCCCCTCCTCTCCCCTCCCTTCACAACCCCCCTCCCCCCGCCTTCCCGGAACGGGCACAAGGTATAGTTAAAAATAAAACAAACATATGCTAAAAAATTTTCATCCCAACTTAATTATACCCCTACAATCATCAATTCCTAACTTCCCCCAAAAACAATCAAGAATAATACATCATAATCATTCAAAAACAGTCTGATAACTCTTAATCTGATATCTACGTTGAATATAGTCAATCCATTTTTTCCATTCCTTTAAGTATCTTTCTTGCGTATTGTCTTTCAAAAAGGCTGATATCTTCGCCATCTCAGCCAAATTGGCAACCTTCAATATCCATTCTTCTATTGTAGGTACTTCTTTTTTCTTCCAGTATTGTCCTATTAGTAATCTTGCTGCTGTTATTAGGTTTAAAATCAATTTAGTCTCAATTACTGTACAATCCGTAATAATTCCCAACAAGAAAAATTGCGGCAGGAACTTTATCTTCTTTTTCAAAACATTTTGTAAAATCCACCAAATCATGTGATCCCCTTTTGTGACCTTCTGAAAAGCAAAGTCAATGGGGAAGCCAGATTCACTTAACAACCGTGTTACTAACTTTACATTATTACACCAACAGAGTTGGAAGGGACCTTCTAGGTCATCTAATCCAGCAGTCACCCACTGGTGATCCATGGACCACTGGTGGTCTGCAAGAAAATTTTGGTGGTCCACAGAAAAATCTGGACATTATTTGTATTTTTTATGTTTTATTACCATGTTTCCCCAGGACTTATTTTCTTTTAGGCTTGAAAATAAGCACTTGGGTTTATTTTCGGGGAGATCTTATTTTTTTGAGGTGCAGGAGGTGGCGAGCACAATCCCCCTTCACTAGGCCCATTATATTACAAATGTATTTATCTTTTTAAAAAATTCATATTAGTGGTCCGTGGGATTTAAAATTATAAATTTAGTGGTCCCTGAGCTCTGAAAGGTTGGCAACCACTGATCTAGTCCTCTCCCACCCCCACCGCCCAAGCAGGAGACCCTACATCATTTCTGACAAATGACAAACTTTACAACTTCAGGGATTCACTTAAGGGGCCGTGGTAGCTCAGGCTGTAAGAAGCCTGTTATTAAAACACAGCAGCCTGCAATTACTGCAGGTTCAAGCCTGGCCTAAGGTTGACTCAGCCTTCCATCCTTTATAAGGTAGGTAAAATGAGGACCCAGATTGTTGGGGGGGCAATAAGTTGACTTTGTAAAATATACAAATAGAATGAGACAATTGCCTTATACACTGTAAGCCGCCCTGAGTCTTCGGAGAAGGGCGGGATATAAATGTAAATAAAAAATAAAAAATAATTAAAAAAGTGTGGCAGGACAGGTCTTGGCCAATAAAGAATTCTGTCCGTTCTGTTCCATCCTAGTCTATAGTACTTTATCCCATCCCTTCCCTGAGATTAAAGATTTGCAAGAGAACAAAAAATGCAAGAATACTTTTAATATTTGCTCAGCAGATCTCTCTGCCCTCGAGCCCATCTCATCTATATATACTTTTGATTGTATTTCATTAAGAAAGTGCATATAGTAAAATCTTTTATTTTCACAACATGCTTTTATGGTAAATTGAAAAACCAATCTAGTGTGGTTCAATAGAGGTTTGAACTTAGTTTGCTGGAAGTCATAATATAACCTTATAACACGGGGCGCCTCAAAAAGTCACAATACCATAACCCCATAAAACAATGAATTATTTTGTGCAACCAACCACAGGAGCAAAATTAAATGATGAATAACTAATAACCAAGTAACTAAATGATCAAGGCAATTACTCTGTCTGGCAGAAGGTTCTGGCAGATGGCTCGACCCATCTGGCATTTAGCCATCTCTCAAAACTGGAAAGCTACAACACTCCTGTGTGCAAACTGGGACTCCAAGTCATTTTTGAGTTTTGCTACAGTTTGGCTCAGGCTGAGTAAGAGTGAGTTTTAACAATGCTGGGGGTTTACGTGTGCAAACCTTAGCAGCAAGCTCACACTTCGAGGCTCTTGCTTGCTACTATAACTAGATGAGCACACTAGGGGGTGAAGTGTGGTTTTTATGGGTTTTTTAAAAAATTATATGGTGGATTTTTTAATATGCAAACCACCCCAAGTCACCTATATATGAATTGCGGGGGGGCTATATAAATCTGTTTACTATAACTAAATAAAATTAGTTACAAAGGTACAAGCTTTGACCTCTCTCCAGTTTTTGTTGCTTGCGTGCAAAGAGAACATTGTCAAAACTCACTTTAGCTTTTCAGAACAATGTTGACATCACCATATCCTTCTGGGTGGCTCACCCGCACACACAGATACATATTTACATGGGTTTTGCAATTGACACTTTGAAAATTGTTGCTGTAACATCACACTAGGCTGGTAATTGCTCATGGCACCATGTGTCTTCACATCCTTACCAACATAGCCTAGAAGGCATTTGCTGGAAGGGAAGGGAACCAGTGAAGACAAGACATTTTTGAACACTCCAAGAGATCATCTTCCTAGGCTGGCTCTTTATGTTCTCCTTGGCAAAATGCAAACTTGGAAACCAGCTTTCATCAAGGTAACATGTCACCCTAGCCTGAAGCATAATCTCCATTGACAATGGAAGGTTGTTTAGAAAGGTAGGGAGGGGGAGAGAGAGAGAGAGAGAGAGAGAGAGAGAGAGAGAGGGAGGGAGGGAGGGAGGGAGGGAGGGAGGGAGGGAGAGAGAGAGAGAGAGAGAGAGAGAGAGAGAGAGAGAGAGGTGGGGTGCTATCTACTGCCAACCCTGCAATTTTCACAGTGCATATTCTGCTATCACAGCCTCTGGAAACTGAAGCCTCCCACATCTCCTGTCAAGACAGAGGAGTTAAACTGCTCTCAAAGCCGCTGAGCCTTCTGAATCACTATTTTTCTTCTCAACTTGGCTCCTTTTTCTCTGCTCCTCCACAAGAGCTCAAACTATAATCAATGGCAGCTATTAAGCATGTGGCCCTGATCATAAGCAAGTTCCAAAACTGCAGGATGGATGGCAGGCTGGTGAAATGGTACCAAGTTGGGTTGTGAAACATCTGCAAGAAAACAACCAAACTCAGAGAGCAGCAGAGACCGCGGGGTTCAACTCTTCAGTTATAACTGTTCTCTTCTATTGAGACTAGTGAAAGTGTGGATATCTTAGAAAAGTGCCAATGCTTGGAAACCATTCCTGTTTTGTATTTGAGACACCAGAAAATTATTTCCCACAAACGGTTGGAAGACCATCAGAAGATACACTCCAAGTTGCTTCACATACGCTATGACAAGAAGTTCCTAGAGATATGGTCTCCAGCTTTTTTCATGAGCACATGCACAGAATCATTTAACAACATTTTGGTCAAACAATGAGGGCTTGATACTCCAAGAATATTTAGAATAGAATAGAATAGAATTTTATTGGCCAAGTGTGATTGGACACACAAGGAATTTGTCTTGGTGCATATGCTCTCAGTGTACATAAAAGAAAAGATACGTTCATCAAGGTACAACATTTACAACACAATTGATGATCAATATATCAATATAAATCATAAGGATTGCCAGCAACAAGTTATAGTCATACAGTCATAAGTGGAAAGAGATTGGTGATGGGAACTATGAAACGATTAATAGTAGTGCAGATTCAGTAAATAGTCTGACAGTGTTGAGGGAATTATTTGTTTAGCAGAGTGATGGCCTTCGGGGAAAAACTGTTCTTGTGTCTAGTTGTTCTGGTGTGCAGTGCTCTATAGCGTCGTTTTGAGGGTAGGAGTTGAAACAGTTTATGTCCAGGATGCGAGGGATCTGCAAATATTTTCACGGCCCTCTTCTTTGTAGCTTGGGGTTGAAATGAGGGGTCCTTGATGCCTTCTGAGCTTGGTTATTTTCTTGCAGATGTTTCCTTACCCAACTATCATCAGTGCTAGAAGGGGGAGAGCTTTGCGAGGAGGAGGGGGTGGCGTGGGGGGTTCCTTGGTGCTCTCTGAGCTTGCAGATGTTTCATTAACCAAGTAGGGTAGGTAATGCTGATGATGTTACCAAGTTTCAGTAATGAAACATTTGCAAGAAACAACCAAGCTCAGAGAACACCAAGGACCCCTCACGCCTAGTGTTGTGTCTGCGCCCCCCGAGCCGGCCCTGCTGCCAGAAAGGGGCATGCATAAGAGCACAAAAGTGCCTACCGTTCCTGTCCTATTGTTCCCTTTATTATATCAAATTAATATAGCTAATGCATATTCTTTACTTAAATATATATAAACAAATATATATATATGTTTTCTGAGGTTTTCGTGGGTGTTTGTATGTAGATCTTTGGTTATTCGGGTTTTCTCCCGCATAAAATTGGAAGTGTCTTGGCGACGTTTCGACGAAGTCTCATTCGTCATCTTCAGGCTTCAGCTTCGTGCTTCTGGGAGCAATGTGTGATCGCAGCTGTTTCTTCCTTTTAACTGCTAGTGGGGGTTTGAACTGATTGGGTAGGAGCTTGGCTGTGTTCTGATTGGATGGGGGTTTTTCTGTGCTCTGATTGGCTGGGGGTGTGTCCTGTTATTTTACGCGGGAGAAAACCCGAATAACCAAGATCTACATATATATATATATATATATATATATATATATATATATATATATATATATATATATATATATATATATATATATATATTCTTCATGATATGTTTTTTACTTTTGACAGTGTTTATGTATACTGTTATGACAAAATTAAATTTAAAAAAAAAGTGACTTGGAGCCGGGCCTGCTGCCAGAAAGTGACTTGGACAGTGAGGGGGAAGGGCCGTCAGGACTTACCTCGGGAGCACCGGCTTCCCTGGCTCAGGTCCAGGGGCCAGAAACAGGCCAGGTGGAAGAGATAATGAGGCCTCCGTCCCCTGACTCTTCCCCCCCAGGCCACGCCTGCAGACCCACCTGACGGCAATCAGGCTTGGTTGAACCCTAGGTTTCGTAGGCAGGAGAGAAGGGAACAACAGAAGCAGGGGTGGGGCAGGCCTAGGAAGTGCTGAGTCATGGAGCCACACCCCACAGGATATAAAAGGCAGCGAGAGCTGCTGTGTCTCTTTGTAACAGGCAAATCCACTGATTAAGAGCTGAAGTTTGTTTCTGGGTGACTCACCAGCGTCGTGGAAGATAACGGAGGCTCTTGGCATACGCTGGCTATTCTGCTGCCAGAGCTGATAGTGCCAGCTAATTAAGCCATCACTCGGGTGGAGGCGAGGAAGGACAGAACACCTAGGCACAAACCTCCAGGCACTTCCAGATCCTCCATAGTAAGTGAGTGGGTCAGTATGCTATTGTTTTTTATTTTATGTTGATTGTAACTTTCACCGGGAATGTAGCCCATGCAGATGATGTTGGCTGATTTCAGAAACCTAAGCAGGATTGGAGCAGGTTAAATTAGGGATAGGAGACAAGTATCAAATCCAAGGCCTGTGAAATGGAAAAAAGCAGGACTGTCAAATCTCTTTCAGATTTCCAGAGCAAATTGCATCAAGTCCCAAAGAGTCCTGGGGAGTCTGGCTCAGCCCAAGGGAGATTTTGCATCATCGGCATCACATCAAACAGCGGCACCAGCAGCAATGATAGCAAAGCAGAATGATAGCAAAGCAGCAAAGCAAAAATTTAAGAAGAGGAAAATAACATTTTTCTCCCCAGCTTGGGGTTTCCTAGCTTCTTCCTCATTATAGAAAGAGGGAAAAAGACGCAGAGATCAAGACCCAGAAGGAAAGGAAGGATGTCAGGAAAAACTGGTCTCTTCTCCTTGCAGTTCACCCCAGCCTGGGAGCAAACGGCAAGATGGTGCCGCCGTGAAGTACCTACACACACAAATCAAAAGGATGCAATCTTTCACCCACCTCCATCTAATGAGGCCACTGCTAAAAGTGGAAGAGGTATCCATGGAGACCACTTGTTCAAAGCCAGGCTTGCAAAAATCTCGCTTCTGAGCACAAGTTACACACTGTTCCAAAGGGGCCAGTGAAGAAACATGCCTCCTGTGTTCTTAGATCTGATATTTATAATTTATTTACAAGACTTCCATGGCCACCCTCCTTAAGAAACACAACTCTGGATGTCTCACAACTGTTGCATAAAACCCCAAATCATCAAAAACAATAAACTCCAAAAATAAGTAAAAGCAACATGTTGGCCGCGCAACCAATCTCCTTTGATACAACCAATGCCACAACTGGCAAGCTCCAAGCTCTACCTACCCAAGCACTGGACGGGTCTGTTCCAATTGTATCAAGGAGACCGTGGGAATCAGGCTGCAAGGGAAGCCAGTAGGGGGCGCTGCAGGGTCTGGGCAAAACAGTTAAGCCGCTGCTGCCTTGATGCAGGCAAAGCTACACCTGCTTTTATTTTTAAATGCGCATTGTGTGTCCTTTGATTGCATCATCACAATTGCCAGGTTGACTTTTTTTTAACCAGCAGGCACATCCATCCATCCATCTGTCGGTTAAAAGCAGTACCTATATAGAAACTATATAGTTCCCTACTGTTTCCTATAGAGGTAGTCCTCAACTACTTCTATAGGTAGTCTCAAGGTAGACTACAGTTAAGCCCAAAATTTATGTTGCTAAGTGAGACATGAGGAGAATTCCCCCCTCATTTTATCTCTTTTCTTGCCACAGTTGTTAAATGAATCACTGCAGTTGTTAAGCACCAAGAATCCCACTTATTTCGATGCGATAGCATCTGTAATATGGCTTCTTAACCTGATTCTGGCAAGAATAAATTGAACAATGGAAAGACAGAAAGTACACCCACTTGTGTGACTTTATGGTCTTTTTAAACCAAAGAGCCTGAGAAATATTTTTTAAAGGATCTGTGGCTCCATCAAGGATAAAGAGAAGCAATTCCCCTGGCTAGGGGTCTTTCCTAGCCCAGACAGTTCCTTAGGGCCTTGGTTTTCTGCAATGGGCGCAGCTCCAATTGTGGCTGCCATCTTGACATTCATTATCACACTTACTAGACACCCCTGGCAGTCTGAAGGCTTATGTGGCTCTTTCCCGTAGGTGAATGTTTGCATGGTTAAATATACTTCTAGGCAAAAAGGCTATTTTGCAAAAACAGTTGTTCTTATTACAGTTTTTGTAGCATTTCTTTATTTTACTTCTGAGCAAAGTGCTTACAATCTGTTTTGCCTGAAACCTGTGTCTGCCTTTTCTCCGTTCTCACTTGTCTCATCCCAAATTAAATCGTTTCTCAGAGAAGCTTTGCTCCATTGAAGTCAGCCATGGTTCAGGAAAGCTTCTGCCTTTTAATAAAAAATTATTAGTCTGTAAAGCTGCTACTAGACTCCTGGTTTTCTGGCTCCGTTATACCATGGCCCTCTTCCAGGTTAAGCAGGATGGAGTAGCACTTCAAGAAACTGTCACAGATAGAAACAGACATCTTTTTAACCAAATGCAGACAACAAGCCATCATCCCTAAAGGACTGAAAGTCTGCAACGATCCACAGACTACAGCCAAAAATTATGGCACATGTCCTCTAACTCCTAATCCATCTAACCAGCATCCTGTGGGACGTAAACAGACCGAGTCTGAGGGTGGAGCCAACACATCATCAGTTTGGAATCTCTATACCCCCAAAAGAGATCTCAGTGCAACCCCCCCACCCCCACCCCCACCCTCCCACCCCCGCCCAAAGTCCATTGATTCTTATCTGGCCAATTCGCTTTGACTGTTAGTAGATTAGATTTTTGTGTACTTACAAAAATCGACTTACAACCACAATTGAGCCCAACATTTCTGTTGCTGAGATGTTTGTTAAGTGAGTTCATTGACGCTGTAACTTTAAACGGCCACTAAATGAACTGTTGTAAGTCGAGGACTACCTGTATGGGTAGCATGGAATAAACTCATAGTACTTTTCAATTCTATTCTGGCTCCTGGTTTCTTGCACCTGACAGATCCTTCATAGACAAGCACAAGTTAATCGCCCTCTGGAATTTTGACTACATCAGGACTTGACCAGGACAAGTCAATGAACCCAGACTGCAGAACTTTACCTTCTTAAAGAATAAAAAAGCTTCTGCCAGCATCCGCTTACCACAATGGGAGGCCTCCACAAACACCACACACACAACCAATATTGAAAACTGCCAGGCCACATGATGCTTAGCCAAGCCATTAAACCCAAGAAAATAGGCAATTCTATGGAGATATCAAAACATGTTTCTGCAGATTGAGATTTAAGGAATACTTTTAAGGTAAGAAGCAAGGGATACAGTTACTGTCAACCCAAAACTTCTTGGGACAGATCACACCAACTCCAAATGCATTAACAAATGAACATGAGCATCCTAGCTGGGCCTCATACTCAGTCGGATTTCTACACTGGATGCTTTAGCCGACAAGCTCAAGCTACAGCCCTCAATTTAAAAATCCCCCTCACAACAATCTCGGCTTGGTAGAAGGAGAGGTCATCCAAGAACACCACCGATATCAAACAAACTGACAAATGAGAAGCAGTTATCATTGTGAATAAGAGGGATTATGTCAAGCAACTCTCTGGTATTACCTCCTATCCTCAGATCATAGAGCAACATATCAGAAAGAACTACATAACCTGATTAGTGTCCTAACAACACACAAGAGCACTTCTGCATGGAAGGATCCCAGGATCTCAGGAGCCCCATATAAGGCCTTGGTGAGACCACGCTTGGAATACTGCATGCAATTTTGTTCACCACAATATAAAAAAGATGTTAAGACTCTGGAAAGAGTGAAGAGAAGAACAACAAGGAAGATTAGGGGGCTGAAGGCTAAAGCATATGAAGAACAGTTGCAGGAATTGGTTATGTCTAGTCTGCTGGAAATCAAAATCAGAATCAGAATAGAGCTGGAAGGTACCTTGGAGGTCTTCTAGTCCAGCCCCCTGCTCAAACAGGAGATCCTATACCATTTCAGACAAGTGACTGTCCAATCTCTTCTTAAAAACCTCCAGAGATGGAGCACCCACAACTTCTGAAGGCAAGCTGTTCCATTGGTTAATTGTTCTCACTATTAGGAAATTTCTCCTTAATTCCAGGTTGCTTTTCTCCTTGATTAGTTTCCATCTATTGTTTCTTGTTTCTGCCCTCTGGTGCTTTGGAAAATAAATAGACCCCCCCAATTTGTGGCAGCTTCTCAAATACTGGAATACTGCTATCAAGAAGGATAGGAAGGACTGAGGGATGACATGATAGCAGTATTCCAGTATTTGAGGGGCTGCCACAAAGAAGAGGGGGGTCAACCAATTTTCCAAAGCAGAAGAAGGCAAGAAAAGAAGCAATGGATGGAAAATTATCAAGGAGCCAAGCAACCTAGAACTAAGAAGAAATTTCCCAACAGTGAGAATAATAAACCAGTGCCTTCAAGATGAATGTAACTTTGTTGCTTGTATCCTTACGATTTATACTATAATTGATTGTTTTCTGATTGCTTAATTGTAGCCTGTGACTATCATTAACTGTTGTATCATTGCTAAATTTGTACCCTATGACCATCATTAAGTGTTGTAAGTGTTGTACCTTGATGAAGGTATCTTTTACGTACACTGGGAGCATATGCACCAAGACAAATTCCTTGTGTGTCCAATCATACCTGGCCAATAAAAAATTCTATTCTATTCTATTCAAAAGTTGTGAGTGCTCCATCACTGGAGGCTTTTAAAAAGAGACTAGACAGTCATTTGTCCACAATAGTATAGGGTCTCCTGCTTGAACAGATGGTTGGACTAGAAGACTCACCAAGGTTCCTTCCAACTCAGCTATTCTGTTATTCTGTTATCTTCTATCTACTTTTCAAAATACACAAAACAGGCAATGCCTGTTTCAAACACTGGGACCATGACAACTGGGTATATATCAGGCTTCACAGATTCCATAATCAGACCTCATGCTACCAGCATCTCCTGCTATGTAAGAGACATCACAGACTTTCTTTGAAGATTGAACTCCGTGGGCTATCTCTGTAACGATGTCAGTTTAGCTACTGTGGATTTTGAGACATGGTACATCAACACGCTCCACAACAAGTGGGCTTCAAGCCATCAGGAACTTCATCCCTGATATCAGTAAAGATATCTTGCCACAAGACTGACATTATACTCTTTTATAACTATTTCAACTTTGACCTGCAAATCGATGGCACATGATGGGCACATGCATGGCTCCACCATAAGCCAGCATCTTGGTGACAGATCTACAACAATACTTTGTCAAACCCTTGTTTTACATGAGAATCATGGGCAACCCTCGAAATGAATCTCTCATCAAATTCCATAATGACCTCCATACCTTCCACCTCACCATCAAGCTCAACTTCATCTAAAAAGGATCCATTTCTTTGTTGTTATAGTAAAACAATACTATAGACACACAAACATGTAAGAAATCTAAAAATTGCCTGGCATGTTGACCTGCTTCTGACCTCCACCCAGAAAACACCACCAAAAAACAATTGCTACCAACCTGCCTTCCATTGAGGATCTGTATACTGCACGAATCAAGAAGAGGGCCGTGAAAATATTTACAGATCCCTCACATCCTGGACATAAACTGTTTCAACTCCTACCCTCAAAACGACGCTATAGAGCACTGCACACCAGAACAACTAGACACAAGAACAGTTTTTTCCCGAAGGCCATCACTCTGCTAAACAAATAATTCCATCAACACTGTCAGACTATTTACTGAATCTGCACTACTATTAATCGTCTCATCGTTCCCATCACCAATCTCTTTCCACTTATGACTGTATGACTATAACTTGTTGCTGGCAATCCTTATGATTTATATTGATATATTGACCATCAATTGTGTTGTAAATGTTGTACCTTGATGAACGTATCTTTTCTTTTATGTACACTGAGAGCATCTGCACCAAGACAAATTCCTTGTGTGTCCAATCACACTTGGCCAATAAAATTCTACTTAGAAATTCTATTCTATTCTATTCTATTCTATTCTATTCTATTCTATTCTATTCTATTCTATTCTATTCTATTCTATTCTATTCTATTCAAACTATATCATTTCTAGCCAGGCTTTACACTAAAATCACATTTGTTTTGACTCATTTGATAGAGGTCTCAACTGGTGGAATTAAACCAAGCATTCTGGAGAATAAACTACCCAATCAATGAAATCTATAGACAAATCAAAATAAAGACACCAATTCAAATCTCCTTTCTTTGACTAATGTAAGCTGCTTCTGAACTCAAAGAAGAATAACAGAATAGCAGACTTGCAAGGGGCCTTGAAAGTCTTCTAATCCAACCCCCTGCTCAGGCAGGAGACCATATACTATTCCAGACAAGTGGCTGTCCAATCTCTTCTTAAAAGCTTTCAGTGATGGAGCACCCACAACTTCTGAAGGCCACCAGTTAATTGTTCTCACTGTCAGGAAATTTCTCTTTAGTTCTAGGTTGCTTCTCTCTTTCATTAGTTTCAATCCATTGTTTCTTATCTTGCCTTCTGGTGTTTTGGAAAATAAACTGACCCCTTCTTCTTTATGGCAGCCCCTCAAATACTGGAATACTGCTATCATCTTCCCCCTACCCAATTCCTGCAACTGTTCGTGTGTTTTCGTCTCCAGGCCTTAAATCATCTTAGTTGCTCTTTTCTGCACTCTTTCCAGAGTCTCAACATTTTTTTTTATAATAATGGTGACCAAAACTGGATGCAGTATTCAAAGTGTGAAGTCAAATGTGTAAGAAGTCAAAAGGATATGAAAAAGGACCAAAAGTAGAAACAGGCAGAAATTATTGTGGTGATACTGCAACTGTTTTAAGTCCAAGGACCAGTTACAATTCACTTTGAATGCTTACTGAGCAAATGGTTGTAAATTGAGAACTAACTTATAATTCCAAACAATGAATTTTTTTCCATCCTCATGATGTTCTTTCTTCCATTATAATCTGGTCGCTTCTGCTTTCCTCAGCAATTATTGTAATAAACCTATCGGCCTGGCAGGAGTTCAAAATGTATCTCCAAATTGGTATTGAAAGTGAGTAATTCAATATCTGTGTTATCTAGGGAGGGGAAGCGGGGGGGGAGGAGGGGGGAGAAGCTTCATTAAAAGCTCTACCAGAGACTGGTCTTTGCTGTCACTGCTGTTATTTTTCCCATCGCCATGCAAAGAGAACCCTGGAGACCTTATTCCAATTGGCAGGTCAATTTAGGTTTAGGTTTATTAGATTTCTATACCGCCTTTCTCCCGAAGGACTCAGGGCGGTTCACAGCCAGCATAAAAACAGAATTCACAATAGTCATAAATAAATTAAAAACAATATAAAAATCTAATTAAATTTTGGCTAACAATTAAGAATCTTTAAAATCAAATAATAAAACCCCAATTAAAAAACAACACATTACACATTAGGCCAGCCCTGCACGATGAAACAATAGGATCTTGAGCTCGTGTCGGGAGGTCCGGAGGTCGGGGAGTGATCGTAACCCTGGAGGAAGCTCATTCCAGAGGGTAGGAGCCCCCACAGAGAAAGCTCTCCCCCTGGGGGTAGCCAGCTGACATTGTTTGGCTGACGGCACCCTGAGGAGACTCTCCCTGTGGGAGCGCACAGGTCGATGGGAGGCTACTGGTGGCAGCAGGCGGTCCCGTAAGTACCCCGGTCCTAAGCCATGGAGCACTTTAAAGGTGGTTACCAACAGCCAGCGATGAATTGCACCCGGAAGACCACCGGCAACCAGTGCAGCCTGCGCAGGAGAGGTGTTATATGGGAGCCACGAGTGGCTCCCTCTATCACCCGCGCAGCCGCATTCTGGACCAGTTGGAGCCGCCGGGTACCCTTCAAGGGGAGCCCCATGTAGAGAGCGTTACAGTAGTCCAGGCGGGAAGTGACGAGGGCATGAGTGACCGTGCACAGGGCATCCCGGTCTATGAAGGGGCGCGACTGGCGAATCAGGCGTACCTGACAAAAGGCCCTCCTGGCGACGGCCGTCATGTGGTCTTCTAACGACAGCCGAGCATCCAGGAGAACACCCAAGTTGCGAACCCTCTCCATAGGGGCCAATAACTCGGCACCAACAGCCAGCGATGGAACCAGCTGACTGTACCGGGACGCCGGCATCCACAGCCACTCAGTCTTGGAGGGATTGAGTCGAAGCCCGTTCCTCCCCATCCAGACCCACACAGCCTCCAAACACCTGGACATCACATTGATGGCTTCATTGGGGTGGTCCGGGGTGGAAACGTACAGCTGAGTATCATCAGCGTACTGATGATACTGCACCCCAAAACCACGGATGATCTCCCCCAGCGGCTTCATATAGATGTTGAACAGGAGAGGAAGTGCAAGCTATTTTTTTTCTTCTTATAGGTCATTATACAGCTGATTCTCAGCTAGGGTTAGCTTCTTGGCTGGGGACATTGTGGGACAGGGCACTGCTGTGTTTAGCTTGGCAAAGATCAGGGCTACCCAGGAGTGGGAAGTCTTATTTGGCCATCTTGGCAAGATTTAGTGAACCCCTATCAATGAAAATTCAATCATTCAGGGCAAAATCCAGAGTTAAGATCATGGCAAACTTTGGTGCAGTTGCCATGATTTTAACCTTTTTTAGATACTGGTCCAAGTCCATGAAGCTCTAGCTAGGGTGGCCAAAGTGCAGTCTAGACCATCTTGGTTTAAATCAGGGGTGCCTAATCTTGGCAACTTTAAGACCCATGAACATGGCTGGCTGGGGAATTCTGGGAGTTGAACTCCCCAGATCTTAAAGTTGCCAAGGTTGGATACCCCTAGTTTAAATAATCAAGATTGCTAAACAGTAGCAGACACATCCCCTTCATGGATTACTGCCTTGTCGTGGCAAAGAAGTTTGCATAGCTCAATGAAGCTATGAGCTATGCCGTGCAAGGACACCCAAGATGGACAGGTCAAAGCAGAGAGTTCTGACAAAACGTGATTCACTGGAGAAGGAAATGGCAACCAACACCAGTATCTTTGCCATGGGAACCCTATGGACAGTACCAAAAGGGAAAAAAATATGATGTCAGAAGATGAGCCCCTCAGGTCGGAAGGTGTCCAATATGCTACTGGGGAAGAGCAGAGGGCTAGTACTAGTACTACCAGAAAGAGAGAAGCGACTGGGCCAAAGCCAAAAGGACACTCAGTTGTAGATACATCTGGTAGTGAAAGGAAAGTCCGATGCTGTAAAGATCAATTCTCCATAGGAACCTGGAATGTAAGATCCATGAATCAAGGCAAGCTGGACATGTTCAAACAAGAGATGACAAGACTGAACATCAACATTTTAGGAATCAGTGAACTAAAATTGACAGGAATGGGTGAATTTAATTCAGATGACCATCAGGTATACTACTGCAGGCAAGAATCCCTCAGAAGAAATGAAGTAGCTTTCATAGTCAATAAAAGAGTAATGAAAAGCAATACTGGGATACAATCTCCAAAATGACAAAATCATCTCAGTTCAAATCCAAGGCAAACCATTCAATATCACAGTAGTCCAAGTCTATGCCCCAACCACTGGTGCTGAAGAGGATGAAATTGACCCGTTCTATGAAGCCCTACAGCACCTTATAGAATTAATACCAAAAAATGATGTCTTTATCATTATGGGGGATTGGAATGCTAAAGTAGGAAGATAAAGTAGGAAGATAACCGGAATAACAGGCCTTGGAGTACAAAATGAAGCAGGGCACAGGCTGATAGAATTTTGTCAAGAGAATACATCATAGCAAACATTCTTTTCCAACAATCCAAGAGACAACTCTATACATGGACATCACCAGACGGTCAACACAGAAATCAGACTGACTATGTGCTCTGCAGCCAAAGATGGAGAAGCTCTATACAGTCAGTAAAAACAAGACCAGGAACTGACTGTGGCTCAGATCATGAGCTTCTCCTTGCAAAATTTAGACTTAAATTGAAGAAAGGAGGGAAAAGCACTAGGTCACTGAGGTATGAACTAAATCATATCCCTGATGAATATACAGTAGAGGTGACAAATAGATTTAAGGAATTAGATCTGATAGACAAAGTGCCTGAAGAACTATGGACGGAGATTCGCAACGTTGTACAAGAGGTAGCAACTAAAACCATTCCAAAGAAAAAGAAATGCAAGAAAGCAAAATGGCTGTCTGAGGAAGCTTTGCAAATATCTGAGGAAAGAAGGAAAGCGAAAGGCAAGGGAGAAAGAGAAAGATACACCCAGTTGAATGCAGAATTCCAGAGAATAGCTAGAAGAGGTAAGAATGAATTCTTAAATGAACAGTGCAAAGAAATAGAAGAAAACAATAGAATAGGGAGGACCAGAGATCTCTTCAAGAAAATTGGAGATATGAAGGGAACGTTTCATGCAAATATGGGCATGATAAAGGACCAAAATGGCAGGGGCCTAACAGAGGCAGAAGAGATTAAGAAGAGGTGGCAAAATTACACAGAAGAACTATACAAGAACGAGCTGAATAGAATAGAATAGAATAGAATAGAATAGAATAGAATAGAATAGAATAGAATAGAATAGAATAGAATAGAATAGAATAGAATAGAATAAATTTATTGGCCAAGTGTGTTTGGACACAAGGAATTTGTCTTGGTGCATATGCTCTCAGTGTACATAAAAGAAAAAATACCTTCATCAAGGTATGACATTTACAACACAAATGATGGTTAGAAGCTTAACAAGGTTGACTCAGCCTTCCATCCTTTATAAGGTAGGTAAAATGAGGACCCAGATTGTTGGGGGAGCAATAAGTTGACTTTGTAAATATACAAATAGAATGAGACTATTGCCTTATACACTGTAAGCCACCCTGAGTCTTCGGAGAAGGGCGGGATATAAATGTAAATAAATAAAAAAAAACATCCCTGATAACCACGACGGGTGGTCACTGACCTCGAATCAGACATCCTAGAATGTGAAGTAAAATGGGCCTTAGGAAATATGAGCAACAACAAAGCTAGTGGAAGAGATAGTATTCCAGCTGAGCTATTCAAAATCTTAAAAGACGACCCAGTAAAAGTCCTACACTCAATTTGTCAACAGATTTGGAAAACTCAACAGTGGCCCCAGGATTGGAAAAGGTCAGTTTACATTCCAATTTCAAAGAAAGGCAATTTCAAAGAATGTTCAAACTATTGCACCATTGCACTTATTTCACATGCTAGTAAGGTTATGCTTAAAATCCTACAAGCTAGGCTCCAGCAGTATGTGGATTGAAAACTACCAGAAGTACAGGCAGGATTTTGAAGAGGCAGAGGAACCAGAGATCAAATTGCCAATTTCACTGGATCATGGAGAAAGCTAGGGTGTTCCAGAAAAACTTCTGCTTCATTGACTAAGCTAAAGCCTTTGATTGTGTGGATCACAACAAATTGTGGCAAGATCTTAAAGAGATGGGAGTACCAGACCATCTTATTTGTCTCTTGAGAAACCTATATTGATTGATTCAAAGTTGGGAAAGGAGTCCAGCAAGGTTATATACTGTCGCCCTGCCTATTTAACTTATATGCAGAACACATCATGAGAAAGGCGAGGCTAGATGAATCAAAAATTGGAATTAAGATTGCTGGAAGAAATATCAACAACCTCAGATATGCAGATGATACCACTCTATGGCAGAAAGCAAAGAGAAACTAAAGAGCCTCTTGATGCAAGTGAAGAAGGAGAGTGCAAAAGTTGGCTTGAAACTCAACATTAAGAAAACTAAAATCATGGCATCTGGCCCTCTCAATTCCTGGCAGATAGATGGGGAAGAAATGGAGGTAGTGACAGATTTTATTTTCCTGGGCTCCAAGATCACCGCAGATGGGGACTGCAGCCAAGAAATAAAAAGACGTTTGCTCCTGGGGAGGAAAGCTATGGCAAATCTAGACAGTGTACTAAAAAGCAGAGACATCACCCTGCCAACAAAAGTGCATATAGTCAAGGCTATAGTTTTTCCAGTTACAATGTATGTAACTGGATTTACAATGTGAAGGCTGGACCATAAGAAAGGCTGAGCGCCAAAGAATCAAGGCCTTTGAACTCTGGTGCTGGAGAAGACTCCTGCGAGTCCCTTGGACTGCAAGGCAAACAAACAAGTCAGTCCTAGAGGAGATCAACCCTGACTGCTCTTTAGAAGGCCAGATCCTGAAGATGAAACTGAAATACTTTGGCCACTTAATGAGAAGGAAGGACTCACTGGAGAAAAGCCTAATGCTGGGAATGATGGAGGGCAAAAGAAGAAAGGGACGAACGAGGTGGCTGGATGGAGTCACTGAAGCAGTCAGCGTGAGCTTAAATGGACTCCAGAGGGTGGTAGAGGACAGGAAGGCCTAGAGGGAAGTTGTCCATGGGGTCGCGATGGGTCGGACATGACTTCACAACTAACAATAAAAGCAGACACATCTGCAGTAGAGCACACAAGCCAGAGTAAAGAGATTTCTTGTTAGTCATGCAAACAAGATTTCTACATATCTATGTCAGTCTGGAATTAGATTTAAGTCCTTCGGGAGAAGGGCTGTATACAAATTAAATAATTATTATTATTATTATTATTATTATTATTATTATTATTATTATTATTATTATTATTATTATTATTATTATTATTATATAGATGGGGACTTGAAAGACAGTCCCAAAAAAGCAGAAAAGGAAATAAAGAAAATACCCACTCCCCATCCCCATGAGAACTAGATTCCTTACGTCTAGTTATCATGTGGTGTTACAATTGTAACTATAATCTTAATTGTTCCTATATTTATCTTTTTACTAATAAAGAATATTTGTAACTCAGGGCTGAAATGAAGAGTTCTTGACACTCTCTGAGCTTAGTTGTTTTCTTGAAGATGTTTTATTACCCAGCTAGACATTTTATTACCCATCATCAATGCTAGTGTGATGATGTTAGCACAGATAATGCTACCCAGTTTGGCTAATGAAATGCCTGCAAGAAAACAACCAAGCTCAGAGAGCACCAAGGATCCCTTATATCTTGTTACTGTTTGAAGGCTGCCCAGAGACACCTGATCTGTGAAAGGGACAGCATATAAATTTTAAAAATAAATGAAAACACTCCTTTCTTTGCTCCAAACAACCTTATACAAAGTAACATCCCAGAACTGCCACTACACCACGAAATTACAAATACAAATACAAAAACCATAATGGGCAGCCTTCATTTTCATAGGTCCATTTTCCCACAGGGAAAACAGCCCTTCCGTATCCCAGCCAGCTTCATCTGACTCCCAAATTCCCACCTCTTTTTCTTTAAACATATATTTATTTATTTATTTATTTATTTATTTAATCATATTTATATACCGCCCTATCTCCCGAAGGACTCAGGGCGGTTTACAGGCATTTAAAAACATATAAATACAGTATAAAAACAGTTAAAAAACTAGACCAGTTTTCTTACACTTACAAAATTGCTCTGACAATTTTACAGTGAAGAAATAATATTTTGATCTTTCACAGTACAAGGTATGGGGGCCATTGGTTTTCCACCCTGGTACAATAACTAAAGAACCACGCAGCATCTCACATTGTCTTGTCATGTCTGGAGGACCAGAATGATGGACTGCTGTGAGAATCTAGTGGGGATAGAACATCCTATAAGTCTCCCTGTTCTCCTAAGTCCTCGTGAGTTCTATCTAGATGACCTACTTCATAATTCACATGATAAATTTCTCCCCAGGAACTGAAGCAGCAAATTGACTTTCTTCCAAAGGTCCATTCAAACCTTGAGCAGAAGCTGGAAGAGCTGAAAGAGGCTTTGGCGTACAGGTGACCAAGGCTAGAAGCCTCTTTTGAAAGAAGCTTCTAAATTTAGGAAGGAGAACATTGGGCACTTTTGCTCTATGAACCAATCAGAATAGAGCTGGAAGGGACCTCAGAGGTCTTCTAGTCCAACCCACTGCTCATGCAGGAGACTCTGTATCAGTGACAGCAAACCTTTTCTGGCTGGATTTTAAAATTTTTAATTCGTTTTTATGGGTTTTAAATTATTGTAAATTTTTATAGGGTGTTATTATATTTTAAATTTTTGGCCAATTGAATAAGTTTTTTAAGGGGTGTTCTTAATATTATATGTATTGTTTTTTCCTTTGTATTTTTAATCTGGCTGTGCACCGCCCTGAGTCCTTCGGGAGAAGGGCGGTATACAAATTAAATAATAATAATAATAATAATAATAATAATTATTATTATTATTATTATTATTATTATTATTATTATTATTATTATTATTATTATTATTATTTTCGGCACTGAGTGCTGAAACCGGAACGTGTGTGCGCACTGGAGCCTGGAAACCTGAAGACAGCTGATTTTCTGGTTTCCAGTGTACGCATATGCGCCAGCCAGCTGGTCTTCACATCAGAGCGCTAGAAACTGGAAGAGCAGATGGCGACGGCCCGTGTGCCCACAGAGAGGGCTCTGTGTTCTACCACTGGCACACGTGCCATAGGTTCACCATCATGGCTCTATACCATTCCAGACAAGTGACTGTCCATTCTCTTCTTAAAAACCTCCAGTGATGAAGCACTCACAACTTCTGGAGGCAAGTTGTTCCACTGGTTAATTGTTCTCATTGTCAGTAAGTTTCTCCTTAATTCCAGGTTGCTTCTCTGCTTGATTAGTTTCCATCCATTGTTTCTTGTCCTGCCTCTCTGGTGCTTTGGAAAATAAGTTGACCTCCTTTTCTTTGTGGAAGCTCCTAAATATTGGAATACGGCTATCATGTCTTCTTTTTTCTAGACCAGACATACCCAATTCCTGCAACTGTTCTTCATATGTTTTAGTCTTCAGGCCTTCAATCATCTTAGTTACTTGTCTCTGCACTTTTTCCAAAGTCTCAAATCTAGACAATGGATACAGTATTCCAGGTGTGACTTTACTAAGGCTTTATAAAGTGGTATTAACACTTCACGTAATTTTGATTCTATGCCTCTGTTTATACAACCAAGGTTTGTATTAGCTTTTTTGGCTGCTGCCACACACGGCTGGCTCATGTTTAAGAGATCATCCACTAGGACTATAAGGACTCTCTCATATACTGTTTTTGAGCCAGGTTTTGCCTAATCTGTACTTGTGAATCTGTTTCAAGAGGGTGATTTACTTGCATCCAATCCATGCTATTGAACCCTCACCATCCTCCACAATAGCCCAGGCAATTTTGAGACCATTGAGACCCCTTAAAAATGGCAGCATTGCCTAGGAACAGCTTTCAGAGGTCATTGCTACGAAGCTTTAGATTGCCCCTGGTACTACGAGTCAAATCTCCCTATTTCAGTCCAACATTACCTTGGATCCAAGCCCAAATTCATCAGTCTAAGTAGAGAAAGCAGCCAGATATCTCTAACACTATCTGATCCACCAGGACTGATTTCCAGTTTGAGAACATGCTTCACAGATAGCCTCAGAGAAAACCCTTTTAGAAGACTTCCACAAGTCTGTTGCCCACCACTGAAATTATCCTATGTATCAGAACTGCTTTGGTGAGAGGCACTCCCTTTTGGCAAAGCCAAAGGAAAAGGCGTTTTTAAAATGTGCATGCAATTACTTTTCCTTTGTTTCTGATGAATTACATTTGCACAATATGCTTGTGCAGATCACTCATGGTCTACAGGCTTCAAGGGTACAAGATGGTCTGACTGTATAGTTTTAACATTAGGGATGGCTTTTCGGGATGTAATTCACGGAGCCAAACCAAGGAAGAGATCAAAATTAAAGAAGCAGGTAAGAGCAGAAGCCAACCTGTCATGTAGAGTTGAGAAGTGACTGTTACAACTTTTCATAGATAAGGTATGGAGTGTCCATATGGTGTGGTCCCAGGTAAAGCTTTCAATTGTACCACTTGACATTTTAGTTGTATGCTACAATAAGATCCTTCTTAGGAATATTTGCAGAAGGACAGACATGGACAATGGCTAGAGCATCCCAGTTTGATGAGAAGGGAAAGAATTCTACATAGAATTCTTGGAGACAGGAAAAATAGAGCAATCTGTGGTGCCACAGTTTTTCAGAGATTCCTGGAAGCCTGCTCAAACCAAATAAATCTTTGTTCAGTCACAGACCAGTAGATAAAACATAAAAGTCACAATTAATTAAGATAAAAAGGATAAGCATAATTGTTCTAAAATATCTGAAAAGGATTACATTAACACTATGACATACTGTACCAACTATAGAAGAGTATTTGGCTGTGATCAAGGAAATAAAATCAGATTGCTCTTATAAAAACATCTTGAGATAAAGGAAATCTGGACAGCCAGGTTATTTAGTAAAAAGTAGAAATCATAATTGCATAGAACTACAATTACTAGAATTATATAGAATCATAGGACTGGAAGGGACCTTGGAGATCTTTTAGTCCAACCCCCGACCTTATTTCTGGTGAGTATCTAGATAGAGAGGGCAATAGGGAACAACATGTCCCATCGATTCAGTTCACTGCATGGTCATAGTCTCATAGCTGTTAGGAGGACATTGAATCTGGCCAAGGATGATGCCCTTCTGAATTTTGGGATTGTTATGCGACTGAGGATATCTAGTTGGTTGAAGAAGATGGGCTTCAGTGACTCAAGCATAGGGGTGGGCAATTATGGCAACTAGCATGGCTGACTCAATAATTCTGGGAGTTGAAGTCCACAGATCATAAAGTTCTCATAGTTGCTCAAAGGAGTATTTTTGGGTAATCTGAAAAGTCTGCTTGCATCTCTAAATCAATGGCCCACTTTTTTGACTTCAGCTAGTGCATGTTCTTAGTCAGTCAAAGTAGGATTTAATATAGGAATTAGGTTTGTCTAGTCTAATGGAAAAAAGGACTGGGGTGAAATGACAGCAGTTCATGATAGCAGCTCCAAAATTTGAGAGGCTGCCACAAAGAAGTGGGGGGGCATTCCACCTATTCTCCAAAGCACCTGAGGGTAGAACAAGAAGCAATGGATGGAAACTAATCAAGGAGAGAAGCAACCTGGAATTAAGGAGAAATTTCCTAACAGTGGGGACAAACAACCAGTGAAACGGCTTGCTTTCAGACATTGGGGGGGGCTTCATCACTGGAGGTTTAAGAGACTGGACAGTCACGTGTCTGGAATGGTAGAGGGTCTCCTGCTTGAGCAGGGGGTTGCACTAGAAGACCTCCAAGATCTCTTCCAATTCTGTTATTCTCTAATGGCTGGCCATGAAATCCATAAAGCTGCAATTTCGCATATATTGGGAAGCTTGCTCCTGAAAATTCATTTTCAGGTCACAAAGGACAAGAAAAAATTCCAATGAGCTTTAGAAGTAGCTTCTTGTGACCAGACCTGACAATGATGCACAGACTTGTTGTTAGCTTTGGTCAGTTTGTAAAAGCTACAGGGAAACAAGACAAGAAGGAATTTTTTTTTTAAATTAGCATTTATATCCCACCCTTCTCCGAAGACTCAGGGCGGCTTACACTATGTCAAGCAATAGTCTTCATCCATTTGTATATTATATACAAAGTCAACTTATTGCCCCCAACAATCTGGGTCCTCATTTTACCTACCTTATAAAGGATGGAAGGCTGAGTCAACCTTGGGCCTGGTGGGGCTTGAACCTGCAGTAATTGCAAGCAGCTGCTGTTAATAACAGACTGTCTTACCAGTCTGAGCCACTCAAGGACCCTTGGATCCCTACTGCACTTTCCAGAATAGAGTGACCTTTGGTTATTTATTCTTTCTATCCAGGAAACAACCTCCCTTGCTAGCTATGCCAAACACAAGATGCCCATGTACTTGCTGACCCTTCAAGTTTTATCTCCAACACATCATCTGTTATTACGTCCTTCAAAAAATGCTGTCAGACCAAAGAATCCCTCTGACTCAACTCTTTCACCATTGGACTCTTGAAAGCACTTCAACACCTTGACATCTCAATCCCATCAGCATTGCAAAATGTCGCAACTGCCTAATAATTTGCCCATTTTTCTTCCCAGTATTTGGCTAGACAGGTATGAGTTGAAGAGAAGCCAACGTTTTGCCCTTGAGCAAAAATAGAATATAGAAATGTGTAGTGGGAGGTTAGAATGTGTCCTGAATAAAATAGAGATTATCAAAACCAGATATCTGACTTGGTGTAATTTAAGGCTAGGTTTGGGGGGCTGTAAATCGCAGAAATCTACACCAACTGTATTAATGGGATGATGTTCCAGTCTCGTGGTTTGTTTACCTTTTTTTTAATTCATAAAAAAAAACCCACTTGTCAAGACTTATATCTGTTGCCTCTCCTGGCATGCGGAGCCTCTTTTGATACAACTTGTAAAAGAAATGGTCCAAGAACTCCAAACTTAATGCATTTGTACTTCATAAGGCTATCTTTGATCTACATTTCTGTTTTAAAGGAAGAAAGAAAAACAACATCACAGTTGATACTCAATTTCCAGCAATTTGCCTTCTTTTGAGACTCTGTTATACATGATTTTTTTAAAAACAAGAAAGGAGAATGGGAACCAGCCTTGTTTTGATGCGAGCAGTCATATTGCAGTGAAATGCAGTGAAAGCGGAACTTATTTCTATCTCTGGACCAGAGGGTTATTAAACTAGATGGAAGGTTTTGATAGATTTTATACAGGTAGTCCTCGATTTAAGATCACAATTAGAACCAGAATTTCCATTGTTAAGCAAGGTGGTTGTTAAGTGAATCACATCCAATATTACGACCTTTTTGCTGCTCTTAAGTGAATCTCCACAGTTATTAAGTGAATCACATGAATTTTAAGTGAAACCGGCTCCCTCCATTGGCTTTGCTTGTCAGAAACCCTGGGATGCTGCAATGGTCATAAATACATTCTAGTTGCCAAGCACCCAAAATTTGTTCATTAACTATGGGGGTGATGCAACCATCACAAATCACATTTTTCAATGCTGTTGCAACTCCAAACAGTTATAAGTCGAGGACCACCTGTATTGCAACACTGCACTCTGTTGCTTCATTCTCCTTCCTTGGGCTAAAACAATGATTTTCAAAGCGAGCAACTTATAGATGCGTGGACTTCATGGCTTACTAAGAAACTCTGGGAGCTGAAGTCCACACATATCCAAAGTGCCAAGTTCGGCTGAAGTGCCTTTGGCAATCATCTGCCTAACTATCAAACAATTACCACACCGAACCCAGTGGAGGGATTCAGCCAGTTCGCACCACTTCAGGAGAACCGGTTGTTAACTGTCTGAGCACTTTGGCAAATTGGTTGTTGGAAGAAATCATTAGGGCAGAGAACCGGTTGTTAAATTACATGAATCCCACCACTGACCAAACCCCCAGGTTCCAAACTGTACCAGTGGCAGCCTGCTTGTGATTCAGTTCACTTTTTCCATCTTTGTGCCATCCAAAGCCTTCAGCTCTCTCTCTCTCTCTCTCTTTTTGCACATTAATGTCAGTGGGATCAAATCCATCTGCAGCATGCCAAAAGCCGCTCATAAGAGACAACTCCAAAGCTTTAGCCTGAACTACGCTGGAGTAGAGTCCACAAAACACTCCCTGAAACTAGCTGCACGCTGAAAATGGATGCTCGTTCACTATGAAGGAGCAGGGCGATGTTAGCATGATCTGAGCAAGCAAAGCAGCTGCACCTGATGCAAGCATCAAATTACATGGAATGCTGCACAGGTAATGTTTGTTTTTATACATCTGGTATTATGATTACACTGGGCCTTTTAAAAAAGCCCATCATTTGATGGCCTGATCTTCTCTAAGTTGACTCCACTGGTTTAAATGGAGCCTCTGTCTGTCTATCTATCTATCTATCTATCTATCTATCTATCTATCTATCTATCTATCTATCTATCTATCTATCTATCCATCCATCTATCCATCTATCTATCTATCCATCCATCCATCCATCCATCCATCCATCCATCCATCCATCCATCATCTATCTATCTATCTATCTATCTATCTATCTATCTATCTATCTATCTATCTATCTATCTCTATCTCTATCTATCTATCTCTATATCTATCTATCTATCTGTCTATCTATCTATCTAAATCCATCCATGTACCTACCAACCTTACTATCTCTCTCTCTTTATCTTCATCCATCCATCCACCTATCTATGTGTCTGTCTATACATGCATACATACATCATCTCTATTTCCATCTAACTATCTAAATCCATCCATCCATGTACTTACTTACCTTCCTACATTACTATCTCTCTCTCTCTCTCTTTCTCTCTCTATCATTTATCTTAATCCATCCAGTTACCTCTGTCTGTCTGTCTATCTTACTCCATCCATCCATCCAACCATCCATCCACCTACTCCCCCCTCTCCCCCCCACCCCAGCTGGCTGGGGAATTCTGGGAGTCGAAGTCCACACATCTTCAAGCTGCCAAGGTTGAGAAACCTTGATCTAGTATCTTCCTGGTCCCAAAATAGAGGAGAGAATTACAGGGCCATTTTAAAAAAACAGCAAGAAACAGAAACTAAGGCAGAGAAAGATTCACCCTCTGAAGAAAATGCTCAATCGGCACGCCTAAGAGGAGTGCAAAATAAATGGCCTCTAAGGTTGGGGCAGAATGCCCTCCCATCCTTGACCTTCCGTTTCTCTAAAATTGGGAAATATGCGGGTCAAAGGATCCTGCTAGTGCTTCCCTGGAGAAAAGAGCATCTGCAAGCTTTCCTTTCCTTTATGGACATTTGCTTCATCAGCTCTTCCCCCAGAAAGGCAGAGGACTAATGGCCGGGCTCCCGGGGGATCCTTCCCCCTTCAGCCATCAGAAATAGGCTGGGAGGCTTAGAGAGATCTGGGCACCCTTGGTGAATGTTAAATAACTTTCCTCTGCGGCAGACCTGCCTTCTTTGATTGCTATTAGCACAGAGGGCTTTTTAGAAAGCAGGCTTTCTGCAGATCCTCTGTGTGTGTGTGTGTGAGAAATGCACACGGAGAGAAAGACACACAGGATTTTGGTCGTCATATAGCAACGTGCGTATTCCTGGCTCTCTGTGCAATCTTTAGGATTTGGAGGAGGGGCATGAGTGGTGGAAGGAAATGATTCTGAAGAGGCAAATAACAAAATGCTCACGAGGCAGGCAGGCAAACAGATCAATCTCAGCCTGGAGAGGAGGTGTCCCACAGGGCCACCTCTGTTTGTCCCAGACCTCTTTAATGCCACTGCCCTGAAAAAATAAAAATAAAAGAAACGTCCTCAATCCCTCTTCCCTCTGGCCCTTCTTTAAAAGAGGAAAGACAATTTGCTTTCAGAATTTCTTTCAAAGAAATAAAGAAAAGCTCTCCCTTGGAATTTTGGCACTTAGTTGTGTGATTACGGGATGCACACGTGAATTCTTTTTCCAGCCATCTGACTTGGGAATATAATAAATTATCCCTGTTTCAGAGGTATTTATGGGATGAAAGGTTAAGATACATGCAATTTAGTGACCAGTAGCATGTAATTTATCCAACAGTTAGTGGATCAGAGAAATGCTGTGGACATAGTATACTTGGACTTCAGTAAGGCATGGGTCTCCAACCCCCAGGTTGCGGCCTGGTATCGGGCTGTGGCCCGTTTGGAACCGGGCCATGCAAGTGGCAGGCGAGTGCACAAGCACACACTGCTCCACTTGTGCGAGTAGCAGGCGTGCATTCTTGTGTGCTAATCCACACATGGGTACCTACGCACGGAACCATCCCCCCTCCCCAGCACCACTGGTCCACAAAACCAGAAAGGTTGGGGATCACTGCAGAAAGGCATTTGACAAAGAAGACCACAATCTACTTTTGGTAAGATAGAACAATGTGGGATAGGCAACATCACCGTCAGATGGATTCACAATTGGGCTGACCAACTGCACTCAGCGTGTAGCCTTCGCTGGAACTACAGCCACACGTGAGTGGGGAGGGAAGCACACAATGGAGTGCCATAAAGTTCTGACTTGACTAAATGATCTAGATGAGGGGAGAGATGTGATTCAGTGGTGAGAAAAATACAGTCCTGCACTTGGACAGGAAAAAACCAACAGGTATCGAAGGGGTGGTACCTGGTTCAATAGTAGCAATAGTAGCAGAGGGACCTAAATATCCTAGTGGAAAACCATTTAAGTATGAGCCAGTAGTGTGGTACAGCTGCCAACCTCGAAGTCAGGAGAAATTTTTTTGAAAGTGAGAACTATTTACCAATGGAACAGTTTGTCTCCTGGAGTTGTATGAGCCCCAACACTGGAGGTTTTCAAGAACAGACTGTGTTGTGTCTTGCCCGCTCTCACCGCAGCCGGGGTCTGCTTATCTGCTTCCGAACGCTGAAGAATGTCCTCCCGGCCCCAGCCCTGGCTCCATGCCCAGACAGGCTGAGGAGGGGGCATCTCCCGGCCCCAGCCCTGGCTCCATGCCCAAGCAGGCTGCAGAGGAGGGAGCACCCCCCGGCCCCAGCCCTGGCTCCATGCCCAGGCAAACGGAGCAGCTAGACCCCTCCCCCTCCTCCACAGCATGTGAGCCTGAGGAAAGTTTATTTCCAACAGCTGCTGATTGGTGTGACCCTCGCATCAGAAGACTGGATAGGCGGAGGCAACAGAAGGAAGGGAGGGGCAGGCCTTAATGAGTGCTGAGTCATGGAGCCACACCCCATGGCCTATATAAAGGATCTGCTTTCTGGCAGTCTCTGAGTCAGGCAAAGTCTAAACATATCTTGCTGAAGTCACTTTTTGGTCTCCTGCCTACTCTGAGAACTTTGCTAGGACTTTGGGCAGAGCTGCAGAGGCAAGCCTGATTCGGATTTCCCTGACCCGGCCGTCAGCGGAGGAGGGGGACACGACAGACTGCACAAACATTTGATCAGGATGGTGTAAGGTCTCCTGCTTTGATCAGGTCTAGAAGGCCTCTGAGGTCCCTTCCCGCCCGCGCTCTAATTGTTCTAATTGAAGCCCAGCCTATGCTTTTCTTTGCACATGTGACATACGGGCAGGCACAGCTCCTATCCCAGCCTTGTGGAGAACATCTTGGCATTTTGGACCATACCCTGCAGACGCTCTTGACCTCCAGCAGGGTTAGAGAGGGAGGGGCAACAAGAGAGGGAAGGGGAGGAAGTGAACAGGGGGAGGGAGAAGAATTGAAATAAGTTCTCAAGTTTCTGTGGAATAAGAAAAAACCCCAGAACCTTCCTTTCCAGAGGAAGAAGAAATTACCAACTCAGATGTTGGCAATTAGCAGCAACTGGCTTCATCTCTCTGATGAATGTAAACCTGCTGCAGAAAGGGATATTTACTTATAAATATATATATATACACTGCCAGATAGCAGCTCCCGTTATAGCACAAAATTAAAACAGTGCAATGCAGTTCTCATCAGACTAAGAGAGGCACGGTGTATATTTAGGAACGCTTGTTGGAGACAAAGTGCCACTTTAAATACTTTCAAGCAGGGACACTCATGTGAAGATTCTCCTGATGAAAAGGAAGATTCTTCTTTCAACTCTGCTAGCAATGTTAAAAGACAAAGGCCTCTTCCGCAGGGGAGGAAACCTTTTCAGAAACGGAGGGGCAGATTTGGGCACAGCGGTAGTTTAATTTTTATTTCTTCCAAATAACTCAACACAGAGCAGGTATGAGTTCACCCACCTCAATTTGAACTCCTAATTATCCATTTCTCTCCCCTCTTCCATTTATAGGACTGTTTTCATTTTGTTCTTCCATGTCTTTTTTTTTTAGAGAAGGTCAAATGTGGGATGTTTAAACAATCCAAACTCTGTGAATGATACACAGTCATCAGATCTGGAACGCCAATAAAACTCAGAGCTTAATTATCCTGCTCAAATCTCCCAGCCCAATTCTTGGCTGAAATAAATCTCTGTTCAGATCCGGCTAATGCTACAAGTAGTCCTCAACTTGCGACCACAACTGAGACCAACACTTCTGTTGCTAAGTGAAACATTTGCTGAGTGAATTTTGCCCCATTTCACAACCTTTCTTGCCACAGTTGTTAAGTGAATCACTACAGTTGACAAGTTAGTAACCTGTTGTTAAGTGAATCTGGCTTCCCATTGACTTTGCTTGTCAAAAGGTCACAAAAGGGAATCACATAATCCTGGGACACTGCAACCGTCATAAATATGAACCAGTTACCAAGCATCTGAATTTTGATCATGTGACCAAGGGGAGACTGCAACAGTTGTGTGAAAAACATAACCCAGACCAGGAAACCAAATTTATGAATATAAAAACTACTTTTATTATAAGGACACAATAACAGAATCTTGCTCAATGTCCCTCCCTGCTCCTGCCTTTATCGTAAAGACAAGATCAAATCTGAGACTCTTTCTGTAATTACAATTCTGCTTTGGACTCAGATTTCTCTTATCTGAACAGTTCTCGTTTGTAGCTCTCTTCCTCCTGTCCCTCAAAGTTATTCTCACAGCCCATTATGGTACGCAAGGTTTACAGAATCCCACATCTACAAAAATTCATTCCTAATGGCATTTACCTGAAGGTAATTTGTTCTGTTTTTAAAACAGACTAAAACTATGATCTTGAATAGCTATGATTTAGATTACCCCCCCCCCATATCCATTCCCCCAAAAATACCTTTCAGCCATCAAGACCGATTGTAGGCTGTAGTTCATGGATTCATGCACCGCTGCGTGAAACTCTCCATGTGTTCTGTCCTCCTTCGCCTCCGTCTGAGTGATGGCTTAATTAGCCGGCACTATCAGCTCTGGCAGCAAAATAGCAAGCGTCTGCCAAGTGTCTCTGTTATCTCCCTCGACGCCTATGAGTCACCCAGGAACAAACTTCAGCTCTTAGTTAATCAGTTGATTTGCCTGCTACGAAGAGGCACAGCAGCTCTGGCTGCCTTTATATCCTGTGGGGTGTGGCACCATGACTCAGCACTTCCTAGGTCTGCCTCACCCCTGCTTCTGTTGTTCCCGCCTCTCCTGCCTACAAAACCTAGGGTCCAACCAAGTTTGATTGCCATAAGCTGGATCTGAAGGCGTGGCCTGGGGGGGGGAGAGTCAGGGGATGGAGGCCTTGTTCTCTCCTCCACCTGGCCTGCCTCTGGCTCCTGGAGCTGAGCCAGGGAAGCCAGTGCTCCCGAGGTAAGTCCTGACGGCCCTTCCCCCTCACTTTCCAAGTCACTTTCTGGCAGGGGGCCCGGCTCGGGGGGGCACAGACACAACACCATGGCCAATTCACCACGGCCAACTTGGCATGGGACAACATGCCCTGGTCAACTCACAGCAGAACAATTTAACAATTCGATTTAATTATTTAAAATAAATAAATAAATAAATATTTTAACGTCATTCACATTTCATTCTGTCCCTCTTTTTGCATCCTTTCTTTAATGATTCTTTTCCACCATTTCTTTGCTATTAGTGTAACTCTTGCCCTGCAGTGAGTTATCCCACGGCAAGTTGGCTGCGGCTAATTGGACGTGGTGAGCTGGACGTGGCAAGTCGGCCGTGGTGAATTGTCATAGACCCTTCATACATTCATGCAAAACCTCTTGCATTTTTAACATGGAAGGGGTGACCTCAAAACCCTACAAAACCTGGGAATGAAGGTTCTGCCCAGCACAATCTCCAGCAGCAAAAAAGAGAGTATTGATTGATTGATTGATTTTTATACCCCACCTTTAATATTTTTTCAAAAAAAACTCCAGGCGGCAAACATATCCAACATGCTTCCTATTTTTCACACAACAACAATCCTGTGAGGTGGGTTCGGCTGAGAGAGAAGGACTGGCCCCAGGTCACTAGCTGTTTATCATGCCTAAGGCGTGACTAGAACTCACTGTCTCCTGGTGATTGGCCCAAAGTCATCCAGCCAACTTTTATGGCTAAGGCGGGGTAGAACTCACAGTCTCCGGCTTTCTAGCCTGGTTCCTTAACCACTAGACCAAACTGGGTAGTACCAAGTTCAGGAGTTTTAAATCAATGGCTGAAAACAGAGCTAATGTCTTGTAGGAACAGATGTGAGAAATGACACATTGGTCCAGAGTTAACCAGCTGCCCTTATATTTTGAGAGGCAGAGCACTCTTTATGCACCCAGTGTCGTGTCCCACTCCTCCGCTGACGGCTGGGTCCGGGAAATCCGAATCAGGCTTGCCTCTGCAGCTCTGCCCAAAGTCCTAGCAAAGTCCTCAGAGCAGGCAGGAGACCAGTAAGTGACTTCAGCAAGATAAGTTTGACTTTTGCCTGACTCAGAGACTGCCAGAAAGTAGCTCCTTTATATAGGCCATGGGGTGTGGCTCCATGACTCAGCACTCATTAAGGCCTGCCCCTCCCTTCCCTCTGTTGCCTCCGCCTCTCCAATCTTCTGATGCGAGGGTCACTCCAATCAGCTGTTCTTGGGAGTAAACCCTCCTCAGGCTCACCTGCTGTGGATGAGGGGGAGGGGTCTAGCTGCTCCGTTTGCCTGGGCATGGAGTCAGGGCTGGGGCAGGGAGATGCTCCTTCTTCTGCAGTTTGTGGGGGCATGGAGCCAGGACTTGGGCCGGGAGGCTTACATTCCTCAGTGTTGGGGAGCAGGTAAGAAGGCCCCGGCTGCTCTGAGGGCGGGCAAGACACAACACCCAGCTAAAATCTTGCTCTTAATTCTGACTCCGGAACACCTCTTGCTAAGCTGTGAATTCTTTTCCCCTGGCTGGTCATATATATTAAAATTAACTGGGTTCGCACAAAGAGAGTACAGGTAGTTCTCAACTTACAACAGTTGTTTTAGTGACTGTTCAAAGTTAGAACAGCACTGAAAAAAGTGACTCACGACCATTTTTCACACTTATGAGCCTTGCAGCGTCCCCATGGTCACGTGATCAAAATTCACACGCTTGGCAACTGACTTGTATTTATGACGGTTGCAGTGTCCTGGGATCACGCGATCTCTTTTTGCAACCTTTTGACAAGCACAGTCATTGGGGGAAGTCAGTTTCACTCAACTATTCACTTAACAACTGTCGCAAGAAAGGTCACAAGATGGGGCAAAGCTCATGTAAGAAATGGCTCACTTAGAAATTTTGGGCTCAATTGTGGTCGTAAGTCAAGGATTAGCTGTATACAAACTCCGTCATACTGCGAGTCATATCAGATTTACATAGCATGTCTTTAGATCACGACTAACGTGGGTTACACAATACAATGCCTAGACTGAAATTCAGGTAGTGTTGTGTCTTGCCCGCTCTCACCGCAGCCGGGGTCTGCTTATCTGCTTCCGAACGCTGAAGAATGTCCTCCCGGCCCCAGCCCTGGCTCCATGCCCAGACAAGCTGAAGAGGAGGGGGCATCTCCCGGTCCCAGCCCTGGCTCCATGCCCAAGCAGGCTGCAGAGGAGGGAGCACCCCCCGGCCCCAGCCCTGGCTCCATGCCCAGACAAGCTGCAGAGGAGGGGGCATCTCCCGGCCCCAGCCCTGGCTCCATGCCCAGGCAAACGGAGCAGCTAGACCCCTCCCCCTCCTCCACAGCATGTGAGCCTGAGGAAAGTTTATTTCCAACAGCTGCTGATTGGAGTGACCCTCGCATCAGAAGACTGGATAGGCGGAGGCAACAGAAGGAAGGGAGGGGCAGGCCTTAATGAGTGCTGAGTCATGGAGCCACACCCCATGGCCTATATAAAGGATCTGCTTTCTGGCAGTCTCTGAGTCAGGCAAAGTCGAACTTATCTTGCTGAAGTCACTTACTGGTCTCCTGCCTGCTCTGAGGACTTTGCTAGGACTTTGGGCAGAGCTGCAGAGGCAAGCCTGATTTGGATTTCCCTGACCCGGCCGTCAGCGGAGGAGTGGGACACGACAGGTAGTCTTCAGCTTATGACCATTCAAAGTTACGACAATGATGAAAAAAATGATTTGCATTTATTCGGGATGGTATAAGGACTCTTGCTGTGGGCAGGGGGTTGGGGTAGAAGACCCCCAAGTGATCCAGCTGCAAACATCTCAGTGTTATTCCTATTTTTCATTCACTCTTTGAGATTCTTTATCTGCATCTGTTTTAGTGTCTGTTCTGCTCCTCATAACTATCTTCAATATACTGATGTCCAGCCAGAGCAGGTGATAGTATCTGACCTGCTGACCCCAGGAACTAGAAAGCCACACTAGGCCTGATTATTACTTGAATGAGAGACCATGGGAACATGCAAAGTGCGGAGGCTCCACTGCAGAGCTGAGAAAACCATTTGTGAGACAATAGTGGCAAAGCACTTTGGGAGCATATATAAAATAGAGAAGAAATTTTATGGGGTTTCTTTTCTGTTAATTTTTTTCCTATTTTAATCCCTTCTGAACCATTTTAAAAGCGGAAAGCTAGAAACCTTCATATAGATCCTTTGTCAACCACACCCCAAACCACAAAGGATTGCTCAGCCTTGGACTGTTTTCACCAAAGAAATCCACTCAAGTTAATTGCAGTTTTCTCTTCTGTTTTCGTTCTGCAAAATCTCAATAAAAAACCTTCCATTTCATCCATCCCAATGCGGTCAGAAAGACTGAGAGAGTAATGATCCCCAAGAGAAGGCGCTCCTGCTCCAAAAGTGTGCTTCATCTGGCCACAAGGCCAACAAGCCATAGAGTAAATTGGTTAATTTATAGCAGGTTGGCTGTACGTGACTGGAGAACAAAAAGGTTTTGATTTATTAAATTTGGCTGATCGGAGACAGACTGCATTGCTCCAGTTCCCTCAAATAGTAACATTATCTTATGATATAATGAAGTTAACAGCCTCCCCAGATAATGGCTTATATACCCTACCAGAAGATAAGCTATTTAACATCATTTCTTCTCTGGGGGAACAAAACTGCTATTTTCCTTGTTTAGATTTTTGCTATTCCCTGCATATACAACTGTTTCCCTAGCTGGGTGCATCTCTAATGCCAGCTGCAAGGTAGCAGGTAAAGGAAGAGCATAAAACGTCAATCAGGTTGAATGACAATGACAGCTTTACAGGCAGTCCTTGACTAGCAACCACAATGCAGCCTGGAATTTTGGTCATTAAGTTGCTGTGGTCATAAGTCGAGATGCCACATGACCAGATTTGATTTTACGGCCATTTTTATGATGGTCATAAAGCAGATCACTACGCTTGTAAAGCAAACCATGTGGTCCTTAAGGAAATCAGCTTCCCTTATGCTGGAAAGCAACAAAATATGCAAGAATTTGGCAAAAAAAAAGCCACAAATTCCAGTCACGTGGGACCCTACAACTGAACATGAATGCAAGCCAGCTGCCAAGCACCTGAGATGTGACCACATGATGTATGTGTGTGAGAGAGCATACATGCACGTGCAACAGTACAGATAGTCCTCAATTTACGAGCACAATTGAGCTCAAAATTTCTCTTGCCAAGTGAGACATTTGTTAAGTGAGTTTTGCTCCATTTTACAATCTGTCTTGTCATGGTTGTTGAATGGATCACATGGCCTTGGGACATTACAACTGTCACAAATATGAACCAGTTGCCAAGCGTCCAAATTTTGATCACATAATCATGGGGATGTTGCAAAGGTTGAAATTGTGAAAACAGTCATGAGTCAAATTTGTCAGTGTCATGTTAACTTTGAACGACCACTAAATGAACTGTTGTAAGTCGAGGACTACTTATAGTAACTTTGAGGATAGGTCGTAGTCCATCATAACTTCGAATGGTTGTTAAACAATCAGTCTTAAGTCAAGGACTACCTGTAATTCTGTAGAAGCTCATCCGAAGCCAACCAGGACTGTGCACCCGAATCAAGCAAAGCTTCAGGCACCCAGGACACTGTAGGGAGGAGAAGGACTCCAGAATTTGAAATCAACCCCTTGCTGGCCTGATACAGGAGCTCAAGGAAGCAGCCAGGATTTAGAGCTCAGAAGAAAACTGGTCTTTTGATCAACACTATGCCACTTCTTGTTTGTTGACACCAGAATGCAAAAATCTTTGTTTCCCTGCTTAGCCGAGCCAGAGCCACTCGTTCTCCCTGCTGGAATTTTATCACACTGGTAAAAGCCACAGCATGTTCCAAAGGTGCTTTGGTCCTTTCTTGGTTCTTTCTTTGAAAACAATTAGCCTCTCATCCAAGAAGCTTTTTCAGAATTGATGAGAAGCAAAACATTTTCAAAGAACCAAGAAAGTCCAACGTGCCTTTTGGGGGGGAAAAATACCTTTGGGACAGCCATGACCTGGAGGATTGAGACTCTCCATAGAGAAAACCACAGGATGTTCATGGAGAAAGCTGCATGTTTCTTCCCAGGCACTTCCCTGCATGTTTCTAGTACTCCTAACCATCTGAGTATCCCTCAATCTAAGATACAATCTTTATGCCTATATTTTGATCCACCCACCCAAAAAGGCCTGCCAATTCCACATAAATAAACTGTTATAGACCATTGTCTGTCTTGGCTTCCATTCGTCAGATCTTCTCCTTAACTTGGTGCCCTCCAGATGCTTTGAATGCCAATCGGTCCTCGGGGACACAGATGTGGAAAATGGAGAAGACCTCTGGAGCACAGATTTGAAACACAAATCCAGAACACAGAGAAGTCTTCTGTCAGATCCCTAAAAGTGATATTGCCATTCAGTTGGGAGAAGGGGGTCCTTGGATTCGATTTATTAGCATTGCCTGTGTCAACACATATTTTACAACCTATATCCTGGCTATCCTGGCGCCAAAGCGCTCTGAGATCTCCTTACCTTTGGGGAATGTTTATGATGGCCATGTGGGCTGTTTCACTTTAAAGGATAATGGAGGATAGCAATGGGAATACATGTTTCTCTGATTCTCAGGGCAGCTGGTAAAGAAAAATCTTCACACTTGTGTATTGGCTAAAATCTGCATTCTGGCTAAAGGAGAGGTCTCTACTGCTTTAATCCTACTTGTCTTGCCTAATTCAGACATTGCTTTGAATCCATTGCTGTCACATCTGCTTAATAAAAGGTTCCTTTTGAAATACTCCGTTTCAAGAGTTTTCACTTTCTTAAGTTAGGAGGAAAGGCAATCCTTACATCTTCAGACTCAGTTCTGGAACATTGGGAAGATCTCTCAAGCAAAGAAAACAGCCCAGGAGGATCAATTTGGAACACAGAGAAGATCTCTAGAAGGAACCCTGTGGAGAAAGCTGGCCTAGATAAAACAAAATATAGATATGGTCCAACTTGGCCAAATCCAAACACAATGGATCTTAGTTTCAATCCTATAATCCAGATCAGATCAAGAAACCAAGGCTATATAAATCTGAAACTAATTTTAACGGACAAGATATAGTGACAGAATTGTGGAAGACTGAATGTGCCTCCTCCTCCCTCACTTTATCTTTGTGTGAACTAGGAATAGCATGTCTGAGACTTTTATTCACACTACCTTCTTGCCCTGGGACCAGTACTCTTTTATCTGACTGTTGCCTTGGTAATAATTTTCCTCCTGCACTTTAAGGCCATTGTGTTTTGCACTGCTCCCCTCACACACACAAACAAGTGTTTATTCAACCCCCACAAACAAGTCCTTGGAAAGCAACTTCATTGTGCAAGTTCGGATTCCGAGCTTAGCACTGCAAGAATCACCGAGTAAACCAAGTCCAACGGGCACACACAAAATCCAGGAAAACAATCCACAGGTCAAACAGGTCAGGATACTGGCCACAAACACACAAGGCACAAAACTGGGCACGTTGCTCCAGGAACTCTCCAGTCCTTGGGTGGGATCAAGTACCTATAGGTGGCCCTTCACAAGGGATGAGGTTGCCTCCTTGCAAGTAGTCTAGACAACCGGCTTTGTGCCTGTCTCCTCTCTGCCCTACGTCTCCTTGGATTGGGAGGAGGTGTAGACTCCAACACCTCCTCCTCCTCACTAACAGGCGGCAGCTACTCCTGTTCCTCGCCGGGAACCTCCTGGCCAACTCACTGCAGCTGCAGCTCGCCTCGCTCAGCCTCAGCCTGTCAGTCGCCCGGTTGACCCAGCTGAGGCTGCTCCGTCAGACTAGCACTCTCTAAGCCCCAATCCGGGCCACCATTCAGCCCTGCACTTTTCTCTGCCAACTAAAACTCTTCCTCCTCCTCTAAGCTCACGTCCCAAGAGACGGGACTGGGGGTGGATCCATGACACATTGCCTAAGTTCTCTACATCTAGCTTAACCTTAGCATAAACGTGTGTCTTTGTATGTGTGTGTGTGTCTAATATAAATACATTTTTATTTTATTATTTCATTATATTTTTATATTATATATTATTATATATTTAGTTAAAACTCTTGGCAAATGGTCTTGTTTTTCCTAACTTGGGTCTATGACCACAGGAAAGCTATTGTAAGGTTCTGTATATCACCGTGAATTCCAAATTCACCTGAGAGGGAAACAGTTATGCTATAAATTGGAAGCCACTTTGTAAAAAATGAATGGCCCCAGCACATTGCTCAGGTTATTTCTGTGGGGGGATCAAAGCTGCAGACAACTGGAAAATGGCCGTGGAAGAAGACTGGAGACCGATCTGTGATCTACAGGGAGTTCTATTTTTATTCTTATTTCTGGACGTAACTTTCTGGACTTGTTTACTTGGAAACATCTAATTGGAAACATCTGTGGACACCGCTGTTAGGGAGAGTAATACCACCTCCCCCAGGTCATGGACTTTAGGACTGAGCTCTGGGCAGAGCAGTAGTACCTTTGTCATCATGGACTTTGCTCTGCCTATGTTCCAGCCTTCGTCATCTTTAAGCCAGCCACCATTTGATCATCATTAGTCAATGGGTGTCCATTTGATTTTGGCATGACATTTGACCACTCCGGACAGCATCGCCTCTCGTCGGCCTCTATCCTCTATTTATGCACTTTATTTATGCGATATTCAGCACTTGAACTCTTGCGCCTGCGAGGTGCCCCCGCCTCGCAGGAATGGCCCGCCGCACTATCAAGGGCCGGCCTCAATGACGGGTCTTGGGACCCACAGAGGTGGCATGCGAAAAAAAAGAGCCTTTGGGGGTTTTTAGATAGGGTTTTAAGGGGAGGGAGGGTTAGGGCGGGCGTCGGGGGTAGCCCGTCGGGTGGGGAGCCAGTCCCTGCGCGTGCTCGTGACGGTTTTTTAACGGGTTCGGAGGTTAGGGGGGGAGATTACGTTCCTGTTGGTGAGGGTGGTTCGATTTGCACGGTAAGTGGGAGGGGCAGATATGGCGGAAGGGGGGGATCATATCGTCCTAGGGGGGGGCGCGCTCGATGTTTGCAGGGGATCGCGCCCGATCCTCGCCCTTTTCCGTTCCCGGATGGTCAAGACCCTCAGAGCCTGGGCCTTCGGCTGATGTTATGCAACGCACGGTCCGTAGTCAATAAGGCCCCCCTAATCTACGATCTTATTCAGGGGGGCGCTGCGGACCTTATAGGCGTTACGGAAACCTGGCTGGGCACGGAAGGGGGAGTGCCCCTTGTCGAGATGTGCCCGCCGGGCTTCCGTGCATTCCATCAGCCGAGGGCTCAGGGTAGGGGTGGGGGGGTGGCGGTTGTGATTAGAGAGAGTCTAGAGCCGAGGGAGACCACTGTACCTCAGATTGCCGGGTGTGAATCCCTCCTTGTGAGATGGGGCCATAGGTGTCAGATGGGTTTGCTGATCACGTACCTGGCTCCTTGCTGCGTGTCAGCTGCCCTGCCCGAGCTCTTGGAGGTGCTGGCTGGAGTGGCAGTTGAGACCCCCAGACTCTTAGTCATGGGGGATTTTAACTTGCCATCTTCCGGCTCGTCATCAACGGCAGCTCGGGAGTTCATGGCCTCCATGACGGCCTTGGACCTGACCCAAGTAGTGGATGGCCCTACTCACATCGGGGGTGGCACTCTGGACTTGGTTTTTGTCTCTGGTCAGTGGTTGAGAGATCTGGACTTAAAGGAAATAGTCATTGAACCTTTGTCATGGTCAGATCACTCTTCTTCGCCTGGACTTTCTGACCGCCATTCACCACCGCAGGGAGACGGAGCCGATACGTTGGTTCCGTCCCAGGCGCCTGATGGACCCGGAGGGGTTCCAGACGGAGCTTGGGCCATTTCCTGACGGTCTGGCTCACGGCTCGGCTGAGGAACTTGTTGCGGCCTGGGAACGGGCCGCGGCGGGGGCCTTAGACCGTGTCGTGCCTTTGCGGCCTCTGACCCGGCGCAGGTCCCAACCGGCTCCTTGGTTCTCCGAGGAGTTGAGGGGGATGAAGCGCCGGAGAAGACGCCTAGAGAGTTCCTGGAGGTCTAGCCGTTCGGAGGCTGATCGGACACTAGTGAAGTCCTATACTAGGGCTTACCTAGTGGCAATGAGGGAAGCGAGGCGTAGCTACGCCTCCTCCCTCATTGCATCGGCAGATAACCGCCCAGCCGCCCTGTTTCGGGTGACTCGCTCCCTTTTACATCAGGGGGAGCGGGATGACCCGTTGCAGGGACGTGCTGAGGAGTTTAACGGTTATCTATACGATAAAATCGTTCAGCTTCGGGAGGGTCTAGATCAAGATTGCAGTGACGCGGGTGAGACGGCTGAGGGTGGTCTTGGGGATATTTTATGGGATGAGTTTGACCCTGTCGCTCCCGAGGACATGGACAGGCTGCTGGGGAGGTTGAATGCCACCACATGTTTACTGGACCCGTGCCCCTCCTGGCTGGTACTGGCCACTCAGGAGGTGACACGAGGCTGGCTCCAGGCTATTATGAGCGCTTCCTTGGTGGAGGGAGTCTTTCCGACCGCCTTGAAAAAGGCGGTGGTGAGACCCCTCCTCAAGAAGCCTTCCTGACCCGGCTGTTTTAGGTAATTATCGTCGGTCTCCAACCTTCCCTTCGTGGCGAAGGTTGTAGAGAGTATGGTGGCATATCAGTTTCCTTGCACCTGGATGAAACTGTCTATCTAGACCCGTTCCAGTCTGGCTTCCGCCCGGTTACAGCACTGAGACGGCTTTGGTCGCGTTGGTGGATGATCTCTGGAGGGCCAGGGATAGGGATGCCCTCTGCCCTGGTCCTATTAGACCTCTCAGCGGCTTTTGATACCATCGACCATGGTATCCTGCTGCGCCGGTTGGAGGGATTGGGAGGGAGGCACCGCTTATCGGTGGTTCTCCTCCTATCTCTCCGATCGGTCGCAGACGGTGTTGACAGGGGGCAGAGGTCGGCCCAGACACCTCACTTGTGGGGTGCCGCAGGGTCGATCCTCTCGCCTTCTGTTCAACATCTATATGAAGCCGCTGGGTGAGATCATCAGTGGCTTCGGTGTGAGGTACCAGCTGTACGCTGATGACACCCAGCTGTACTTTTCCACACCGGGCCACCCCAACGAAGCTATCGAAGTGTTGTCCCGGTGCTTGGGAGCCGGACGGGTCTGGATGGGGGGAAACAGGCTCAGGCTCAATCCCTCCAAGACAGAGTGGCTGTGGATGCCGGCATCTCGGTACAGTCAGCTGAGTCCTCAGCTGACTGTCGGGGGCGAGTCATTGGCCCCGATGGAACGGGTGCGCAACTTGGGCGTCCTCCTGGATGAACGGCTGTCTTTTGAAGATCACTTGACGGCCGTCTCCAGGAGAGCTTTTTACCAGGTTCGCCTGGTGCGCCAGTTGCGCCCCTTTCTAGACCGGGATGCCCTGTGCACGGTCACTCACGCCCTCGTGACGTCTCGCCTGGATTACTGCAATGCTCTCTACATGGGGCTCCCCTTGAAGAGCATCCGGAGGCTTCAGTTAGTCAGAATGCAGCTGCGCGGTGATAGAGGGAGCCCCTCGTGGCCCCCGTGTGCCCCCTATCCTGCGCAGACTGCACTGGCTGCCTGTGGCCTTCCGGGTGCGCTTCAAGGTTCTGGTGAACATCTTCAAAGCGCTCCATGGCATAGGGCCGGGTTACTTACGGGACCGCCTACTGCTACCGGATACCTCTCACCGTCCCGTGCGCTCTCACAGAGAGGGACTCCTCAGGGTGCCGTCAGCGAGACAGTGTCGGCTGGCGACACCCAGGGAAGGGCCTTCTCTGTGGGGGCTCGCCTCTGGAACGAACTCCCCCCAGGACTTCGTCAACTTCCGGACCTCCGAACCTTCCGTCGCGAGCTTAAAACTTATTTGTTCATCTGCGCAGGACTGGATTAGTTTTTTAAATTCGTGGGTTTTTAAGGGGTTTTAAATGGGTTTTGAATGGGTTTTTAATGGGTTTTATTATTTGCTAAATTTTAATTGCGGCCAATTTGAATAAGTTTTTTAGTGGTATTTTAATAGTATTTATTTTGTAATAGTACTGTCATTTTATCTGGCTGTAAACCGCCCTGAGTCCCTCGGGAGAAGGGCGGTATAAAAATTTAAATAATAAATAATAAATAAATAAATAAATAAATAAATAAAATTGCCCCAATGTTTTTTTTCTCTCCAATATCCCAACGGAAGGAAAGGTGATTACAAGTCCCTGATCAATCTCAAGCCCAAGTGGCATTTTTTACTTTGCCATGACATATCATAATCTAATGGCTAAAACTGTAATACAAAAGCTGACAAACCTGCAATAGAGATAGATTTTACACCCCTCTTATGTCAGGGCAGAGGCAGTTAGAGAAACGAAGGAAGGATGACTTACTTTATTGAGTAGCAATTGCTCTGCTCCGGGCTGGAGAGGTCTCCATCTACTTCGGCCATTCTTAGTGTCTCGGCGCACCTCCAATGTCTTTGACCCCAGATCATGTTCAGCTGCCAGGATGAGATTCATTGAGACAATGAGAAGTCATTGTCACAACCGGTTTCCAAAATGTCCCCTCGGTGCCCGGCAGTGGTGGGTTTCAAAAAATTTTACTACCAGTTCTGTGGGCATGGCTTGGTGGGCGTGGTAGGGGAAGGATACTGTAAAATCTCCATTCCCACCCCACTCCAGGGGAAGGTTACTGCAAAATCCCCATTTCTTCCCATCAGCTGGGACTTGAGAGGCAGAGAATAGATGGGGGCAGGGCCAGTCAGAATTTTTACTACCGGTTCTCCAAACTACTCAAAATTTCAGCTACCAGTTCTACAGAAGTGGTCAGAATCTGTTGAAACCCACCTCTGGTGCTCGGGCAGAAAGGGACCAAACTAGTTTAGGAGTTGGGGTTATTGCTAAAACAAGGCTGAATTCACACAATGTACTAAATACCAATGTCAGGTTCAGAAAGCACAGTTGCTATGTTTGTAGGAAATATATTCTACCCAATTAAACCACGGCATGTTTTTATTTATTAATATATTAAGTTTGTTTGCCACCCATCTCGCCTCGGGGTGACTCTGGGCAGTTTACATTAATCTGGCTGCTTAGTCGACAGAATTCACTCAAACCTGTAGGGCTGGGCTCCTACTCTTTGGAATTATAAACCTCTCAATCCCTTTTTAGCCTAATCCAGCATGTTGCACAATCTTAGCCCTTCTCTCTCCTTACAATCATAAAATGATAATTCAGAAAGCTGCTGATGCTCAAATTTAAGTCACGTTAACGCCCTCCAATGAAAGCCAAGTGTTTAATTTTAATTTCAGTTAAATGTCTCCTGGACGGAAACTTGCTTGGGGATTTCCTGGTCCCTCTCTGGCTGAAAACTCTCAAGTTCTGAAAGAGAATACAGGTAGTCTTCAATTTACAATAGTTCATTTAGTCCAAAGTTACAAGGGCATTGAAAAAAGTGACTTATGACCATTTTTCATAGTTACAACCTTCGTAGCATTTCCATGATCATTTGATCAAAATTCAGATCCGTGGCAACTGGTTCATACTTATGACCATTGCTGTGCCTCAGGATCATGTGATCCCCTTTCGCAATCTTTTCACAAGCAAAGTCAAGGAGGAAGCCAAATTTACTTTACAACCAGGTTACTAACTTATCAACTGCAGGGATTCACTTAACAACCATGGCAAGAAAAATCCTGACATGCGGCAAAAACCACGTAACAAATGTCTCACTTAACAACAGAAATTTTGGTCTTAATAGTAGTTGTAAGTCAAAGACTACCTCTCGTGGAGCACACCAGGAAGGATAATAGAGCAACAAAGATATTATGTTCATTGGTGAATCCCAGAGCCCAACAGGACCAATTCTGCCCATCCACCTGGAGGACAAAGAGCTGGTTCCAGACTGCAGGGCTTCTGTTCTCAGGCTCACACTGATCACTGAAGACAGGAGTCATGGTTTTATTTACTAACTTACGGTAATTTATAAGTCAAATGGCAGCTAATTGGCAGCAAATTCAGTGGAACACATAAAACAGATTAATATGTTCAGCTGGAGAGAACTGATGGCCTTGTTACTTCAAGCAGAAATCAGCTGGATGGAAGAGAAATGTATTCCCACCCAGGTTTTGCTTCTTTTTTTATTTATTTATTTTTATTTATTTATTTTATTTTGTCACAACAATATATGTAGGTATCATACAAAAAGATTATATAGTAAATAAACACATATATGAGTAAATATAAGGAGGTATAAGCATATATATAGGAAGAAGAAAAGAAAAACAATAGGACAGGAACGGTAGGCACATTTGTGCGCTTATGCACGCCCCTTATGGTCCTCTTAGGAATGGGGTGAGGTCAATAGTAGAAAGTTTTAGGATAAAGTTTTTAGGATTATGGGAAGAGACCACAGAGTCAGGTAAAGTATTCCAAACACTGATGATTCTGTTACAGAAGTCATATTTTCTGCAATCTAGATTAAAGCGGTTGACATTAAGTTTAAATCTATTAGTTGCTCTAGTATTATTGCAATTAAAGCTGAGGTAGTCTTTAACCGGAAGGACATTACAATAGATGATTCTGTGAGTTAAACTTAGGTCTTGTCGAAGGCGACGGAGTTCCAAGTTTTCTAAGCCTAGGATTTCAAGTCTGGTGGGATAAGGTATTTTGTTGTTTTCAGAGGAATGGAGAACTCTTCTTGTAAAATATTTCTGGACACGTTCAATTGTATTGATGTCAGAGATGTGGTGAGGGTTCCAAACTGGCGAGCTGTATTCTAGAATTGGTCTAGCAAATGTTTTAAATTCTCTGGTTAGTAGTGTGGTGTTTTTGAAAAAGAAGCTACGCAAAATTAGGTTTACAACTCTTAGAGCTTTTTTTGCTATGTAGTTGCAGTGGGCTTTGGCACTTAGATCCATTTGACATGAAAACTCCAAGGTCTTTAACGGGATGGGGGTCGTCTGTAAGGTAATGTCCATCTAGTATGTATTTAGTGTTTGGGTTCTTTTTTCCTATATGTAAGACTGAGCATTTGCTGGTTGAAATTTGGAGCTGCCAATTTTTAGACCAAGCGGATAGATGATCAAGGTCGTTTTGAATGATAGAAGTATTGTCTGTGGTGTTAAATAGCTTGACATCATCAGCAAAGAGAACACAATTACTTGAGATGTGGTCAGAGATCATTAATGTATAGTATAAAGAGTGTTGGTCCAAGGACGCTGCCTTGAGGAACGCCACTCTTGACAGGAATAGGATTTGATAGAGCATTGCCAATTTTGACCACTTGTTGTCTGTTAGACAGAAAAGCAGATATCCATTTGTGGAGGGGTCCTGAGATGCCATAGGATGTTAGTTTTAGGAGAAGTTTATCGTGTGCTACTGAGTCAAAAGCTTTGCAGAAGTCTATGTAGGTTGCATCTATTGATTTGCCTTGATCGAGATTTGAAGTCCATATGTTTTTGCAGTGGAGAAGTTGTAAGTTACATGATAATTTTTTCCTGAAACCAAATTGTTTGTTGGAGAGTAGGTTGTTAGTTTCTAAGTGTGAGATAATGGATTGATTGATGATAGATTCCATGACTTTGCAGGTGACGCAGCAAAGGGAGATCGGTTTGTAGTTTTCGACTAAGCTGGGGTCTCCTTTTTTGAAGATAGGGATGACTGTGGCTAGTGACCAAAGTTTGGGAAGAGAACTGGTAGTGAAAGCTTTATCAAAGATAATACTTAGGGGTTCTGCTATATTAATGGAAAGTTTTTTTAAGAAGTATGCACATAGTCCATCGGGTCCAATAAAAAGCAATGGTTTTAAGTTGTGAAGAGCTTTTCCAACGTTGTCTTCTGTGAAATCTATATGAGTTAAATCATCATAGTCATTATTGCTGGTTCGTTTATGGAATGTCGGATATGTGTTATCGGAGTTAACAAAAACTGAGCCAAAGAAAATGTTGAAGAGGTTTGCTTTGACTGTTTCGTCATTGCATTCTTTGTTGTTAGAATCTTTTAGTGGTGGGATGGATCTTGAGTCTTTAAGTTTATTGTTGACAAAATTATAAAAGGCACAATTGGAATTTGTGCGCAGAAGGTTCTCTTCTTGCTTGGTGTGGTAATTTGTGCATTCAGTTTTTATTTGGTTGCATATGTTTCTGTAGCGGTTTTTGAAATTTGTAACATAGCCTTTTTTGTTTCTTTTCCAGAGGGATTTTTTTTTTTGATTGAAGCTTTTTTATTGATATGGGTAGTTTGTTTTTCTTGGTCATGGTAGTCATTTGTGGTACATATAGTTTAATGACTCTATTGATTTCAAGTAGGAAGACTCTATAGTGGTCTTCAGCGGTTATGCAGGTTGCAAACAGATTTTGCCAGTCCAGAAATGAAAGATCGTTGTTTATAAGGTCGTAATTGGCTTTTTTGAAGTTGTAGTTGGGAGTACTGTTGTTATGACGATTTAAGTATGGACGTATATTGAGACGAAAATCAATCATGCAGTGGTCACTGTTGGAAAAAGGTTCTTTAATTTGTAGTCCGTAAATTGAGTTTGAATTGTTGCAGAAGATGAGGTCAAGGCAGTTGTTGAGTCTTGTATTGTTAGTTACAAGTTGTTCAAGACCTAGGTTTGTAACAGTGTTGTATAGTGTAGTATGGATTGGGTCAGTTGAACATTCATTAGTTGTCCAGTTAATGAGAGGTAGATTTAGGTCACCCAGGAAAATGAGAAGATATGGGCAAGAGGTAGCCCATGTTAGCATTGAGGTTAGCATATTTGCATGGGTAATGTCATAGTCAGGGGCTCTGTAGCATAGTAAGAATCGAAGAGTAGTGTCAAGGGATAGGTCGCATACTATAGTTTCAGGAAGAGAGAGTTTATGTGCTACTTGGATATTTTTTAGATTCAGTGACTTTTTGTAAAAGATAGCCACTCCACCACCTCTTCGGTTTTCACGATCTGATCGATAGACTTGATATTCTTTGTTTGAGATAATGGAGTCAGGAAGGGATGAGTTCAGCCATGTTTCACAAACAAAAATGATATCAATTGTGTCACTGTTTAATAAGAGGATAAATTCAGGTAATTTGTTGACTATGCTTCTTGCATTTATCAATTTGCATTTGAGATCTGAAGTGATTGGTGTTGAAGAGGTAAGGGGCGTGCATACCTAGTTTTGGATGTTAGTAGGTTGGGGGTTGTGTACAACAGATGGTTGTATAGATGGTTGGATGGTAGTTAGGTTGTTTGGATGGATGGTTGATTGGATGGCTGGTTGGGTGGATTGTTGGGTGGCTGTTTGGATGGCTGCTTGGATGGCTGCTTGGATTGTTGGTTGGATGGCTGTTGGTTGAATGGCTGGTAAGATGGTTGGTTGAATGCCAAAAACCAATGAAAGACAACTATACTAGCAGGACTATTATTATTAGGCTTGGTTGCACAGTCAGCCAGATGTTTAGACTAATTTGGCATGTCTGTGTACCCACTGAATCCTTCCCAGGGATCTGGGATAGACAGATGTTGTTTAATAATATTGAAGATATTGTCGAAATTATTGCAATTATCTTATTATTAATTAACCAATCTTGTTTATATCTAACTCTCCATTATCCCCATATCTACCTATCCATCCATCCATCTCTCTCTTTCTCTCTCCCTTTCTCTCCTACACTCTCTCCATGCCCCCTCCTGCTCTCTAAACCAGCAGTGAACCAAACTAGATTTCTACTAACTGGAGTCTAAGCTCTGATCCCCCTTGAGAAACTGTTCCCATTTCATCTTATTTTATATTTCCATTCCAGAATAAGATGACTCCAGTGAGGATGAATAATAGAGTAAGTTGATATTTTTTTAAAAATTGGAAAAAGATATTCTCCATGTCTACTATTATGGGGAACAGATTATCCAAAGAATGTCCAACTGAGATTTTAAGAATCAGTTTAGATAAACAATGCTCTGATTCCATGTAAATTCACCAGAATTTGAAAAGTACAGGTAGTCATTGAGTTACAACCACAATTGAGCCCACAGTTTATGTTGCAAGTGAAACATTTGTTAAGTGAGATTTGTCCCATTTTACAGCCATTATGCCATAGTTGTTAAGTGAATCACTGCAATAGTTATACTAGTAACACAGTGAATCTGGCTTCCCCATTGACTTTGCTTATCAGAAGGTCACAAAAGGGGATCACATGACCCCGGGGCACTGCAACCATCATAAATATGAACCAGGTGAATTAGAAGAACAGAACCATACAAAAGTTAAACCCAAAATGCCCCAAACAAACGAAGGGGACCAAGTTCATCCAATGAAGACTCGGCTCTTGAATAACTCCAGAACACGCACATCCAATGAAAAAGGAGAAAGGGCTGGGAGCTGCCATGCCTGAGCCCCCATTCTAGAGGAGAAGATGTTTGACTGACTGACATACACTACAGGTAGTCCGCGACTTACGAACACAATTGGGACCAGAATTTCCATTGCAAAGCAAGGAAGCTGTTAAGAAAGCTGCACCCAACCATACGACTTTTTGCCATGGTTGTTAAGTGAATCATGCAGTTGTTAATCAAATCTGGTTTCCTTCTCTGACAGCTTGTCAGAAGGCACTGGAAAAGTTGCAAATGGCAATCATGTGACTACCCTGCAACCATTATAAATACAGGTAGTCCTCAACTTGCAACAGTTTGCTTAGTGACCGTTCAAAGTTACAACACACCAAAAAATGACCATTTTTTACACTTATGACTGTTGCTTCCCGATGGTCACATGCTTTACATGCTGACTCACATTTATGACAGTTGCCGTGTCCTGGGATCATGTGATCTCCTTTTACAACCTTCTGACAAGCAAATTCAATGGGGAAACCGGATTCATTTAACAACCGTGTTACTAATTTAACAACTGTAGTGATTCACTTAACAAATGTGGCAAGGAAAGTTGTAAAATGGGGCAAAACTCACTTAATTAATTTCTCACTTAGCAACATACATTTTCGGCTCAGTTATGGTCATAAGTCAAGGACTATCTGTTCATAACAGTTGCCAAGTGCCTGAATTTTGATCACAATGACCATGGGGAATGTTGCAACAATTATAAGCATGGGAACCAGTTGTAAGTCACTTTCTTCAATGTCATCGTAACAATGGTTGTAGGTTGAAACTACCTGTACAAGATTTGCAATTTATTTTACCGGCCCAATATATCGCTTTGAAAGAGTGGTGAGGTGGCCTAGTGGGGACACTCGCCTCCCTTTCGGAAAGTTAAGAGTTCAATCCTAAGTAGCCGCAGATTTTTCTCTCCTAGGGTGGCAAAAAATAATATCTGTTGTGAATTCCACCTGGCATCAGGAAGGGCATCCGGACAGTAAATGCTCAGCTCCAGGCAGTCGCCAGGACTCTAACTCAGGATTACAGGGTCATAAAAGTGAGGTTTTATTATTGCTTTGAAGAAAAAGTAGCACAGAATCCTCCACTCTTTCTGAGATGCAGTTTCAGAAAGTGTCATCAGCATTCTCCCAAGATGGCCATCATGAAGCCTGTATGAGCAGATCTGCCACCAAAATCCAACCCCATCTTCTAGCGTTAGCCCCTTTTCTTAACATGCATTCACACATGAAATCGAAAGTCAGGTTTTTGCACATCAGGCACAACCCTTAGGAAATTTCACACAGCACACAACCTTCTACCCACTGCTTCCTCTTAAGGCAACAGCTGGCTTAGGAGGGTCCATTAAAATGGGACTTACCAGCAGAGCTGATCAAGAGCTTCTGTCTCCATTCCAGCTGATCCAATCCCATTGGGGTGCTCTTGGAGAGTGGGAGGGAGTGACATCGGTCCAAAAAAAGTTTGAATGGAGGAGGAGATGCTGGAGATGGGCAGAGAGGGTGAGATCGTGGCTACGGAAGGGAGAGAACATTGATGTAAAGACAAAATGACTGCAAAGGTTTTTTTTAACAAAATGTAAAAAAAAAACCACCCCAAATGCCAAGATATCTTCATTTCACTCGTGTACAAGAAGAAAGAGCAGCAGAGTGTTGAAATGCAATGTGTAACATCTTCATCAACTGAGGTGGGATTTGCTCACATTCAAAGATACCATCATCTCTTGTGCAGTTAAAGTGCTTTTACTTAAGAAATGGCCCAAACAAGAAAGTAATGACAATGAGCAGGAACAAACATACACTCATCCATCTTTCTTTCTTTCTTTCTTTCTTTCTTTCTTTCTTTCTTTCTTTCTTTCTTTCTTTCTTTCTTTTCTTTTCTTTCTCTCCCTCCCTCTCTCTCTTCTTTCTTTCTTTTTCTGTCTTTCTTTCTTCTTCCTTTCTTCTCCTTCCTCTCCTTCCTCTCCTTCCTCTCTCCCCCCCTTCCTCTATTTTACATTATTAGGTTCCAGTCTTTAAGTCAACAGTCCTTTCAGACATTGTAGGAGGAGAGTCTTTGGCAGCCTCAAATCAGAAAGTTTTTGATAGCAGCTTTTTAGACCAATGCATTTTTTAAAAAGATATGGTTTTGTTAGCAAACTTCAGCAAATGCATCAAAGCCTACCCCAAATTGGCCCATCTATGCAACTGATGGTGGGAACTATAGCTCACAAAAGCTAATGCCTTTTAATAATGTTAGTCTGAAAAGATGCTGCCAGCCCGCTCTTAATTTTTGACAATCCTTTCAGTAACCTTAGCATGATGGCACAAGAAACAACACATATCTAGAAAATTTCCTTGAACCACTGGATCTTGCAAAAGGTCCAATACTCCATGATAGTTCACCATTCTCAGCTCAGAATGTCATAGGATATGAGTGAGATCACTAAGATCTTAAGCTTTTAACTTTCCCTCTTTTCCTCCAATTACAGAATTTGGGGATTCTATAGACGCAACATTGCTGAGTCCTTCTTCAAGAAAACCAATGCATATGGAGATGATTCTGTTTTGTTAAGTCTTCTCTCTCCATAATTTCTAAGACATAAACATGTCTTTAAAACTTCTCCATCTCTCAAAAACACAACAGGAAATACTGCAAGCTTGGTGGTTTCTTGCAGATGTTTCATTACCCAACTAGGTAACACCATCAGTGCTATTATGCTAATAATCAGCGCTAGCAAAGCCACACTTCTCCAGGACCAAAAAGGAAAAAGACAACACAATTTCTAACTTCAGTGAGGAGCTGCTTCACTAATCCCTCATTTTGTTTTCAATGGCTTTATTTTCTAATTCTGCTGAGGTATTGAGGCCAGGCAGCAGAGAGCTTTCAGGACAAGATTTCACAGATGGCTTCAGTTGCAACTATACCCTCTTAGGCTACTACCTCCAGAGTCGACTGCTTTGCATTCTGCATGCAAGCTTCCTTCTGCTTCACTCATCAACCTCTTGCCTCTAGGCACCAAAAGTCACATGGCAACTGGACAGTTGCTCCCCTTCAACAACATTTCCCCAAAAGGAAAATTGTCAGATTTATCTGCAACCGATGGGCAACAGCAGCGGCAGCAGAAGCAACGTGAGCAGAAGACTAAGGAGCAACCTTAGGTTATCTCCATCTTCAAGGTCTTGGTACTAGTGGGTTGACCTTCACTGGGATTACAAAACCCAGCTCAAATGACTCACTTTGAGAAACACTGAACCGGAATGAGTGAAGAGCAATACTTTATTTAATTTTCCATCTCCTTTGCTGTATCATGTCACATTTCTTACCCTCAAGCAGATGCAGCATTTTTCGATGGGTGAGGAACAGCATACAAAACGTAAAAGAAATGCTATTGCCTGTGGCAACAAAATTGGAAAGTCTTTATTTAGCCATTTCTTTCATGGGAGATGATTTTTTGTTTTAGAGGAAATGTGAGATTGCTCTGGTCATGTGTATTAAATTGTAACGCCAAGGGGATCAAGCTGGAGGTTGGCACGTTCCTTGATTCAGAAGGAACCGGGATAAGGGTCCAACAAAGTCAAAATGGAAACCACAAGCCCATGGTCAAAATCCGGCCCTTTTGCACATTTCTGCCGTTTTGAAAAATGAAACACTCAAAACCTATCATTTCACCCTAAAAGGAACTTCTTTTTTTCAGAAAATGATAAAGGTCCCACAACAAAATGAACTTGCTAGAGGAAATAAAGAGATAACAGCAAAATAAACTCAATTAAGAGATTTGTCCCTCCACACTAACTTCCAAACACAGGGAAAATCAATCAATCAATGAGCTGCTTTCAATTAATGTCAAGAAAGACACAATTCATTATTAGATTAGAAAGGAAGCAACTCACAATGGAAGAAAGAGAGACAGCAAACATCTTACTTTGAGTTTAGTGCAAAAAATACACAAGATTTAGTCATCTGTTTTTCTCTCTCTCATGGAGAGGAATGATGGTCAGGTAGAAATTCATAAAGAGTGACCCAACGACTGTTCTATGGACCACAACTGAATGGAATAAACAGCACCTGGTCTGATGAGAGCTGGGCAGTATGGAAATTGTTGAATAGGCTGTGCACAGGTACATCAAGATCCAGAGACACTCTCAGCAAATGGGACTATCCGGTGACTTCTGCCCTTTGTGATTGTGGTGACACGCAGACAACAACACATATGTATACCTGGCCTTTGTGTCTTAATCAGTGCACACTTGAGGATTTCATGACACCGTGACAGAATGCAATTAATGTTGCTAGTTTCTGGGCAAGATCTGTTAAATTTGTACATATTTTAAATGTTACATTTTATATTTTAAACGTTATATTATACAGCATGCCTTATTTTAATTCTGATGCATCTGACATGAATAAACAAATTATTCTATGCACAAAAATGGAAAGATTAATTAATTACCACAATGAATGACCTACCAGCAAAACTGATATAATTAGCAAAGATAGCTAAATTGACTGCCATAATCAAAGAAAAAGAATACAGCTAACTTTGCTTCCACTTAGAAACCACTTCTGAACTTCGTGCTTGAGGTAGAAAAAAAATGCTGTTGATTTTGGATTTTGCTGACTAGAAAGGTTTGTTGTAGAAATGGCTGGTATATCTAAGCATGTAAAAGTAAAAAGTTGAGGCTGTAGTGTTATTATCTTATTCCATGGTGCTAAAAAGAGTAAGAAGTCAATGCTTTTCTTTCTTTTTCCCCTTTTCCCCTATTCGTTGTGCGCAATACATTGACTTATAAAGTGCTTAGAGAGTGCTGTAAAGCACTATGAAGAGGTGTAAAAGTCTAAGCACTGTTGTTATTTTCCCACTAATTTCATTTTTCTTTGTACTCTGGTACCTCAGTACTCGACTGCTTGAGGAGTAATGACGATGATCAAGACACCACTATATTTTATATTTTGATAAACTAATTTTAAAAATAGAAAAGAGTGAACTAGCAACTGTAGCCTGTAAATACACCACTTCTGATCATTACAACTCAGTGTGTGATGTGATCTTCATCTCCTAAACTCAATGGAGGCAGTCCTGCACTGCTGGTCAATTCCAATTCAAGTACTCCTAATGTCCAGTCACTTAACAACCATTCCAGGTTATGACTGACCTGAAAAAGGAGGCTTGCAACCCAAATTTGAAGTTCCCATGATCAGACACCCTCTGCAGTCACCTGACTGAATTTCAGATGCTCAGCAACAGGGTCACATTTGCAACAGTTTGCAGCATCCCAGAATCACGTGACAACATTTTACCAAAAATTTGCATTTCCGGTTTTTAGCAAAACTACATCCATAGCAAACCACTGGTTTGCTTAATGACTACAACATTTGCTTTAAGTAGTCACTTAATGACCTTCACAAAAAAATTATGCAAAATTGGGTCGGTATGATGACCGACCCATTTCACAACCATCATAACATGCAACCATAATGGGAAGGCCCCATTGTGGTCATATTTCAAGGTCCACCTGTATATTGGACCAATATGGTTATTCAGGAGCTTGTTCATGGAACTGGCTCCAAGGGAAAACATGCCTCAGATTCAATTTTGAATTGAACCGGCAATTGGCAGCATTGACAAGGAATTGAATAGGATGGGCACAGCTTAATGTTGCCAGGAGGGGTTCTAAGAAGTGGGCTTCCAGCCTGTCATTCAGACATCCCAAAATAGCAATACTGCTTAGAAGAGGTGATGTCAGCCCCAAAGCTGGCCGAACTGTGGCCATTTTCTTATTGTGTAGTTGCTAGAGAGGTTTCTTTTCTCCTGGCTTCAGGGCTGACACACATAGAAGGGGCTAGGGAGGGGATTGGTAGATATTAGCTGCAGTGTTGTAGTCTAAATGAAATTCTTTCCCCTGGAAATCAAGGAAGCTCATGCAGGTGTCTGCAGGATGGAGGCTAAGGTCATCCTGCAATTGGACTGTATGCTGATTGGATCATGTCACTGAGACTCTGAGAGGGGAAATGATGCAGTTTTACTTTTAATTAAGGGGGGAAACCAGCACCAAATTAGAACCAGTTTTCCACCAGGAAGTTGCCAGTTTGATATGTCCTAATAAAATGTTTTTTGAGGCAATCGTCTGCCTCAGAGTTCTTATTGAATGGGACTTATTACTTGGAACCCTGACAGGTGATATGCTAGAGGTAGACCGTAGACCCAATCACAGAATTTCCTTTCAACCTGCCATGGGGTTGGAAAGAACTGTGAGAGGGATCTCGGTGTCCTAGTGGACAATCCCTTAAATAGGAGCCAACAATGTGCGGCAGCAAGCAAAAAAGCCAATGCAATCCTAGGCTGCATTAATTGAGGGATAGAATCAAGATCACATGAAGTTCTAGTACCAATTTACAAAGCCTTAGTAAGACTACTCTTGGAATACTGCATCCAGTTCTGGTCACCACAACATAAAATGCAGAGAAGAGCAACAACAATTATTAGGGGCTGGAGGCGAAAACATATGAAGAATGTTTACCAGTATTGGGTATGTCTAGTCTAATAAAAAGAAGGACTAGGGGAGACATGATAGCAGTATTCCAATATTTGAGGGGCCTCCTATAAAGTCAAGGGGGTCAAACTATTTTCCAAAGCACCAGAAGGCAAGATAATGGATGGAAATTAACCAAGGAGAGAAGCAACCTAGAACTAAGGAGAAATTTCCTAACGGTGAGAACAATTAACCTGTGTAATGGTTTGCCGGCAGAGGTTGTAGGTGCTCCATCACTGGAGGCTTTCAAAATGAGACTGGACAGCCATTTGTCTGGAATGGTACAGGGTCTCCTGCTCAAGCAAGGGGTTGGATTGAATGAAAAACAAGGGAAGAAGTCTCCTTTAATCCTAGCAGTTGAAAATATTCCTTTCTTCTCCCCAAAGCCTAGTGCATCACTCAGAGGGATCATTCAGATTGTATTTATCTATCGGCCATACAGCCTATTTACTAGATATCACAGCGGCACTGAGAATGTGTTAACTTTTCACCAATGAAAGAGTGTGCATAAAACACACAAACCAGGCAAACTATTTCCTCTCTGCCGGAAATCCTAGATTCAATGTAAGACTTTTGATTCTTTGTGTGGCAAGCCAGGTCCCCATTCTTCTCTTTGTAGAAATATTTTCTACTACAGAGAATTGAATAATACAATCAACTGTTTGGCTGACTAATGGAAGCACTACATAAAATTGCTTTGTATCCAGCTCTCTTACATAATCATACAGACGCAGGCCAGACATGGCCTCAAGCTATTAACAGGGCTGACTGACATGTAGTGAATTCAATCCCTGAGATAAATCATGGCTTAACAAAAATAACCCAAATGTGGGATTCATTAACCATGGCTAAAGCAATCATAATGGAGCACCTTGTGTGAACTTTTCCCCTGTGTGACCCTCACCATGGAAAAACATGTTTCTTTTGTCATGTTCCCATAGCATTGCCTTCATCTCATCTCCAGATCATCAAGAAGACACACTTGTTCTCCTTAATCATTCCATTATTAAAGATACTTTTTGCCTCATATTTGATGCTGTCCAAAGACAATTTCAAAGCGGAGAAATGTTGTTAGGTTTGACGGCTGGGGGAACTCAGCAGCTGCAAGACCCAAGGAAGAACAATGACCAACAACTATATTTCATGCTACTATGGTTTCTTCTAACTCAGGGTTTCCTAATCTTGGCAACTTTAAAATGAGTGGATGGGAAATTCTAGGAGTTGAAATCTACACATCTTCCAGTTGGGCAACTCAGTTCTAACTTAAGGATGAGTGAAGACCACTTGGCCAAGGGGTGGGACAAGGATGTTGCAAAAATAAATACAATACATTATGGCCCAGGATTTCATTGATGAACCAGGAGTCAGGACCAAGTTCAAATATCAGCATCTATGGAGATTCTCAATCATCCAGGTCATGGTTTTGGAAAGGTGATTTTCCAAAAGGCAACTGTACTGTTTTGGTTTTTTTCCTTGAAAATATTATGAAAAAACTTCCTGGATTTGAAGTGAAACATTTTCAAGGAAAAGGGTAAGAAAGTCCAGCTGCCTTTTGAAAAAGTACGTCTGAGACAACCATGTCTCAGTCAGACATGGTTGATTGAGAATCACCAGAGACAGTTGTTAAGCAAAGTCATTAGAATGGAATGGAATGGAATGGAATGGAATTTTTTATTGGCCAAGTGTGATTGGACACACAAGGAATTTGTCTTTGGTGCATATGCTCTCAGTGTACATAAAGGAAAAGATACCTTCATCAAGAATCGTAAGGTACAACATTTAATGATAGTTGAGAGCATTTCACTGAGGCAGCCTTTGGCGGCGCCATCTTGGGGGGAAAAAATGAATTCTATGGAGACTCTCAGTCATTCAGGCCATGGTTGTCCCAAATGTTCTTTTCCAGAAGGCAACTGGACTTTCTTGGGTTTTTTCTTTGAAAACATTTTCTGAAAAAGTGCCTTTGGTTCAAATATCAACAGTAGAGACTGAAATAAAGAAGAGACTGCTCCTGAAGGACCTCTTGACATTAAAACTCTTCTCTCAGTTAGGTCAGCAGGGGTTAAATTACTTTGGGCTGAAAACTAGGGACAAAATCTTAATACACCAAAATGAGGGAGAGAAAATCTGCTTCTCTAATTCCTAAAAAATCCACATTTAACAGTCAACCTGCAGAGGGCACTTCAAGACCACGATGAAAGAAAGAAGTTCTGCAACCGGTGGACCACTTGTAGCTATTATGGGATGCAGGAAAAAGCAAAGCCAGAAAATATCCGCATTGCTGAACATAAACAACGGCGAATGGGTTTTCGTTTTTTTAAAGTCCATATTAACAATGGGAGGACGACAATACTGTCTGCTAGTACAGGCAAGTATTTTCGCACTTCACTTATTGTGGCTGGCGACGGTGCTTGAAGATGGTTTCTTGAGTTAGTTTTTCCAAGCTTTTTTGGGGAGGGGGGAATGGAAATACACTGATTTTTATTTTTATTCCATTGCCTTCCATTGAGGACCTGTATACTGCACGAATCAAGAAGAGGGCCGTGAAAATATTTGCAGATCCCTCGCATCCTGGACATAAACTGTTTCAACTCCTACCCTCAAAACGACGCTATAGAGCACTGCACACCAGAACAACTAGACACAAGAACAGTTTTTTCCCAAAGGCCATCACTCTGCTAAACAAATAATTCCCTCAACACTGTCAGACTATTTACTGAATCTGCACTACTATTAATCGTTTCATAGTTCCCATCACCAATCTCTTTCCACTTATGACTGTATGACTATAACTTGTTGCTGGCAATCCTTATGATTTATATTGATATATTGATCATCAATTGTGTTGTAAATGTTGTACCTTGATGAACGTATCTTTTCTTTTATGTACACTGAGAGCATATGCACCAAGACAAATTCCTTGTGTGTCCAATCACACTTGGCCAATAAAATTCTATTCTATTCTATTCTATTCTATTTTTACCAATATCAGAAAAAAGCACACTATAAAGTCAAATTAACTACAGGTTGATTTATAACAGTTCAATTAGTGACAATTCAAAGTTACAATGGCACTGAAAAGAGACTTATGACCGTTCTTCATACTTACAACCATTCCAAGCATCCCTATAATCACGTGATTAAAATTCCGATAGTTGGCAACTGACCCATGTTTATAACGCTTGCAGCGTCCTGCACTCATTAGATTCCCTTTTGCAACCACCTGACAAGCAAAGTCAATGGGGAGTCAGATTCACTTAACAACTGTGACAAGGAAGGTCATAAAATGGGGCAAAATTTACTTAACAGCCTCGCTTAGCAACATAAATTTTGGGCCCAATTGTGTCGCACTATATTAGACGACCTATGGAGTGCAGAAAGAAACCTGCCATGAATACTAGAACCAGGACGTTAAGAAAAAATTATTAAAAACCATAAATCTGTGAGTTTGAAGAAACCAGTTCAAGAAATACCCCAGGGTGAAACCCCTCTTCATACATCACTGCTTTCTATCAAACTCACTCTAGCAATTTTTTCTCAATCTTGGCAACTTCATTTTGTTGGCTGGAGAATTCTGGGAGTTGAGGTCCAGCCAAGGTTGTGAAACACTGCACTACGGGTAGTCCTTGACTTATGACCACAATTGGGACCAGAATTTCCACTGCTAAGCAAAGTGGTTAAGTGAGATGTGCCTGATTTTATAACTTTTTTTTTTGCAATGGTTGTTAAGTGAACCATTCAATGAAGTGAATCAAGTGGCCATTGTGCTAATCTGGCTTCCTCCATTGCCTTTGCTTGTCAGAAGGTGGTTGGGGATCACAGGACACCGCAACCATTGTAAATACGTTGCCAGTTGCTGAGTGCCTGAAATTTGGTCATGTGACCATGGGGATGCTGCAATGGTTGTTAAGTCCCTTTTCCAGTGTCGTTGTAACATCGGTCACTAAATGAATGGTTGTAAATCAAGGACTGCCTGCACAGCTTCATTTAACAGTTAAGAGGGGCCGGTTTAGCTCAGGCTGGTAAGGCCTGTTATTAAGAACACAGCAGCCTGCAATTACTGCAGGTTCAAGTCCCACCAGGCCCAAGGTTGACTCAGCCTTCCATCCTTTATAAGGTAGGTAAAATGAGGACCCAGATTGTTGGGGGCAATAAGTTGACTTTGTATATAAATATACAAATAGGATGAGACTATTGCCTTATACACTGTAAGCCGCCCTGAGTCTTCGGAGAAGGGCGGGGTATAAATGTAAACAAAAAAAAAAAAAAGAGAAAGTAGTTAAAACTGATCATCAGACCGAACAGGATCTTACCTTTCCGTTGTTTAACTCATTGAGGGAGACAATTGTACATAAGCTCATCTGAATAGGGTAATAAACATTCCCGCACTTAAAATGTTCCGTTTCTCGGGATTTCCATGGCTGTCGTAGCAGAAAAGTGCTGCCATTTGCTCTGATAGAAGAACGTTCTTGATCTAGGACCTGCTGACTGTGGCATGAGCAGGCTAGTGGTATGCAAGGATTGCGAACGTCCTCCAAAATACTTCCTAAACTCCGAGTTTCTGCAGAGGAACCTGAAACACCAACATTTGGCAAAGTCCTTGCATACCCCGGGTTATTTCCTTGCACACTGGCATGGCGAGGGTCTTCTCCTAGAGCCCGCTTGGACATCTGGTTATCTATTAATCCCTCCTCCAAATCTGGAGTATCTGCTATACTTGTGAGGGCATTAAAATCCTCGGCAGAAGTACACACCACTTTGATATCCATTTCACTATCACACCATTCCTCACAATTCAAAGAAGAATCCTTTTCCAGGCCTGCAATGTCCATCTCGACCTTTATCAGGTCTTGAGACTTTAAATCTTCTGTATCCAAGCTCTGGGAATCTGCTGAAACCGCAATAGAGGACCGGGTATTCTCTGGGTCCCAAGGAGGCAAAATCCAGGGATCTCCTGGAGCAGAACCTGGGTCCTCATCACTTAATTTGTTAGGAAGAATCTTCTGCTTCTGTAGCAGTTCTGTATGTAAGCTGTGTCCATTGAGAACCAGACAATTATTTGGACATTCTGAGTAGGGAAAAGATGGCATACTTTTCCTAAGAGATGAACAAGGTCTTTCACTGCTGTGGTCCTTCAAGGCTTCATGAGACATCTCAGCATTGGTATCTCCTTGGAGCAGAGCTTGACCAGCTGAGATTTTGGAACTAGGGTCATCCCACATCTCAGAATCGGGTGACAGTCTAGTTAATGAGAAACTGTTAGCATTATCATTCGCAATGATCAAAGGCTGCCTTCTATGAGATCGCTCCAGCCTTTGCGGTGCACAGTCGGAGATTTGTTGTGGTTCATCCTGAGAAAATGTCTTGGAAGATCCCCGCCATTTCCTAGCTGCCCCAGCCACGCTATTAAAAAACCTAAGGACACCACCAAAATGATTTCCCTTCCCTCCATGGCCAGGCTTTTTAGTCTGGCCAACATTGTCTTTGCATCCTGCAGCGAAAGCAAGATAAGGAGGAGGAGTCTCCATTGCGTTTTTCAAACTCTGAAGACCCGGTTCTGCAGTGGAGTTCTCCAACTTGGAACAGTCCTTGCCTGTCAATGAAACCCCCTTTAGATATCCCCAGACCTCAGAACTTCTTCCTTTCTTATTCTCAGGAGCTACCGGAGCATCTCTTGTTTGAGAATGTCCTTCAGCATCCAGAGACTCTGGAGTTTTTTCAAATTCAGGGGCCACATTTTTCTGAGCCAACATGTTGTAACAATAATTATCAGCATTGCTACTACTGACTCCCAGCTCTAGCCCCCTGTGCCATTTGTTTTCGCTGGATTCAATATCTAACACACAGCTGTTTAGTTCAATATCCTCAAATGAAGAATCCAAGTCCTCAATGAAGCCAGCATAGGAATGACGGTAAGGCCGCTGGCCATCACTGAGCTTTCTAATCCTATGGAGTGCTTTTTGTTCAAGATCTTCTTGAGTTTCCACCGAGATTATGATAGCCTTTGCTTTGGATGTATTTCTGGATAGACCAGAAGACCGTAGCTTCTTATAGGATCTCATTCTTTCCATGAAAGACATCTTACGATTCTGCTCCATGATCTCCACGTGATCTCCAAGGAATATCATGGATTGGGGCCGCTTGGGGTTCATGGAGGATCCTTTCTTGCGGCCAACAAAATTCCAAATCCAGCTGCCCCTGGCCTTCTTCTTATTCTTGCCCACATCCTCTTTGCCAGGGTCACCAATGGCACCTGGATTAGGATACGTCTGTTCGGTACATCTTTCCTTTGGGTTGGCTTGAAAATTCTTGGTTCCATATCCATTTGGAACTGGAGTAGAGCAACCATGTTGGCAATGGTCAATAAGTTCCATACTTCTAATGGTAACACTCAGGTCCAAATGTCAGGCCTCCATTGTCACAAAAAGTGTCTCCTTTGCAGAACCTGAGGAGGAAACAGCAAATAATCCAGTTAAGCTTTCTGCCTCAAAACATAAAGTTATATAAAAAAGAAATGTTCCATGTCCAAAAATAGTCTAACAACTGAATCCTTACTTCAACAATATCAAAGGTTCATTTGATTCATTAGATTCATGAACCAGAATTCATGAGATCCTGAGCAAACACACCACCATTACTTCCTTCCTGAATTAATATTTCACAGATACTTGCTTAAGGAATCAGGAAATACTTCCATCCGTCCAAAGAAGCAGAATTTGATGGAAAGAAAAAGGAACCAGCATTGACCAGTGATACACCTTCTATCAGGCAGAGAAAGTCATGATGTTTGCTATCACTATGTTACACTAAAGGGTATACTTTTCCTTAGCAAATAGCAGCTGCTGAATCTAAAACTCAGAGTTCTCACTTCCAGCACAAATGATCTGGCTCAAATTATCATAATTTTTGATATATTATGCAAAGACTAAGCTCTCTAGAAAAGGCTCTAATGCTAGGAAAGTTGGAACGAAAGAAGGACAACCAACAGCAAGGTGGAAGGACTCATTACAGCTGCACTAGAAGCACCCTTGGAAGACCAGAAGAACCAAATTAGGACAGGTTGCTATGGAGAAAGTCCATCTACATAGTTATTAAGAATTGACACTGATTTGATGGTACCTGTAATCAATCAGTCATACAGAGAAACAAGAAATAAATTAGTCCATGCTTTGAAATAATTGGCTGATTAACAGCTCTATTTTCTTCACTTTTTCTGAAAAGAAGGACTAGAAAAGACATGCGAGCACAGTTCCAATATTTGAGGGACTCCTACAAAGACAAGGAGTTATTTTAGCTATTTTCCAAAGCATCAGAAAGCAAGACAAGAAACAATGGATGGAAACAAACCAAAGAGAGAAGCAACCTAGAAGAACTAAGGAGAAATTTCCTAACAGTGAGAGCAATCAACCCATGGAATAGTTTGGCTTCAAAAGTTGTGGTGCGCCATCACTGGAGACTTTCAAAATGAGACTAGACAATCATTTATCTGAAATGGTATAGGGTTTTCTGCTCGAGCAGGGGCTTAGACTAGAACACTTCCAAGATCCCTTTCAATTCTATTATTCTATGTTCTCTCTACTGTCTTGTTCCTCCAACCTCCAATTTTTCTCAATGTGTCCCAGACTAGCTGGTCTGGTTGGTCTTCGAAGTTTTATTCCCTAATCTGTCAGAAATTACTGTGCTCCTATCTGTTATTTTAAATCAGGACATCTACTGGGCAAAAACTGAAAATAGTGGACTTTTATCTCAAGGTTAGTCATTGATCCAAATCAAAAATTTACAGAATAAAATAGAATAAAGATAAAAATGGCATAGAGATGCATAATGAATAAAAAAAATCATAAGAAATGCAGAATTTGTTTTCACACAGCAACACAGGATTTAGACAGAGTTCTAATAATACTAGAGTTCAAACTGGAGAATAGAATGTTTGTATAATTGGGAGTCTGTCTTGTTGTAAGAGACATACATTTCTGGAATATACAGTAAGCCCCCAGAGTCATTGATTGAGATGGGTGGCTATAGAAATTGGATGGATGGATGGATGGATTCTGCATGTCTGTACAGATTTTGCAATAGATCAGATAGGTAACGGTTTATGGTTAATGGTAGTGGTACCACACTAGTGAGGCCACACTTGGAATATTATGTATAATTTTTAAAAAATGCTGAGACTCTTTCGAAGATGATAAAGGGACTGGAAGTACAAAACACATGATGGACAATTAAGGGAACAAGATATGTCTACCATAATGAAGAGAAGGACTACAGATGATATGATAGCTGGTGCCTTAATTACTAAACTGGCTCTTTTGAACAAACGGGGAGGGGGGGAATCCCAGGAAATATGTGACTTCAGCCACTGCAAAGATGCTTTAGGAAGCATTGAGAGGCCAACCCTTGTCAGCTGCAGCTTCCCATATCATCTGCCGTAGCACAGAGGATCTTGTCCATAAGTAGCCCCAGAATTAGCTGACCGCACTGCATGACACACTCATTGTCTTACAGGACTCAGAGAACATTAAATGGGATTGTGATTCCTGAAACAACTGCTCCCATCTGTCCTTTCTGTTGCGGAGCAGGAAAAGGACAGGCTGGCCATCTGGACCATTGTTTTGCTGAGGGAGTAAAAGCTCAAGACCGAAGCAGTGTTTTCCCAAAGGCCTCCAAGTCAGTCAAGGAAATTCTGCCTGAGTTTCAATGCCTTCATATCCGTTCCCCCTTCAGGAAGGCGAGAGGGAGGGGAGGAAGGAGGAACAAACAAATGGCAAACTTTGAGAGAAACCCAGACATTCTTTAAACGGAGAGCCTCAAACTTCCCCTTGAGAGAAAAGAAAAGAAAAAGAAAAAAAGAAAGCAACCCCCCCTCCCCAAGCCGCATTTCCACTGCTCTACATTGTCACCAAAAAGTTAAAGAAAAAAAGGAGGAAGCAGATGTTTGGGCCATACGGCTTCAGGAAGATCTTTTTCATAGTTGAGTTTTATCAGCTCAAGGGGGCCAGATAAATAATGAAGCTTCACTAGTTGCTACTCCAAAGATAAGAGTGGTCCAACGTGGTTTGTAGTGGGGAAGCTGCCAATTAACCGTGGGGAGACCCAAATCTTGATCAAGGCAAAACAATAGATGCAATTTACATAGACTTCTGTAAAGCTTTTGACTCAGTGATACATGACAAACTTCTCCTAAAACTAAAATCCTACGACATCTCCAGACCCCTCCTCTATCAAATCCTGTTCTGTCAATAGCGGCGTTCCCCAAGGCAGTGTTCTTGGACCAACACTCTTCATATTATACATTAATGATCTCTATGACCATATTAAAAGTAATTGTGTTCTTTTCGCTGATGATGTCAAACTATTTAACACTACCAACAATACAGCTACCCTTCAAAAAGACCTTGACTTTGTGTCAGAATGGTCAAAAACTTGGCAACTCCAAATCTCAACCAGCAAATGCTCTGTCTTACACATTGGAAAAAAGAATCTAAACACTAAATACAAACTCGATGGACATTACCTTACAGATGACCCCCACCCTGTTAAAGACCTTGGAGTTTTCATATCCAATGATCTAAGTGCCAAAGCCCACGGCAACTACATCGCAAAAAAGGCTTTAAGAGTTGTAAACCTAATATTACGTAGCTTCTTCTCCAGAAATACTACACTGCTAACCAGAGCTTATAAAACATTTGCTAGACCAATTCTTGAATACAGCTTGCCTGTCTGGAACCCATAGCACATTTCAGACATCAATACAACTGAACATGTCCAGAAATATTTTACAAGAAGAGTTCTCCACTCCTCTGAATACAACAAAATACCTTATGCCACCAGACTTGAAATCTTGAATTTAGAAAACTTAGAACTCCGTCGCCTTCGACAGGATCTGTGTTTAACTCATAGAATCATCTATTGCAATGTCCTTCCTGTTGAAGACTACTTCAGCTTCAATAATAACAATACAAGAGCAAACAATAGATTTAAACTCAATGTTAACCGTTTCAATCTTGATTGCAGAACACATGACTTCAGTAACAGAGTTATTAGTGCTTGGAACACACTACCTGACTCTGTGGTCTCTTCTCAAAATCCCCAAAGCCTTAACCAAAAACTCTCTACTATTGACCTCACCCCATTCCTAAGAGGTCTATAAGGGGCGTACATAAGAGCACAAACGTGCCTACCGTTCCTGTCCTATTGTTTCCTTTCATTATATTCAATTAATATAGTTATCACATACTTATGCTCATATATATTCTTATATATTATATAGTTATTTTCATGCTTATGTTTATATATACTGTTGTGACAAATAAAATAAATAATAAATAAATAAATAAAAATAAAATAAAATAAATTGTAGTCCTTCTAGGCACCAGGCTAGAAAACAAGAGATGGTGAATTCTAGGCATGAAAGCCAGTTGGGTGACTTTGGGCCAATGAGCAGATGACATTCAGAGACTTTTAGGATTCTCCAAAATTAGTGACAGAATCATCTAAAACTCAAGATTTACACAATCTCATGATGGACAAAATCAACTACCACCAGGCATCCCAGGTATTGTGGTAGCTTGAAATATTTATTGCAGGTAACAGCAGAGGCTGGGACGTGGCCATTCTACACAATGCATCCAACCTCTTCACAAGCTCACCAAATGGAAGAATGACAGCCAGACCTCTCACCTGAAGAACGGAAAGCAACTCAACTCAATTAGTAATGACTCTAATGCAACCTTCCTCATTTATGGGCATCTCTAAATTTCTGATTACTTCCAACTCCCAGATTTTTCCCATCAGTGGAGCCATCACTGACGATTCTGGGAGCTGAGACCAACACTTCTCCAAAGCCCTAAGGTGGGAGAAATGACAAAAAGCTGGAGGTTCTTCAGGACATATTAGCAGGATGAAGAAAAAGTTAGCAAGATACCGTATATACTCGAGTATAAGCCGAGTTTTTCGGCACGTTTTTTGTGCTGAAAAACGCCCCCTCGGCTTATACTCGAGTCTACCCTTGCAGAGCCGACCCAGGGAGAGGGTTTTTTGCCCTCGGGAACAGCTGGGCCGGCAGGACGAGCCCAAATGCTGCCGGCATGCTTTGCCAGCTCGGCCGGCTCGTTTTGGGGCGGCGGCTGGCCTCCGGCGTTTTCTTCCGCCGCTTTTTGATGGCGGCGGCGGCGGTGGTCGGCGGAGGGGCGGGGCGGAGGGGCGCTCGACATTTCGCCCCTCTCACTCGCCTCCTCTCGCCTCGGAGGGGCGGAGGGGCGGAGGGGCGTTTGTCACTCGCCTCCTCTCGAAAGCCGAAATTGAGTGCGGCGGCAGTGGGGGTGGGTGGGGAGGCCGCGTGAAGTGCCGGCTGGGGAGCCCGAGCCAATCCCGGCCCCCAGCCGGCACTTCACGGCGGCCTCCCCACCCACCCCCACTGCCGCTCGCACTCAATTTCGCCGGAGAGGAGGGCGAGAGTGACAACGCCCGCTGGCGAGAGTGACAAACAATAGAGTTCTTCGCTTGGCGTTTGTCACTCGCCTCCTCTCGAAAGCCGAAATTGAGTGCGAGCGGCAGTGGGGGTGGGGAGGCCGCGTGAAGTGCCGGCTGGGGAGCCCGGGATTGGCCCTGGCCCCCAGCCGGCACTTCACGGCGGCCTCCCCTGCCGCCGCACTCAATTTCGGCTGGAGAGGAGGGCGAGGTGACAACGCCTCCGCCCCCACCGCGGGCAAGAGGAGGACGAGTGAGAGGGGCGAAATGTCAACGCCCCTCCGCCTCCGCCGACCACCGCCGCCGCCATCAAAAGCGGCGGAAGAAAACGCCGAGGCCAGCCGCCGCCCAAACGAGCCGGCCGAGCTGGCAAAGCATGCCGGCACTTCAATCCCGGCTCCCCAGCCGGCACTTCACGGCGGCCTCCCCACCCACCCACCCACCCACCCCCACTGCCGCTCGCACTCAATTTCGGCTGGAGAGGACGGCGAGTGTGTCAAACGCCAAGGCGAGAAGAACTCTCTTTTATTTGTTTGTCACTCGCCTCCTCTTACTGCCCTCCTCTCGCCTCGGAGGGGCGGAGGGGCGTTTGTCACGAATACATCCCAATAAAATGCAAAGGTTTCAAAGCATGTTTTGGAAAAGCAGCGAGGATGGGGAGAATGCTGCCTTGAATGTGAAAAGAAACGTGGAAAACTCCAACTACAGTATAAAAAAACATTTGCACTCAGTACTTTTTATTTTATTTTATTTTTGCCAAGTTTTCCCCAGGTTTTTTTCCCTATGGAAATTGGGGAGGTGGGGAGAAAGAGGTGAAAAGAAAAGCCTCTTGGAAAGCGGAGAAATACGGCAAGAACAAAACAATTTCTCCCCGAGAGGGGGCAGGAGGAGGAGGAGGAGGAGATGGGGCATTGCAAGCTAGGTGGGAAGAAGGAGGAGGAAGAAGAAGGAGGCAAAAGAAACCGACCCTCGCGCAGATCAGCAAATTAGCTTTCCTTCTCCAAACCAATTTTTTAAAAAAAAACCTGTTCTACCCAGAGCAAATGGCAAATAAGCAGCCTGTTTTGAGTCTGATTATTGTTTCGCGGTGGTTGCCCTCTCTGATCTCCTTGTACATGACAAGGCACCTCTAACCCAGCGCTTTGTGTTTGTTATTGGTAATTCTCCTCTCCCTTCTTCCATTGGAGTCCTCTCCCCTTCCTTTCCGAACGGGGCGGGCGATTTACCTTCTCTGCCTCCTTTTATTTTCCTGGAGGTGGAGGTGTATTCCTAAGGATGCCTTCAGTGCTGGGGAAGGAGCCGATCCATGGAGGGGAGGGGGGCGACGCTGCCGAGAAGCCGCTGCTTACAGAGAGCGAAAGAGCCAGGGAGACCTTGGCATAGGTGGGCGGCTGGTGTAAGGCAGGGCAGAACCTTCGACCCGCAAGGATCCCGGGAGGTGGGGGACGAAAGAGAGGCAGAGAAGGAGGGAGGGAAGGAAAAGAAAAGAAAAGGGGGAGTGAAAATAAGAGCAGTCCGAGCAATAAATAAATATTGCTGGGCTGCTTTCCAAAAATCCTCAGCACGGAACTAAAAGTTGCAAGTGTTTTGTGAGTTCAAACAGTCCCTTCCAGACTAACACGTTTCATTAAAAGATACAAAGTTTGGTAAACTGAAGCTCGCTCTGTCCAATGCAAAAAAATCATCATCATCATATAATAATAATAATAATAATGATAATAATAATAATAATAATAATGATGATGATGATGATGATGATAATGATAATGATAATGATGATGATGATAATAATAATAATAATAATAATAATAATAATAATAATAATAATAATAATAATAATATTCAGCCGTGCTTCGCTTTGATGGCAGCCTGACGTAAAATGGGGGGCAGGGGGATACATACACGGTTAGGGAAAAATAACAAAACAATGTTTTGGGCTCAATTGCAGTCTTAAATTGAGGACTACCGGTACTTGCAATTTGAACCTTATTGGACACTTCATTCCTGGAGGGTTTTTAAAGAACAGACTGGACAATCCTTTGTCTGAAACAGTATAGGATCTCTTGCTTGAGGAGTGGGGACTGGACTAGAAGATCACTGTTAGTTTGGGATATGTTCAGAGCCCACACATCTGATGACATAAAAAAATTGGCAAAGTCATCTCAAGTCACTTTGGCCGTTATTCCAGGTGGGCTTACATCTGTATTGCAGCCCCTAGATGTCAGTTTAAATAAACCTTTCAAGGACCATGTGCGAAGGATGTGGCATGAATGGATGACATCTGGTCAAGCTCGTCTGACAAAAGTTGGAAATCTGAGAAAGCCAGACATAGAACTAATAGCACAGTGGGTTCGTGATGCATGGGAAGATATTCCAGAGGACATGGTGCAACGTGCCTTCAAGAAATGTGGCATTAGTAATGCTATGGATGGCAGTGAAGACAGCGCATTGTATGAGAGTGACAGCAGTGATGATGACGACTGTGAACTCAGTGATGACGACAACGTATATGCGGATAACATCACAGAAGCTGAAGTAGCTGAAGCTCTGTTTGGACAAACAGATGATGAGGAGGAGAACTCCAGTTTTGAGGGATTTTAGCTCTCGTTAGCTTGGTTGCTGTTACTTTTAAAGATACTGTATTTTTGATACCATATTCTTTTTGGGGACCCCCTTTTGCACTTTTATTGTTTTTCGTTCAAATAAATATTCATGTTATTTTACTTGGCTCTATCTTTATTTTTTACATTGACCAGTAGCTGCCTCATTTCCCACCCTCGGCTTATACTCGAGTCAATAGTTTTTCCCAGTTTTTGTGGTAAAATTAGGTACCTCGGCTTATATTCGGATCGGCTTATACTCGAGTATATACGGTAACTATCCACTTCACTACACAATGGTGCACCAGAAAGAAAAGAACTGGAAACTGCTGACTTGGATGAAAGTTATTTATATTCTTTATTCGACATGGCAACCTGCAGGTATAAGCAAAATAAATATAATGATTAGCTCAGAACAAAAGAGCTCTGAAAATTACCACATCAGGCTGACTGGAATTTGGGGACAGGTTAAATATACAGCAGGCTTAACATCTGCTAAAGAGATTCTCTAGGATCTCAGCAAGCTCAATTAGATGTTCCAACACCAAATCCGGGAAGGAAACAAACCACGGCATTAGGAAAAGGCTCGGGAACTGATGTTTTACGCCATGGTCGAAAAAAATATTTAGGAGGGCATGTTATCTCATCAGCAAGTTAAGATGGGGTGGGTGAGGAGATCGAACGGTGTTAGATACAAGCACACTTAGCTCAAAGGTGGTCAAACATTGAAATCTTAATAATATCTTGGTGGGTCCCAGAAGTGGCTATTTTAATAGTCATTGAATCACCAGACAGTGATTTCGAGAACAAGAAGAAAGTTCTCACAAACCAGGAGATTGGGCTTGGTGGCCTTTGGCTTGCAGAAGAGCAGATTAATAATACCTATCTTTAAAGTTAAGAGAGGCTAATATTGCAGCAGTGTCATTGAACATTGAACAGCTGTGGTGGCGCAGTGGTTAGAATGCAGTATTGCAGGCTAATTCAGTTAACTGCCGGGAGTTTGATCCTGACCGGCTCAAGGTTGACTCAACCTTCCATTCCTTCTGAAGTCAATAAAATGAGAAGCCAGACTGTTGGGTGCAATATGCTGACTCTGGTCACACCATTTAGAAAGGGCTATAAAGCACAGTGAAGCAGTATATAAATCTAAGTGCTAATGTAAGACAAAACCTATGATTTACATACTGCACTTGCTGGATTAAAACAATATACAAAGATGTGACTTGGTGTGATTGGGCAACCTCATCTCAATTTGGGAAAGTTACTGGTGGCACAGTGGTCAGAATGCAGTCTTGCAAACTAACTTTGCCCATAGCCAGGAGTTCGATTCTGACTGGCTTAAGGTTGGTAAAATGAAGACCCAGATTGTTGGGGGGCAAGAGGCTGACTCTGTAAACTGCTCAGAGAGGCGTAAAGCACTGTGAAGTGGTATATAAGACTAAGTGCTGTTTCTATTTACACTTTCCAAAGCTTTTCTTTTAAAAACAAGGGTGGTACAAAATACTTAAACAACCTGATCAAAGACAAAAGGTGAATGACTAATATGTAAGCTTTGATATGATTCATGCCTGATTTTTTTTTGTTGCATTTACACCCTGCCATTTATTTATTTTTATTTTTATTGAGAAATCAGGGCAGCCCAAAGGGAGGACTTTCTTTAATTTTTTTCCCCAATAATCATCTTGGGCTGGTGCAACATTACTCCATGAGTCCCATGAATCTGGATCTGCCTGAAAAAAAGTCCAGCACAATTCCAAAGTTTTATTTTTCCACACACTATCCAAACTGGAAGAAATGTTCAGAAATAAATGTTGGCTTTGTTTGGGGTTTAAACATTAAATTTCTGAGAAATTTACAAGATTTTGCTTGACTTCAATTTTCATAGCAGGTTTGGAATTCCTTGCCGGCATGAAAGAATTTAAGAAAGTAATTTCCAGTGGGGAAATTTAATTGAAGCGAGGAAAAGATAGGGGTGCATTTTATGTTGGAGGCTGAGCTCACAATCAACTCAATTTTAAACTAATTAACTTTCTTCAGTCTTTTGATGAGTTCTGATGTTTGGGTTGTTTGACAAAAACCTCAAACCCGTTTTTGCTTTGATTGCATAGTGATGTAACTGTATGATTTCAGTTAGAAGAGTTTGCACAATCTTAATAAGTACAGTAGTGAAAATCAGGTATCTGCACCACTATACAAGCCAAAAATGTCACAAATTCTTTTAAGATCACTCTGTTACTGGTCCCAAATGCATCTAAGGTCAGAATTGGTCTTGAGGATGCTGACAATAAGAAAAAGGCATTTTCACTCAACTCCTCTCCCCTCCCCACCCCACCCCAAACCCCAAGGCTCCCCAGACAGGATTACCAGCTCTAAGATTAACCCAGTTTCTGTCTCCAGGCTTAGAAAAAGAAAAATGATTGGGATGGAGAAAAAAGGAAGCAATGTGAAGCAGTAGTACAAGATATGAATATATTTTTATACTTTAGAGGGAGCAAATCACTTTTTAAAGTCATCATATAGACATTTACATGCATAAAGGAGAAACAGGAAAGTTATCTATAGAAGAACCTCTGCCTTTCTCATTCACCCGGTTTAATTACATCCACAGCCAGTCAATGCAAATCAATAGGCTGCTGGAACTTATTAAACCTAATGCATCTTCTAGTTAATTTCACTCCAGGAATTTCATTAAACCTGACAGTGCAGCAAGGAAGGCACACGAATCCACAGCCTTAGCAGAAACAGAAGACTTTGGAGGTCTTCTAGTCCAGTGATGGAGCACTCACAACTTCTGAAGGACAGCTGTTCCACTGGTTGATTGTTCTCACTGTCAGAAAATGTCTTATTTCTAGGTGATCCTTGATCAGTTTCCACCATTGTTCCTTGTCTGGCCTTCGGGGTCTTTGGAAAATAGGTTGACCCCCTCCTCTCTGTGACAGCCCCTCAAATATTGGAAGACTGCTATGACCCCTGGTCCTTCTCTTCACTAGACTAGCCATGCCTAGGTCTTGCCCCAGAGGAAAGGCTGGGGAACCTGAGAGTCCTTGACTGGGGAAAGTCCAGAGATGGTATGGTCATTTCAGGGAGTCTCCCTCAATCTCTCATTGTTTCTCCTCTGCCTCTCGGGGCTCTCCACCCAAGAAGGCAGCCACTGGGTCCCCGTGGAAATGACAGCAACAGGACGTCCCAACCTGATCTTGCATCTTTAAGATATGTCTATGTGGTGCTCAAGCTCCATATTAAACAGGGAAGAAGCACATACTGAAATAGAGGTTATGGTCCAAAAAGTTGACATGGTGGCTGAGATGCTGAGATCAAAGTCTCACTTGTTTTTTACCTGTGATTCTTCTATCACATCATCATAGATACCATTTTGACATGGACCATACCATCAAACCTCGGTGTAAGGGTTTGGATGTTAATAACAAGCTGGGTTCTGACAAAGCACAAACATAATTGTTCAAGCTTGTTAAAGAGACATCCAACCTAGAAATAAGGAGAAATTTCTTGACAGTGAGAACAATTAATCAATGAAGCAGCTTGCTTTCCAGAGTTATGGGAGCTCCATTGCTGGAGGTTTTCAAGAAGAGACTGGACAGGCATTTGAGACTGGAATGGTACAAGATTCCCTGCCTTGAGCAGGGGGTTGGACTAAAAGACTAAAATATTGAATCATAAGGCTGGAAGGAACCTCCAAGGTCCTTTCCAGCCTTATGATTCAATGTTCTAATTGGGATCAGGAATTCCACTGCTAAACAAAGTGGTTGTAAAGGGAGTTGCATTTAGTGACCTTTTGCCACATCTTTTAAGTAAACCACTACCCTTGTTAAGTGATTCTGTCTTCCCCCATTGACTTTGCTTGTTGGAAGTCGATGTAAGAGATGACCAGGCTGAGTCTGAGGGCAGGGTCAAATGTATCATCAGTCTGGAGTCACTTTGCCCTCAAAAGAGACCTAAGCCCACCCACCCACCCCCAAAAAATCTGTTGACTCTTATCAGGTGCCAATTTGCCTTAACAGTTAGCAGATCAGTTTCTTATGTATGTGTTCCAATATCTAAGGGGCTACCATGAAGAAGAGGGAGTTCACTTATTCTCCAGAACACCTGAAGGCAGAACAAGAAACAATGGATAGAAACTAATCAAGGAGAGAACCAACCTAAAACTAAGGAAGGAGAAATTTCCTGACAGTTAGAACAATTAATCAGTGGAACAGCTTGCCTCCAGAAGTTGTGGGTGCTCCAAGACTGGGAGTTTTTAAGAAGAAATTGGACAGCCATTTGTCTGAAATGGTTGAGGGTTTCCTGCCTGAGCAGGTGGTTGGACTCGAAGACCTGCAAGGTCCCTTCCAATTCTGTTATTCTGAATAGGTTTGCAGTGCTTTTGGACTCTATCCTGCCTCCTGTTTCTTGTGTCTGACAGCCAGATGAGAAAGTCACAAATGGCAATCAAGCAACCCAGGACCCTACAACCATTTTAAATGCCTACCAATTTTCAAGTGCCCAGACTTTGATCATGTAACTATGGGAATGTTGCAATGGTCATAATTTTGAGTACCAGCCCTGAGTCACTTTTTTCAGTCTTTTAATAACTTTCAACAGTCACTAAATGAATGGTTGTAAGTTGAGGATCAGCTGTAGTCCCTTTAAAAACACCACTATTGCCATTTACAAAAGATGTCTTTTTTTAAACACTGGTACATCTAAAGAGATAGCTAAGATTAATTCAGTCTCAAGCCTGTCTCAGTCACAGGCCGGAGATGAGAATTAGGCAAAATTGTGGTCCATGATAAAAACAGGATGATGTCTTGCCTGGTTGCAAGAAAGCCAGAAGTAGCCTTCGGTTGCAAAACCTGGATTGATATCTCCCAAATGCTGGAGTCTTGAGCAACCAACCTGGCTCATTTGTAAAATCTGATGAGGTGGTCCAGATACAGTGGCTTCTAATTTTCCATTGAGAAACCCATTAAGGAACAAACATCTATTAAAGAGAGAAAATAGCTATTGATGGATAGGGCTAAGAATCAACGTGGAAAATAGGTACTGGTTAGGTTCACATATCTTGCATGATCATAAAGTAATTTGTGAGTCTTAACAAGATAATATATGAACATGCTCACTCTGTCTTATTCAACAGTGGCCAGTCCTTGAGTGCATGTCCACAGCAAATTAAACCATGAACAGGAACACAACAATTGGATTTATAAACCACAGTATATGGTCTCATAACTGACTGCTGTGGCTTGTTTAGCAATCTGTGACCAAAACAAACCAATATTTAAGACAGGATATGAAGTTTATAAACTCAACTAATGGTTGAGTTCACAGCTCATATTTTGCCCTAGTTAAATATGTGTGAACTCTTTTATTATCAGCACTGCTGCAGGGACAGGTCAGGGCCAGATTTGCCAGGAAACCTGGTTCCACCTAGCCAATTATGGATTAGATAGACCGAGATAGCAGCCAAACACTGCAGGAAAAGTTCAAGTGCTAAGTCTGTCTTTTGCTTCCTTCTTGTCAATTACTTACTCTTACAAAGAAAGTTTGAGCAATCTAGAAAGAATGCAGAGAAGAGCAACAAAGCTAATAAGAGGTCTAGAGGCAAAACATATGATTCAGCGATTGGGTATGCCTAGTCTAGTGAAAAGAAGAACTAAGGCTGACATAATAGCACTATTCCAATATTTGAGGGGCTGCCACAAAGAAGAGGGGGTCAACCTATTCTCCAAAGCACTTAAAGGCAGAACAAGAAGCAACAGATAGAAACTAATCAAGGATAGAATCAGCCAAGAACTGAGGAGAAACACCCTGACAGTGAGAACAATTAAGCAGTGGAACAGCTTGCCTTCAGACGTTGTGGGTGCTCCATCACTGGAGGCTTTTAAGAAGAGACTGGACAACCACTTCTCTGGACTAGGGCCTTCTGCTTGAGCAAGAGTTGGACTACCTCCAAGCTTCCTTCCAACTCCGTTATTCTGCCCTCTATCAAAATTCTCCACCAAGTTTTAAAACAATACCAATCCCAGCTCTACATGATTGCTTAAGAACCTGGATTTTAATAGGGCACCCTTGTTCCCACAAATGCTACCATGTTTTCTTTGCAAGCTACTAACTGGGCTTGGATACTGAAGCTGCCATCTGAGAAATCACCACAACCCCCACAGATAGCCATTCTGCCTGAGGTAGATGGAAGTTGTAGTCCAATGCACCACAAGAACACCAATTTCCACAATGGTACCTTCACTTATTTTTCCCCATAAGAGCCAACTGCTACCTGCCCCTAAAACAATAGTGTACATCATCTACAAACTTATTGTGGATGGTCACACAGCCAGCCAGAGGTTTAGAATAGATTTGGCATTTTTATCTACCTATGGAGTCCTTCCCAAGACCTGAGATAAGCAGATGCTGTTGCTTAATATTAAAGGTACCGTCACAGGATGGAAGCTGTTCCAAGTAAAGGTGGCTTTTGCAAACTGACTGATGGTGATTTTGCCAATTCCAGTGATGTTCAAGTGGTGTTCCAAATGTTTTGGGATTGTACTCAAGGCAACTATCACTATTAGAACAAACTTTACTTTCTTCTGTCACCTGAATTCTATTCGATTATTACTATTACTAGTAATATAGGTAGTCTTCAACGTACATCACTTCATTTAGTGACGTTCAAAGTTTTTCGCACTTAATACCATGGCAGCATCCCTGCGATCATGTGATCAAAATTCAGATGCTTAGCTTTTGCCTCATATTATGACGGCTGCAGTGTCCTAGGGTCATGTGATCACCTTTTGCAACCTTCTGGCTGCGGTGTGGCTCAGGCTGTAAGAAGCCTGTTATTAAACACAGCTGCTTGCAATTACTGCAGGATCTAGTCCCACCAGGCCCAAGGTTGACTCAGCCTTCCATCCTTTATAAGGTAGGTAAAATGAGGACCCAGATTGTTGGGGGCAATAAAAGTTGACTTTGTATATAATATACAAATAGGATGAGACTATTGCCTTATACACTGTAAGCCGCCCTGAGTCTTCGGAGAAGGGCGGGATATAAATGTGAATAAAAAAAAATAAAAAAAGTCAATGGGGAGACCAGATTCACTTAACTGCTATGTTATTAATCTGCAGTGATTCACTTAACAAGTATGGCAAGAAAGATTGTAAAATAGGGTAAAACTCACATAGCACCCATCTCCTCTAGAAACATAAATTTTGGGCTCATTTGTGGTCATAAGTCAAGGACTTATTTTCCAAAGCACTAAAAGGAAAGACAAGAAACAATGCTTGAAAACTAACCAAGGAGGGAAGCAACCTAGAACCAAGGAGAAATTTCCTGACAGTGAGAGCAATCAGATAAAGGAACAGTTTGGCTTCAAACGTTGTAGGTGCTCCATCACTGAAGACTTTCAAAAAGAGACTGGACAACCATTTGTTTGAAATGGAATAGGGTCTCCTGCTCCAACAAGGGGGTTGGCCTAGAAGACCTCCGAGGTCCCTTCCAACTCTTATTCTATGTTCTATGACTACCTGTAATAAGGCTGCCTCCATTCCTCTTCCCTCCCTCTTTGTATTACCCAAGATTAAGACACCTTAAAAATCTCTCTCCTCTTCTCTCCTGCATACTCTTAACAAAAAGATCCCTATTATTCAGGCAGAAACTTTAAGCCTGAAGAAGGAGCTAGATGCTAAGATGGTATATTAACCTGCCCTTCTGGTTTTCCTTCTGCCTCTCTGCCCCCCCGCCCCCGTCCCCAATTCCTCCTCTTAAAGAATGTTTTAATATTTTCCAGTCCTGAAGGCCATTTGCCGAGGCATCTTCCTCCTCCCGGTCCCAGCAAAGAGGTCAGCCGGCGCTTCCTCCAAGCGGCGCCTGCAGAGGGGGGCCTTTGGCTTTGGCCCAGGTCTCCGCTGAAGGATGGACGCTTCGTTGCACTTCACCAGCCAAGGCTCGGAGCACAGGCCGGTGTGTAGACCCATAAAAGGAGAGCCACGTGTCACCCTTGACCCACTTTGCAGGGTCAGTGCATAACCTATGCTCAATGACAAGTGACACGTCGCTAAAATGCTGCCATTCCTGGAGAACTTTCACACACTGGTCTTGCAAAGAGTAAACAGAAAAAAGAAACGCAACTCAAAACTAATCCACACGCTTCAATCTCTGACCTGGAGCCCAATCCGAACAATGCTGACTTTCCAGATAAGATGTTCTCTTCAGTGCCGTCTAAGGTTTGCTTTGAAGAAAAGCACTGAAATTCAATCCTAATTTAAAACCACCATAAAACAACCATTCACTTCTAGTTGTTCCTACCCATAAAAGTATTGGATCAAAAAAAAAAAAACCCTTGGAAAAATCAGGCTAGAGTAGGATTTTCAATAAGAAATTTATCAAAACAAATGTTAAGACTTTGGAAAAAGTGCAGAGAAGATCAACTATGATGATTAATAGCCTGGAGACAAAATCATATGAAGAATGGCTGCAGGATTTGGGTATTGCTGATCTACAGAAAAGAAGGACTGAGGGGTGACATGATAGCAGTCTTCCAGTATTGGAGGGGCTGCCACAAAGAAGAGGGGCTCCACCTATTCTCCAAAGCATGGGAAGGCAGGACAAGAAGCAATGGATGGAAACTAATCAAGGAGAGAAACACCCTGACAGTGAGGACAATTAACCAGTGGAACAGAAGTTGCCTTCAGAAGTTGTGGGTTCTCCATTACTGGAGGCTTTTAAGAAGAGACTGAACAGCTGCCTGTCTGAAATGGTATAGGGCAGTGATAGCTAAACTTTTTGGCACTGAGTGGCAAAAGCGCACACATGCGTGCGTAAAAGCACACACACTCATAATGCAACGCATGCGCGCACCCCTTGTCAGAAGTCGCAGAAAGGAATCACGCAGCCCCGGGACAACTGCAACCGTCATAAATACATGTCAAGCACCTGAATTTTGATCATGTGGGATGTTGCAATGATCATAAAGTATGTAAAACAGTCATAAGTCACTTTTTGAGTGCTGTTGTAACTTCGATCTGTCACTAAACAAACGGTTGTAAATTGAGGACTACCTGTAGAACATGCCTTTGTCCTCAAGGGCAGCTCTGATTCCTTTTTCAAAATTTACTCCCGAGCAAGGCTGCCTAATAGAGGACTGTCAAGCCCACAAGGGTGCCAATCCTTAAGTCAGTTCCTATGGAGATTCTCAATCATCCAGGTGTCCCAAAGATGTTTTTCCAAAAGGGAACTGGACTTTCTTGGGTTTTTTTCCTTTTTTTTTTTTTATTGAAAGAGTTTTAAAAAACAAAAACATTTTCCCCCCTTTTTTCCCCCTCCCTCCCAAAAAAAAAAAAACCCTCCCCCCCCCCCAGCTTCCCGGGTCAATCACAAGGTAAAGTTATACATAAACCAAACATAGAATAAAATTTTCCCTTCCAATCCAAATAACCACATCCACAGCTTTTCATCTCCCAACCCCCTCCCCATTACATAAAATAACTTTCTAATTATTCAAAGGCAATCTGATATTTCTTAATCTGATATCTGTTTTGTAGATAATCAATCCATTTTTCCCATTCAATTAAATATCTTTCCTGCGTATTGTCTTTTAAAAACGCTGAGATTTTAGCCATCTCAGCCAAATTAATAACTTTCAATATCCATTCTTCTATTGTAGGTATCTCTTCTTTCTTCCAGTATTGTCCAATCAACAGTCTTGCTGCTGTTATTAAATTCAGAATCAATTTAGTCTCAATCCCTGTACAATCCGTTATAATTCCCAAAAGGAAAAATTGTGGCAGGAACTTTATCTTCTTCTTCAGTACATTTTGAATAATCCACCAAATTCTTATCCAAAAGACCTTAATTTTCTTGCAAGACACCACGAGTGTCCAGCTTGTTGAAAAAATAACATAGGGGACAAGGAGCCTGACCTGAAATGAAAAAAACTGGGTTTTTTTCCTTGAAAACCTTTCGCTGAACTGAACTGAACTGAACTGAAGTATTGAAAAAGCTTCTTGGATGAGAAGCGAAACGTTTTCAAGGAAAAAAAACCCAGTTTTTTTTCATTTCAGGTCAGGCTCCTTGTCCCCTATGTTATTTTTTCAACAAGCTGGACACTCGTTCACCAAGTGCAAAATAGCTCCTATTGTTTCCAGCCAGGCTGCTGATAGCAAATTAGTCTCCTCCCTTCAGACCAAATTCTCCCCAGGGGCACACAGTCTATTGTTCCTGCTAAGTCATTTGAAAGGGTTATTTTTTCCTTATTTCTTTTGTGTGTGCAGACACGAGGGGGAGAAAGTTATGTATTCTTCCCGTGCATGAAATTAGTACGGAACGGAAGCGGAGTTAAAATAAAACCATTTGCTCATTTCAGGGATCCAGCAGGCCACGCCCAGCATGGAAACAAAGGGGGAAAACGATTTTAGTCTGTCCTGGAATCCAGAGGAACTCTAAAATACTGAAGTACGGTGGGAATTCAAGACTGAGGCTAAGAGTCATGTCCTCGGTGACTTTGAACCAGTCTGGCATGCAAGACTTGTAGTGGAAAAAAATTGGATCCTTCATGCAACACAACAGTTCAGCAGGGACTTCAACATTAAAACAATTAATTAAATAAATAAATTTAATTAATTAATTAATTAATTAATTAAAATTAACAATTATGACAACCATTTATCTGAAATGGTATAGGGTCTTTTCTCAAGCAGGGGGTTGGATTAGAAGGGCCGTGATAGCTCAGGCTGTTAAGAAGCCTGTTATTAGAACACAGCAGCCTGCAATTACTGCAGGTTCAAGCCCGGCCCAAGGTTGACTCAGCCTTCCATCCTTTATAAGGTAGGTAAAATGAGGACCCAGATTGTTGGGGGGGCAATAAGTTGACTTTGTAAATATACAAATAGAATAAGACTATTGCCTTATACACTGTAAGCCGCCCTGAGTCTTCGGAGAAGGGCGGGGTATAAATGTAAACAAAACAAAAAAACAAAAACAAAAAAAGAAGACCTCCAAGATCCCTTCCAACTCTGTTATTCTATGTTTTCTGTTAAATAAATTATACCGAAGAACAAACCGGTCCTTTACTTAGATTTTCTCTCTCTCTCTAGTGTCTTCTTTATCTGGTAAATCTTTGGATCAAAATGTTTTTATTCTTTTCTTTTCTTTTCTTTTTTGCATAATTAACTCATTAATAAAAACTACAGAATTTTCGCCTGGACCACGGGTGTCTCACCTTGGCAACTTTAAGACTTGTGGACTTCAACTCGATGCTGGCTGGGAATTCTGGGAGTTGGTCCACAGGTCTTAAAGATCTTAAAGTTGCCAAGGTTGGATACCCCTGGCCTAGAAGGTGATCCAATCCTGGCCAGTTTAGGGAGTCCGTTTCCTACAAAGTGGCCCAAAATAGATGTTTATCATAGACCTTCAAAGGAAAAATGCATCAGGGAAATCACAGGCAGGAAGCTGTGTCGTTTGGAAGTTTCATCTGTATTTTCACTTGCCCCCTTTGGGTCTAGGACTTTTCGGCTCGAACCCTTCTCCTTGCTGTGAAATGCCTGGGACGTTGTACCAGGGTGAAAGACTGGGGGAGGGCCAGCCAAGGAGAAAAGTTTGTGTCTAATTTCACTTTCACTCAGAGGTGAAAACCTTGAGGCGAAGCAGGCAAGGAGAAGGGTTCCAGCCGAAAAGTCCCATTCTGACTACAACCAAGGAGGAATTTCCTGACAGTGAAAACAATCAGTGGAATGGCTAGTGCTCCGTCATGGGAGGTTTTCAAAAATTGTTAGGACAACCACTTATCTTAAATTGTATAGGGTCTCCTGCTTGAGCAGAGGGTTGGATTAGACCTCCAAGATCCCTTCAATCTCTGTTATTCAGTATTATGCAAGTACTTTGTCAAGATTATACATTGCACAAGGAAAGGACATGGGGCCTAGTTTTTTCACAATTAAGCTAAGCCAACGTGCCTTCTCAGTTTGCGCTAAGAATGCTGGGTGGGTGCTAATTTAAATTATTACTTGTAATTTACACATGAAGAATCCTACTGTGTCAGCATGTGATGTAACATTGTATAACATGAGAGCTATGAAAATAGCTCAGTCACAGTTCAACAAAAATTAACATATACACAAGCAAAGCATCAGACTTTGGTGTTTCTGCCTGGAGGGCTCAGCCAGACAAGCATCCCTTCCAGTTTTGCTCTACAATGGAGAATTCCCATTTTATGTAAGGAATGGTCAGAAATTATCCATCTGTTATGGATTCCACAGATTTTGATAGAAGAAAATGGAATGGCACATGGATAAATAAGATACATTAAGAAGGAACTTCTTTAAATGCTGACTTTGATTTTCAAAGGTGAAAATAGAAATGGGATTTTTCGGCTCGAACCCTTCTCCTTGCCTGTTTCGCCTCAAGGTTTTTGCCTCTGGTTATTAGCCACAAACTTTTCTCCTCGGCTGGCCCTCCCCCAGTCTTTTGCCCGGGCACAACGGCCACGGCCACTCCCTCCCAGGCGCTTCGCTGCAGCCCATGCACAGAAGAAGGTTTCCTCCTAGGTTTTTTGACACCTGGGACAGCTAGGGCCCAACAGATCAGCTGGACGGGGAAGGAAGGAAGGAAGGAAGGAAGGAAGGAAGGAAGGAAGGAAGGAAGGAAGGAAGGAAGGAAGGAAGGAAGGAAGGAAGGAACAGCCTTGGTGAAATGGGAGGGATAAGGCAGGAGAAGGCTGGGGATGGGGGGACTTCCACCTCTGGCTTTTTTTGAGAGAGAGAGAGGAAGGAAGGATCCATTTCAGGCCAAATATCCAAATCAATAACTAATGACAATGAATAATTTATGGCATTGATTCCCACCCCCAAAAATGTGGGGCGATGTTGGCAAACATCCCATTCAAGATTTAGAAAGGCAGAAAAGGAAATTCCCACCCCTGCCCGCTCCCCCAGTTCAAAGGGAAGCACTTCTGGGTTTTTTTTTTTATGTTTTGCAATGCCACGTTGTGACACATACACACCATCCCCACCCCCTCCTGAAATTTGCACAAATGTCTCAGGGGGAAAAGAACAATCGAACAAACCGAAGTGCTATTATCTATTGCTTTTGGTTAAGAAATTAATTGCAACTAACTCTTCCCCTTGCAAAAAATAAAAGATTGTCCCCATGTTGGTGAGACATAGCATTAATTTAATTAATTAATATAGAATTCCTTTGAAATATAGTATTTTTGAGATGTGTTTTCCCAAGAGTGAGAACAATTAACAAGTGGAATGACTTCCTCCAGAAGTTGTACATGTTCCATCACTGGAGGCTTTTAAGGAGAGACTGGACAGCCACTTGTCTGAAATGTTGTAGGGCAGTGGTATAATCTGAACTGGTTTACTACCGGTTCGTTGGCTGTGCGTGCATGCGCAGTGCACACCATGCACCAAATGCAAGGTGCGCGCAGTGCATGCCAAAAGGAGGCATGGGGTAAGTAGAACACCGCATGGAGGGGTGTGTGTGATCAGCTGTGGCACGTGATCTTTTTTTTGACCTTTTAAAAGCATTTTTATACAACCTATTTGGCCGATAGGTTGTAAAAAAATGCTTTCAAAAGTAAAAAAAAAAGGCTCTGACGTTCAGGCAGTTCAGCTAGGATTGTCAGAACCTCTTTTTTTTACCTTTTAAAAGCATTTTTTAAAAGAAGCGGCAAGTGGGGAAGTGGGCGACTGGGCATTGGATGGGCATGGTTGGGCGTCCAGGGATTTTTGCTACTGGTTCTCCGAACCACTCGCTGCCATCGCTACTGATCAGCCGATCCAGTCCAAACCAGGAGCATTTCACCCCTGGTGTAGGGTTTCCTCCTTGAGCAGGCGGTTGGACTAGAAGGCCTCCAAGGTCCCTTCCAACTCTTGTTATTCTGATTCTGGGAGCATCCAATCCAAGTTCTATCTAGAGGACCCCAGATGGGAAGATTCTCTTAGGCCAACCATGCTAGTGTCTTTAACTTTAAAATAGTGATGACAACATTTTATTCCATAGATACAAGAATCCTCATGTTTTCCCATTGCACATGCATTTTTTTTTTCCAATCTGGATCTTGGCTACTAACCTTCATTCTTCAGCCTCTCTTCCATTTTGTCTCCATTTAGGACACCAATCGGTCTAACAACTAAAAACCAACCACCCAGAATCTGTTTTCCTTTCTCCTAGAATCCTAACCCCACACAGGTGGCTTCCCTCCATTGTTTTCACAACAACATAGAACAAAACCATCCAGTGATCCAAACAAAACGAACCATTTGCTGCAAGATCAAACAAGCAAGGCGCTTGGGGGAATTCACACATGCGATCCAGGGTGGGGGAGATTGCATAGGAGGCAGCTTGGTGCCAGCGGCCATCAACATGCCCCAAATTCCTCACTGGGTATCCAAGAAATTTCCTGCTTTATCTGGCATTTCTCCCAAAAATCTATTAGGAAAAGAAAGTTAGGAGGAGGCGGGCGAATTGCCAAGCAAAGAACCAGCATCTAACACAGTGTTTCTCAACCGTGGCTACTTTAAGATGTCTGAACTTCAATTCCCAGAATTCTGGGGGTTGAAGTCCAGACATCTTAAAGTTGCCAAGACTGGGTTCCAACATCACATTAATGTCCAAAGAGAAGTCCAACCAACACAAAACAGATTTTCTGTTGCTACCCACTGGATGCAATTGCTGACAATGGATGGTGCTCCATGTTGAGATGGGAAACCCACTCAAATGGCATTATAAGCTCTAAAACAGATATCCCTCCATTGTAAAAAATCTTTCCAAAGACACTTCAGGTCAGAGACAAAATGCACTGCATCAATGTTATAGTCCTTTTCCCCCAACCCTTTGCAAAAAGATTCCCCAAAGATTCCCACCCCTGATTAACGGCAACGCCTACAGTCCCACTGAGTTCATAGAAGATGGGTAAAATCTGAAATAAAAACAGAGCATTGGTAAGGTAGTGTTTGGCCGTGACCATCATGGCCACTATTTTGTGATGCAACAAGGCTCCCATGCAGGTAGTCCTCAACCTATAACCCTTCAGTTAGTGACCATTTGAAGCTACAACAGCACTGAAAAAGGTGACTCATGACCAGTCCTCGCACTTAACTGTTGTAGTATCTTGATGGTCACGTGATCAGAATTCAGGAGCTCGGCAACCAGCATGGATTTATCATGGTCACACCATCCTGTGGTCATGTGATCACCATTTACGCCCTTCCAAGATGGCTTCCAACAAAGGAGGAATCTGGATTTATTTAAGGACTGCATGATTTAAGGACTAACAACTGCAGTGATTCTGTTAACAATCATAGCAAAAAAAAAAAAAGTAATAAAATTGGGCATGTCTCACTTAACAGCTACCTTGCTTTGCAGCAGAAATTCTGGCCCCAATTGTGGTCGTAAGTTGAACACTACCTGTAGTATCCATTTTGGAAGTAGAAACCCCTACCGCTTGAATTCAGGATTCTTCATGCATGCCCAACCCCAAATTATTTAAGTACAGGTAGTCCTCAACTTACAACAGTTTGTTCAGTGACCATTTGAAGTTACAACGGCACTGAAAAAAGTGACTTATGACCATTTTTCACACTTATGACTGTTGCAGCATCCCCATGATCACACAATCAAAATTCATATGCTTGGCAACTGGCTCACATTTATGATGGTTGCAGTGTCCCAGGATCATCTGATCCTCTTTTGTGACCTTCTGACAAGCAAAGTCAATGTCACTTAACAACCGTGTTACTAACTTAACAACTGGAGTAATTCACTTAGCAACTCTGGCAAGAAAGGTCGCAAAATGGGGCAAAATTCACTTAACAACTGTCTCACTTGGCCATGGAAATTTTAGGCTCAAATATGGTCTTAAATCGAGGACTACCTATATGTTGGAGCTGAATGTCCCCAACTGCACAGCTCAACCACCAGGACCATCTGCAGGAGGGTCCAAGAAAGTTAGGATGGTGACCACAATCCCTTTTATTTATTTATTTTTATTTATTTATTTTATTTTGTCACAACAATATATGTAGGTATCATACAAAAAGATTATATAGTAAATAAACACATATATGAGTAAATATAAGGAGGTATAAGCATATATATATATATAGGAAGAAGAAAAGAAAAACAATAGGACAGGAACGGTAGGCACGTTTGTGCGCTTATGCAAGCCCCTTATGGTCCTCTTAGGAATGGGATGAGGTCAATAGTAGAAAGTTTTGGTTAAAGCTTTTAGGATTATGAGAAGAGACCACAGAGTCAGGTAAAGTATTCCAAGCACTGATGATTCTGTTACAGAAGTCATATTTTCTGCAATCTATATTAAAGCGGTTGACATTAAGTTTAAAACTATTAGTTGCTCTAGTATTATTGCAATTAAAGCTGAAGTAGTCTTTGACAGGAAGGACATTACAATAGATGATTCTGTGAATTCTTCTCTCTCTAAGACGCTCCTGATGTCAAATAATTCATGCACAACAATCAAGCTAAGAACAATTAAGGCTCTTCAAAGGGGAAGAGAGATGCAAACGTCTCAAAAACTTGTTTTGTTCTTGAACCTATACCCAGAAGAAAATGTGTTATCTTTTGAAACCATCTTAGCATACTTGAGTGGCTGCTGTACATCAAAGCAAATTCCTTAAGGACAGGAATATTATTATTGTATTATTTTAATGTCTGCATTCTTGCTCTCTGATGCAACTCTGTCTGTTTTTTTGCGAGCAAGGCTTTTGTGTAGTTGAATGATATGTGCCAAATTCAGATCCAGGTCAGTGAAGTTTTCATTTCTAAAAACCATAATAATACAGTTGACTGCACTGAAGTAGTTGCTGTAATATACAGGAAGCCCTCAGATTATAACCACAATTGAGCCCAACATTTCTGTTGCTAAGTGAGACATTTGTTAAGTTTTGCCAATTTTATGACATTTCTTGCCACAGTTGTTAAATGAATCACTGTAGTTGTTAAATTAGCAACACAACTGTTAAGTGAATCTGGCTTCCCTATTGACTTTGCTTGTCAGAAGGTCACAAAAATGGATGGCACTGCAACCATCGTGAATATGAGCCTCTTGCCAAGAGTGTGAATTTTGATCGCGTGATCATGGGGATGCTGCAAAAGTCACAACTGTGAAAAATGGTCATAAGTCACATTTTTCAGTGCCATTGTAACTTTGAACAGTTACTAAATGAATTGTTGTAAGTCAAGGAGTACCTGTAGTGAGTACAACATAGGTCTTGGATTGAGATCCTATGTCCTAATTTGTTGTGTCTTGCCCGCTCTCACCGCAGTCGGGGTCTGCTTATCTGCTTCCGAACGCTGAAGAATGTCCTCCCGGCCCCAGCCCTGGCTCCATGCCCAGACAGGCTGAGGAGGGGGCATCTCCCGGCCCCAGCCCTGGCACCATGCCCAAGCAGGCTGCAGAGGAGGGAGCACCCCCCCCCGGCCCCAGCCCTGGCTCCATGCCCAGGCAAATGGAGCAGCTAGACCCCTCCCCCTCCTCCACAGCATGTGAGCCTGAGGAAAGTTTATTTCCAACAGCTGCTGATTGGAGTGACCCTCGCATCAGAAGACTGGATAGGCGGAGGCAACAGAAGGAAGGGAGGGGCAGGCCTTAATGAGTGCTGAGTCATGGAGCCACACCCCATGGCCTATATAAAGGATCTGCTTTCTGGCAGTCTCTGAGTCAGGCAAAGTCGAACTTATCTTGCTGAAGTCACTTTCTGGTCTCCTGCCTGCTCTGAGGACTTTGCTAGGACTTTGGGCAGAGCTGCAGAGGCAAGCCTGATTCGGATTTCCCTGACCCAGCCGTCAGCGGAGGAGTGGGACACGACATAATTTTTCAGTTCCACCTCCCTGAAATAGATCTGGGGGGTTTTGATGAACAAAACAAAGGGAGAATCTTATGTATAAAGTCTTCAACTCTTGGGTAAAACAGAAGTTACTGATACCATACATTAACAATAGTTGTCTATTCTGAACATCCAGACCTTGACAGTTCTAAATTCAGTTCTAGTCAAAACAACCTGGCTATCTATTATAAAAAAAAAATAGTGTTCTAACCAAATTTAAGATTAAATACAAATAATCTTGACTTTCCCAGCCTCTCATGGCACAAAGCTAAATTTCAATCCCACTTTATTTAACCACTTATTTTAGCTCACCGTGACATTCTGTGGTCTCCTGAAAGAAGCTCCAGATTCATGACAAAACAAGACAAAAAAGTAAATGAACAGGGTCATCTGCAGTCTATCCATCATTAATCACATATTATCCCTCCTTCCTTTCAGCCTCTCCTAACCATAGCCAATAACATTATTCTTTGGGATAAAAAAAGTTCATTCCAGAGGTTCATATTTACAACAGCCCATTGTTGTCATTGTTGATGCCTTACTCAACTTGCTGGCTAGAACGTTTCAGTCTGATGCCCTTCCATGCAGAGATGAATGAAACGCAGGGCGGCCCTCTGAAGAAGACAATAGGGCAGTGCTGAAGTGGAAGCTGGCATCTCATTGAACAGAAAGCACAGTTAAGCCATCAAAAGCTTTTGGTCCAACAATGGACAGCTCAGCCAACCGAGTTGGCTTTAGGTGGGTACACTTGTAGAAGGATTTCAAAACAGATGGGTGTAAGAAGAAGAACGCAACCCTCTGGCCGGGGGATATAAGTACAGATTAGGTGAAACCTGGCTTAATAGCAGTAACTGAAGGAGGGATCTTATGGAAAAATCACTTAAATAGGAGCCAACAGTGTGTAACAGCAGCCAAAAAAGCCAATGTAATCCTAAATTGCACTAACAGAGGGGTAGAATCACATTACGTGAAGTATTAGTACTGCTTTATAAAAACTTGGTAAGAGTTCACTTAGAATATTGTATGCAGTTTTGGTTGCCACAATATAAAAAAGATGATGATACTCTGGAAAGAGTGCAGAGAAAAACAACAAAGTTGAATCGTTTTCGGGGGATGGAGGCTAAAACATATGAACAAGGGTTGCAGGAATTGGGTATGTCTAGTCTAGTGAAAAGAAGGACTAAGGGCGACATGATAGCAGTGATCCAATATTATTATTATTTTTTTGAATCTATTTTTTTTATTTTTTTCCCCCTCACACACACCCACATATTTTATGAACAGAGTATTGGCCATATCATATCTTATACAACTTAACCTATCTAAATACATTTTACTTAGTTGCAATTTCTGCCAAAATGTTCTTTTTCAATATTTTTAATCGTATCTTGATATTTCTATGCTTATTTATGTAAGCCGCATCTTCTTTCGCCCTCAAGTTCTAATTTCTCCATTTTTACTGAGATATATTCTCTTCTCTAATTTTTACTCTTATGATTTCCACCCTCAATCTTTTCCCATTTCCTCCTCTTCTCTTCTCTTCTTTTTTGAGAGATACTTCCCCCTATCCATTTTTATTCTGCAGTGATCCAATATTTGAAGGGCTGCCACAAAGCAGAAGGGCTCAACCTATTCTTCAAAGCACCTGAAGGCAGGACTAGAAACAATGTATGGAAGCTAACCAAGGAGAGAAGCAACTTAGAGCTTAGGAGAAATTTCCCAACAGTGAGGACAATTAACCAGTGGAATGACTTGCCTCCAGATGTTGTGGGTGCTATATCACTGGAGGCTTTTAAGAAGAGACTGGGCAACCAGTTCTCTGGAATTGGACCTTGTGCATGAGCAAGGGTTGGACTACAAGATCTCCAGGGTCCCTTCCAACTCTGTTATTCTGATTCTGGGAGCTCCACATTCTATCTAGAACAGGGGAGTCAAACTCAAGGCCCAGGGCCTGAATCTGACTTGTGGGGTACTTAGATCTGGCCTGCAGGGCTGCCCTGGAAGAACCGGTCCGTGGTGGTTTTGCCAGTGAAAATGGAGCTTGGGAGGGTCACATGAGGAAGGTTGCAGGAGGCCCTGGCAGCTGAAAATGGAGCTCAGGAGCCCATTTTCACTGGCAGAATGCTCAGGCCACCTAAGGCACCACCACACGAGTGACATCAAGCCGACCACGCCCACCCTGGCCATGCCCACCCTGGCCCCCAGAGGTCAAACACAACCATGATGCAGCCCTCAATGAAATCAAGTTTGACACCCCCGATCTAGAGGACTTTAGATGGGAAGGTTGTCTTAGGCCAACCATGCTAATGTCCTTAACTGCGAAATAGGGGTGACAACATAGTTACAAGAGTCCTCAAGAGAATATAGTGGGATGGAATCAATTGAGGGGGTGGATCCCTAGGAGGAAGTGGAGTTCAGAGGAGTAAGAGGAAAACTCAACCCAGAGATCATGTGTGAGAGAAAGAGGATGAAGATAGTTTCTTTTTAATAGTCCACATCATATATTGTAGATGCATATTAGAGTTCTTGGTCTGCAAGATCTGGTCTATTGGTGTGAAAACAATAAAGAACTCAGCTTGAAGATTCACCATGTCATTCTTGGTTTGGGGCCTGATGTGTGACGAGGTCATTTCAGCATTTTTCTAAGGTGTTTTTTTTTAACAGCAATAAGGTAAACATCTCCACCCAAGCATTTTCTAAATGTTTTTGACTCTATTTTTATCATATTCAGTAGGGATACATAAAGAGATTTAAAGATAATAGGATGCAAACTCTGAACTGGATCAGTTTTCCATATTGAATGGCTAGTTGATTCCAGGAGCTCAATCAGATACCCAGCAATCTCCTGGATGGGTCAGGCACAGGAATACAGGGGTTTATTTCTTTTTGTCAAAACAGAAATGGGAATCAAATTCATTCAACTTTGAATTGAAAAGTTGAATTGAATTAGGTTGATTTTCAAAATTGAAATTCAGAAGCAATCTCAATTTGACCGGGATATCTTCGGGACCGCCTTCTGTTACCACATGCCTCCCACCGACCAGTACGCTCTCATAGAGAGGGCCTCCTCAGGGTGCCATCAACCAGACAGTGCAGGCTGGCGACCCCCAGGGGGAGAGCCTTCTCTGTGGGGGCACCTACCCTCTGGAATGAGCTTCCCCCAGGGCTTCGACAACTTCCAGACCTCCGGACCTTTCGCCGCGAGCTTAAAACATATCTATTCTTCCGAGCAGGACTGGCTTAATAGGGTTTTAAATATGGATTTTATTGGGGTTTATTTTATATTTCGTATTGTATTTTAAATTTAGGCTATTGGAATAAGTTTTTTAAATATTGTTTTTATTGAAATGTATCGTTTTTATTTTATCTGCCTGTTCACCGCCCTGAGTCCTCCGGGAGAAGGGCGGTATACAAATTAAATTATTATTATTATTATTATTATTAAATTCAAAACGGTTAATTCTAATCAGATTTTGCAGAACTCTAAACACCCAGCCAATATCACAACAGGCCCCTAGTTACTGTAGTATCACCCCACCTAGAAATTGTCACACAGTGATGCAAAAAAAGTGTGTAGACAGGTAGTCCTTGACTTATGATGATAATGGAATTTGGAACTTCCATCTTGATAGTCTTGATAGTCATAAGTTGAAGCACCCACATGACTCTACCCAATTTTAGGATTTTTTTGCAGCAGTCATTAAGTGAATGCTGAGGCTGTAAGAATATGGCAATTGTCAAGTGAATCCATGACCACAGAACGCTTCAACTGGCTGTGAAGTTGAACCACTTACCAAGTGCCCAAAATGTGGTCATGTGATTGTGTCCAGGTCATAAGTTCCTTTCAGGGTCCACCTCAACTGTGAACAGGTGCTGAGCGACCATTTGTTAAGCAAGGACTTACCTGTTTCTCCATTACCCCATCAGCATGCAAAGTCTTCTGTTTCCTTCGTCATGACAAGGTACAATTTATTTTACAGGAAAAACCTGATTTTTTCTGAGCATCATTTCTGAGAAGCAGCAGCTAAGGAAGGATGGAATTATTCAATCCCACATGGTGTGCTAGCCTCCAAGTAGATCCATATCTTCTATCATCGCCAGGCAGGAGATGCAGGTAGGGAGGGAGGATATAACCCAGCCATTTTCAAATTTGGCAACATGAAGATGTGTGGACTTCAGCTTCCAGACTTCATGCAGGCTGGGGAATTCTGGGAGTGGAACTCTACACATCTTCAAGCTGCCAAGCTTGAAAAACACTGATATAACCAAATTAAGTAAAAATGGACAGGTCTATTTTATTTATTTGTATCATGCCTTTATAATTTTTACAAATAATCTCATCAAAGGTGGAGGAGAGTGTGCTAAATATAACATAACCAGCACACCTTTCTCTTCCTATTTTCCCCACAACAACCCTGTGAGGTAGGTTGGGCTGAGAGTGACCGGCCCAAGGTCACCTGCTTCTTCATTCAATTTCAGGAGAAGGACTGTCAAAATGTGATGCCAAAGTGGAAGGATTTCAAAATTTCTTTCTGAGAACAGAAGAATTTCAGAAAGATTTCCTGCAACTTCCCTGTGGTATCTCTTGTTTCTGTTAAATTCCAAATGTGTGTGAGAGGAGAGGAGAGGAGAGGAGAGAGCCTTCAGATGCAACCTTTGTCTTCCTGCTGCCTTAATTACTGAGACGTCTGTAAGCAACTGGCACACTTGAGTAAACCCAGCACATGTGTGATGTCCCCAGCACATCAGGGGACAAGGAAGATGACCAACCCAGAAACTCTTCTAATAAACAGAAGAGACTATCAGGGAGTAAATTACCAATAAAAGAGAGTATTTGTAGCTCAGGGTTGAAATGAGGGGCTCTTGGTGGCCTCTGAGCTTGCTTGTTTTCTTGAAGACATTTTATTATCCGAACTAGGTAACAACCTAGTACTGATGATGTTACCTAGTTGGGTAATGAAACGTCTTCAAGAAAACAACCAAGTGCAGAGACCACCAAGGCCCCTTCAGGGAGTAAATTACTGCATTGCTAGATTTTTACAACTTCACAAAAGTCGAACAGTGTCAGGGTCATATAAACTCAGGAGGGATGGGAAACAATACAAATAAAACAGTATTTCAGATAAAATAATTTCAACAAGAATACTTGGCTGACTCAGCACCTTCTGAAATCACGCCTGCACTAATCTAAGATTTGTTTAACCATAGCCTATGGTCCAATAATGAGTTGGCAAGTGGTTTCTAATTACAAGAGTTACAATACAGGGAGCCCTTGACTGACAACCATTCATTTAGTGACCATTGCAGAGGTCGTCCGCGAGGCACCTCACTTGTGGGGTGCCTCAGGGGTCGATTCTCTCGCCTACCCTGTTCAACATCTATATGAAGCCGCTGGGCGAGGTCATCAGTGGTTTCGGGGTGAGTTATCATCTGTACGCTGATGATACTCAGCTGTACTTTTCCACCCCGGACCACCCCAACGAAGTGGTCGAAGTGCTGTCCCAGTGCCTGGAAGCCGTACGGGTCTGGATGGGGAGAAACAGACTCAAGCTCAATCCCTCCAAGACGGAGTGGCTGTGGATGCCGGCACCCCGGTACAGCCGCAGCTGACTGTTGGGGGCGAGTTAGTGGCCCCAAAGGAGGTGGTTCGCAACTTGGGTGTCCTCCTGGACGGACGGCTGTCCTTTGATGAACATCTGGCGGCCGTCTCAAGGAGGGCTTTCTACCAAGTTTGCTTGGTCCGCCAGTTGCGTCCCTTCCTTGACCGGGATGCCTTATGCACAGTCACTCATGCTCTGGTCACGTCTCGGTTGGATTACTGCAATGCTCTCTACATGGGGCTGCCCTTGAGGTGCACCCAGAGGCTACAGTTAGTCCAGAATGCGGCTGCGCGAGTAGTAACGGGAGCCGCTCGCGGCTCCCATGTAACATCACTGCTGCGTAGTCTGCACTGGCTTCCTGTGGTCTTTCGGGTGCGCTTCAAGATTCTGGTTACCACCTTTAAAGCGCTCCATGGCTTACGAGACCGCCTGCTGTTACCCTATGCCTCCCACCAACCCGTACGCTCTCACAGAGAGGGTCTCCTCAGGGTGCCGTCCGCCAAACAGTGTCGGCTGGTGGCCCCCAGGAGTAGGGCCTTCTCTGTGGGAGCATCGACGCTCTGGAATGAACTCCCCCCTGGTCTACGTCAAGTGCCTGATCTTCGGACCTTCCGTCGTGAGCTAAAAACATATTTATTTATTCAAGCGGGACTGGCATAATGTTTTAATAGTTTTAATCTTAAATTGGGTTTTTATTGGGTTTTTTAAAATCTTTTATAATTTTAAATTTAAACTTTTAATTATCAGCCTTTTGTAATTTGCTAGGTTTTAATTGTTGGTTTTAATTGTATATGTATTGTGTTTTATTGTTGGCTGAGTCCTTCGGGAAAAGGGCGGTATAAAAATTTAATAAATAATAAATAATAATAATAATAATTTAATGACCGTTTTCACATAACCGTTGCCACATCCTTCTAGTTACATGATCAAAATTTGGACACTTAGCAACTGATTCATATTTATGACGGTTGCAGTGTCCCGGCTCATGCAATCATCTTTTGTGATCTTCTGACAAGCAAAGTCAATGGGGAAGCCAGATTCACTTAACAGCCGTGTTACTAACTTAACAACTGCAGTAATTCATTTAATAACTATGGCAAGAAAGGTTGTAAAATGGGACCTAACTTGCTTAACAACTGTCCTTTTTGGGCTCAGTTGTGTAAGTCGAGGAGTACCTATTCACAAAATAAAACACATTATGGTTTCGTGCTATGCTAAAACTCAGCACAGTTTGGTACGCACAGCGCTGTCAGTTGGCTTAACCATGGTTTGTTGAGCAATCATCAGAAACAACACTAAGCCATAAATTGTCATTTACAACCCACGTGACTTAGATACCAACCAAGTCACATTATGGACTCAGCATCACATGCAAATCCAGCCACAGATAGCTTTGTATATCATTATAACTGATGTTCTCTCTCTCTATAGTACAGATAATCCTCAACTTACGGCCTCAATTGGGACTAGTGTTTCCATTGTTAAATGAGCCAAGTGAGTTGGTTAAGTGAGTCGCATCTGATTTTATAACCCTTTTTTGCAACGTTTGTTAAGTGAATCACTACAGTACTGTACTGAATAAACTGGGCTGTCTACTCGTTGCTAATGAATAACATATTTTTATTTTATTTGTATCCCTTTATTATTTTTAACTAATAGCCTAAAGCAGTGAACTTATCCAACATTCTTTCCTCCTCCCATTTTCCCCACCACAACAACTCTGGGAGATAGGTTGGGCTGAGAAAGAGTGACTGGCCTAAGGCTTTCATGTCTAAGGTGGGACTAGAACTCACAATCTCCTGCTTTCTGGCCTGGTGCCTTAACCACTGGACTAAAGTGGCTCTAATATTGGCTTTCAATCTAGCCAAAAATCTAATCCTATGCACCAATATCCAAAGATACGCCCATGAAGTAACTTCTCATGGGTAACCTGTTACTTTCCAGGATCTGGTAAGAGTAGAAGCACTGGGAGGGGCATGGCTTCATGTCACAATTAGGGGGATGGAAGTCAAAACATGAAGAACGGTTGCAGAAATTGGGTATGTCTAGTGTGGTGAAAAGAGGGACCAAGGAGATGTGAGAGCAGTGTTCCATTATTTGAGGAGCTGCCACAAAGAAGAAGGGGGTCAACTTATTTTTCAAAGCACCCGAAGGCAAGACAAGAAGCAATGGATGGAAACTAACCAAGGAGAGAAGCAATCTAGAATGAAGGAGAAAATTCCTGACAGTGAGAACAATTAACCAATGGAATGGCTTGTCTTCAGAAGTTATTGGTACTCCATCCCTGGAGGTTTTAAGAAGAGATTGGATAGCCACTTATCTGCAAAGGTACAGGATCTCCTGATTGAGCAGGGGGCTAGATTAAGAGGAGGAGGAAGAGGAGGAGGAGGAGGAACCAATGCCATTTTCTATGTAGCGCAACCCCAGCTTGAGTAGTTTCATGTATGCTTCAGTATAGGATACAACACCCCACAAAAGAGTTTGTTGAGTTCTATTGGCAAGAATGGTATAGGGCAGTGATAAAGAACCTTTTTGGCACTGAGTGCCGAAAAGGGACCGTGCATGCATGTGGCACCGAGTGCCAAAGATCATCGTGCACGCAGAAAAATGGAAGATGAACAGGCGACGCCGTGCGTGCCAGGCAACATGGCTTTGTGTGCCACTTTGGGCACGTGTGCCATAGGTTCGCCATCACGAGTATAGGATCTCCTGCTTGAGCAGGCGGTTGGACTAGAAGACCTCCAAGGTCCCTTCCAAGTCCGTTATTCTGTTATGTTGCTTGCTCTGAATTAACTCAAAGTAAGGTTCTCCTCTTTGTGACACTCTGCTAGGAATTTCACAACCCATTAGATGAGATTCAAACGTGGCTTGATAGTTTGTGGTTGAAAGGTTATAGAAAGCCATCTGGGAATATTATGTAAACCAGCCCATCCCATTAATCCATTTGCTTGTTTATTTTTTTGGACGTAATATATTATGCCATTGTGTTTTGTTAACCTAAACTTAAGAGTTAAGTATCTTGTGTGAACTTGAGTGTTATGGTTTATGAAATATGATTTAAAGATTGTTGTCCATATTCAAAGCCAAACACCCTTCAAGAAACTACAGCAAACATGACAGTGTGATGTGAGCATTAGAGGTGTGTATGATCTGAATTCATTTGATCCACTAAATCGTAATTGTCCCTTTGGCGCACTGAGGTGACATGCAGAGACACAACAGGCAAACCCCTTCTTGGCCAAGCAGCAACTCCTCCTTCAAAGCAACTTGCAAAAGGGGATTTTGTGTGATTTTGGCTCAGAATGTTATGGAAATTTAACCAATTGTGGCTTGTACATTAAAGATGAATTAAATAACCAAGATTTATTGGATATGCATTTTGTTTTCTATATGATCATTTTTCTAGAAAGATAAGACATTCTTTTTATAATCGAACAGAAAGTTAGAAAAACCTATTTTTAATTAAATGCATGCCTGCTTTGAAAAAGAGGGTGTCTGAAAATAATTGCTTTCGATAACATTGCAAAAGATGACCTACAGAGGTCCTGGCCATTTCCAAAAATGAGATTCCCAGGAACAAAGTATCTTCTTAAGCACATTAAGTGTTTACTTAGGCTGCAAGTTCTCAGCATTTACATGAGAGTAAGTCCCACTGAATACAACAGGAAGTACTCTGCTTAAACATGCAAATTTTTTGTGTGATTAAAATATTTGCATTCTGGTTTTCAAGTCTCTACTAGAACAAACTCATGTCCTAAAATGATTCTGAACCTTTACATAAGCAAAAACAATAATATTTTATTACTGGCAATGATAAACAACCAAAATATTTTTAAAAACTGTCTTACATTGGCATATATTAAATAGTAAAGATTTCTCTAAGTACACTTCACAGAAACAGTGAAGTGACAGGAGTGAAGTGGTTTGCCATGCTTTTCCACATTCCCAGTCTAGCCCATGGCCCCAAAATTCCCAAGTGGCCCCTACCCAAATTCTAACTCGCACTGATCCTGCTTACTGTATGATATTCACAATTAAAACCATTTTAAATTAGTATTCAAAAACTAATGGAACTTCTGGCTTCCTTGTAATAGAAAGTGCCAGAATTTATGCACCGCATGCAAGATCATTGTCCAACTTTTGATCAAGTGACCATGGGGTTGCTGCAGCAGTCGTAAGTATGGAAAACAGGCATAAGTTAAATTTTTCAGGGCCGTTGTAACTTGGAGTCACTAAATGAACTGTTGTAAGTTGAGGATTACCTGCACTGTACCCATAATACTCCCCAGCACAACAGCACAATTCTAACATTCAACAATGCCACAATTCTAAACAAAGGTCTTTTGCTTGCCAAACAACCCGATGTCAATCAGAAGGAAAAGAAAAATGCCACCTGCAAATGAGCCAGTCAGGTTCAAGGCTGGTGCCCTTAAGAGGGTCTCAACCCTAACCCTAACTTTCGGCAGAAGACAACCAAAGAGGGTGAATAACAAACTGGGCTTCCACGGTCGCCGATGCTCCTGCCGTCCCTTTAGAGCAAAGAGGCCGCACGCGGAGACACAACGGGCAACCCTTTCTTGGCCAAGCAGCAACTCCTCTTCCAAAGCAACTTGCGAAAGAGAAGCCGCGAAGCCAGCCCTGCACGTTTTCCCACGGACTCAAAGTTGAGAAGTGAACCCAACTGGCCGGATTCCCACGGCTTCCTCAACGCCGCGCTGCTGCAATACGCTCTGGCACCCAGAACTAGCCAAGATTCCACTGACCCAAGTTAGGCAGATGCGCGGAACTCCCCCTGTCCCCACCCGATTGAGCGAGTTGAGCCCCCGGGGCCGGCGAGAAGCCCCTGCCTCCCTCGCCCTCCGCAGCCCGGCTCCCTCCGGTTACCTGCTCGGCGAAGCGCGTGGCGGGCGCAGCTCCTACACCGCGCGCAGTCCGGCGAGGCCGCTTTCAGGCAAGCCCGGCGCCGGCTGGTCCCTTGTTCCGGGACAGGCAAGCAGGCAGGCGAGCTCCAGAGGCGCCCCAGCTGCGGCCGCCCGCTTTCCTCTCCGGCGCGCCGCGACTTCCCGGCTGGCCGAACTCGGGCGCTGCTCCAGGCGGGGAACTTTTCCACGGGCGAAGAAAGTTGCGCGTGGCGGAAGCGGCTCTAGCTCTAGACTAGCCTTTGGCAGCCGCGGCTTTCTTACTTTGTCCCTTGCGGCGCGGCGCACACCCGCATCCCCACCGCGCTGGTTCCGGGCCGGAGTGACGCGCGGCCGGCTGGCAGTTGCGGGAGCCCCGGGAAGCCGGGCGGGGGTGGCGGAGCGGCGGAGGCAGGACGAGGAAGCGCGGCGCAAAGGCTTTTCCCCCAGCTTCGGCCAAGCGAAGGGGAGGCGGGCCGCGCGCACGTGTGAAGGGGAAGCACCTGGGAGAGTGACGAAAGGGGAGGGGGCTCCCTGGGAGAGCGCGACCGGTCTAGAGGAGGCCGATGCCAGTTGGTCCTGCGAGCCTTTTTTTTTGTTTGTTTATATTTATATCCCGCCCTTCTCCGAAGACTCAGGGCGGCTTACAGTGTGTAAGGCAATAGTCTCATTCTATTTGTATATTTATATACAAAGTCAACTTATTGCCCCCCCAACAATCTGGGTCCTCATTTTACCTACCTTATAAAGGATGGAAGGCTGAGTCAACCTTGGACCTGGTGGGGCTTGAACCTGCAGTAATTGCAGGCAGCTTCGCCCCCTCTCCTATCCTGAGCCTTAAGATCGGCGGTCTGGAGCGGACCTCCTGGCGCATGAAGGGAGAGGAGGAAGCAGGATCGCAGCTCCTTTCCAATGGCTGAAGCCTTCAGTGTCGTCCTAAAAGTCGGCTAGCTTCAGAAAATTCCCAACTGAGCATAAGTAGCTGGGTTTATGCAAGCCGCTTAACCTGGTTACCTAATAAACTCCTTTTCTGGCCTGGCTCCCTAAGCCACAAAAAATGAAAAATCAATAAACAGTGTTACAAGTAGCCAGATTTAGCAGGGAGAGCAAATATTACAACTTGGTCTTTCAGATACAGGTAGTCCTAGATTTAGGACAATTGAGCCCCAAATTTCTATTGCTAAGCAAGATGGCCATTAAGTGAGTTTTGCCCCATTTTACGACCTTTCTTGCCACAGTGCTTAAGTCAATCACTGCAGTTCTTAGTGTTGTTAATCTGTGTGAATCTAGCTTCCCCATTGACTTTGCTTGTCAGCTGGTCCACATGACCCCGGGATCCTGCAACCATCATAAATACGAAGCGGTTGCCAAGCAGCTGAATTCTGATCACACGACCATGGGGACGCTGCAATGGTTGTAAGTGTGAAAAACAAGCATAAATCACCTTTTTTTCAGTGATATTGTAACGTCACAGTCACTAAATGATGGTTGTAAATCAAGGACCATCTGTACCAGAAATTAACCCAAATTTTCCCCTACTGTATTTATTGTGTAAATTACAAATTTTGGAGTTGAAGTCTACTCATTTTAAGGTTGTCGCCACTGACTTGGATTAACAGGGAACTCACATAAGAAAGGTACCATTGCAGCAAATTAATTCAAGCCCTTGGGCACATCAAAACAGACACTTCTCACTTCCTACTCTCATGCGTTCCTATCTATGTTCTCTCTGATGTCAATTCCACATACTGTGGGGTCTTCCATAGAATCATAGGATTAAAAGGGACTTCTAGTTCAACCCCCTGCCAATGACAGGAGATCCTATACCTTAGAATACAGCTGGAAGGGACCTTGGAGGTCATCTAGTCCAACCCCTTGCTCAAGTAAGAGACCCTATACAATTTCAAACAAGTGGCTCTCCAATCTCTTCTTTAAAACCTCCAGTGATGAAGCACCTACAACTTCTGAAGGCAACCTGTTCCACCGGTTAACTGTTCTGTCAGAAAATTTCTCCTTAGTTCTAAGTTGAATCCCTCCTTAATTAGTTTCCATCCATTGTTCCTTGTCCTGGCTTCTGGTGTTTCCCTTTCCATTCCAGACTTTCTTTGGGCTTGATGACCAAAGAAGTTCCATCATGTCATGAATGCAGATTCCAGATGGGACATACTGTAGCTTTAGGTTTTGTGATGCTTTATTATTTAATTCTTTGCTGGATTCACAGCCCATCTTTCATTCAGGACTTTGAAGTTCTAAATATAGTGCTTCCCCTATTGTTTTTCCTCACAACAGCTAAGTGTGGACGGAGAGAGAACAAATGGACTAAAGAATTGGGGCGGGGAACTGAGGCTGAATTTAAATCTGAGTCACTTTGGTACCACTCAAACCTATTCTCTCAGACCTACTAATTTGCTGCAAAGATAGCATATCAATTATGATCAAGAGTGACTTTCAATATTGCAAGGGAATAATCCAGGGTGAAATTCAGCAGGTTCTGACAGGTTCTGGAAAACCGGTAGTGCAAATTTTGAGTAGTTCTGAGAACCAACAAATACCACCTCTGGCTGGCCCCAGAATGGGGAGGGAATGGGGATTTTGCAATATCCTTCCCTCAGGAGTGGAGTGGGAATGGGGATTTTGCTGTATCCCTCCCCTGCCATGCCCACCAAGCCATGCCCACCAAGCCATGCCACAGAACCGGTAGTGAAAAAAATTGAATTCCATCACTGGAATAATCAATAAAATCCCTGAAGCCTTGTCTTAGTCAATTTTCTTATTACAATAGAATTACATAAATTGAGGGGAGGGATTTGGGTAACATTTGGCCTTGAAATGATGTGCTGGGAAGATGCCCACCCCTAAAAAACTGAAAACATAAGGGAGGAAAAAAAAGTGGTTGAAATAAAATATTCTTTCATAGGACAGAATGACAAGTAATAAGACTACAGTGGCAACATTTAACACCAAAGGTTTTAGGGAGTTGAAATTGTGCACATGTGTACCCACACCTGGTATTTATATGTAAAACACTGGTGCTTCCTGCTGGAGACCCATGCAGCATAAAAGTTGTATTTCCTGGCTGTTGTGATATTTCCCCATCCTTACATCTTCCTTGAAATCATCAGTATCTATTGACTGTCATCCCTTAATGTTAGGAAAAGTGCATGGTGCTTTCCTGAGGGATAGGTGTTGCCAACTTTAGTTTCCATCAGTCACGCCTCCAAAATCACCTGCTAAACCCATGTGCTAGTAGCTAAGAGAGATGCTTTGAATACACACAGAGAGTGTGTTTCCAAGCTCCCATCTCAGCTTAGCTTGAAAAAGATTTCCAGGAGATAGCTGTGATTTCTTGGCACATCCCTGGCCTCTAATATATCATTTAAACCAATGTGTTTCAAACTTGACAAATTTAAGATATGTGGATTTCAACTCCCATAATTCCCCAGCTGGCATTAATTCTGGGAGCTGAACCCTTTAAAACCTGCTGGCTGAGGAATTCTGGAAATTGAAGTCCACACATCTTTAAGTTGTCAAGTTTAAAGAACACTGATTTAAACCATTGAATAACATCTTTGCTATGTATGGAAACAAGCGGTATTAGTCATCTGGTGTTGGGCAGGACTGAATCGAATCAAATAGATGGCCCTTGACTTACAACAACAGTTCACCATTCAAAGTTACAACAGCACTGAAAAAAAGTGACTTACGACCATTTTTCACACTTAAGACCACTGCAGCATCCCCCTGGGCACATTTTTTTGGTGTTAATTCTATCAGGTACTGTAGGGCTTCATAGAACCAGTATTTATTTATTTATTTATTTAATCAAATTTCATCCTCTTCAGCACCAGTGGTTGGGGCATAGACTTGGACTACTGTGATATTGAATGGTTTGCCTTGGATTCGAACTGAGATCATTCTGTCATTTTGGGGATTGTATCGCAGTATTGCTTTTCCTAAATCAAGAATTACTTATAATAAATAAATCATCTTGTAAACAATCCTTCATGATCAGACTAAGCACATTGGTGATAAAATGCATTAAATTTGGCATTAAAAGCAAAAGAGCCCATTTCTTTCAACAACTGGGGAAAAGGATTAATCTGCTCCTCACTCATGCCCATGTTTCCCATAACAGGTGGTGTTCTGGTTTACCCAAAGTTTGCCTGGAGAGTCTCATTTGAGCAGTCTGAGGACTCGGGAAGCAGCGGTGGGTTTGTGATGATGTATTCAAGTGACTCTTCCAATTATTAGTAAGTACCTACTGTTGAAATTTAAAAACAACACTTTAAAAATAAAGTCTCTTTCTAGTCGAACTCAGTCCCCAGTGATCCCACGGCCAACGATCTTGACAGCAACGTAGAAATACAGGTGGTCCTCGAGTTTCTGTTGCTTAACAAGATGGCTGTTAAACACCCAATTTTTTTGATCTTTTTTGGGGCAGTGTTTAAATGACCACACAGCCATTAAGCAAATCCAGTTTCCCCTATTGACTTTGCTTGTTGGAAGCCAGCTGGGCAGGTTGCAAACTGTGATCACATGGCACATTGCAACCATCATAAATATAAGCTGGTTGCCAAGCACCCAAATTTTGACCACAAAATTTGTGGGGCTGCTGTGATGATTAAGTATCAGAACTGTTCATAAGTCACTTTTTTCAATGCTGTTGTTACTTCAAATGGTGACTAAACAAATGGTTTTTCAATTGTAAGTTAAGCACTATCTGTAGTTTACGATGCTTTCTGGCATACTCTCCCAGTTTCTCAGTGTAAAATTTCTAATCTCAAAGCAGAACAAGAAGCACTGGATGGAAACTAATCAAGGAGAAAACCAAGGGAGAATTAGGAGAAATTTCCTGATAATGAGAATAATTAATCAGTGGAATAACTTGCCTCTAGAAGTTGTGGGTGCTCCAACACCAGACATTTTTAAGAAGAGATTGGACAGCCATGTGTCTGAAATGGGAAAGGGTCTCCTACTTGAGCAAGGGGTTGGACTAGAAGAAGCCCCTTCCAGCTCAGTTATTCTTGTAAATATCACCATCACCTACATTCTGGTGGATTGGGAAGCTGGGAACCAAAATCTGAAAAGCACCTGGTTCAAGAAGACCAATATTTCTTTGATCTTCATCAGTGTTGGTCCTCTTCCTGCTGCCCAGAGCTAAGCAGTTGATTTTTGCAGATCTGGCTTTTGTGAAGAGGGCCAAGCCAGGGAAGGTTTGGCATGTGTGCATGAACTTTCCTTGATGACTGAGAAGCTGAGCTCAGCTCCTGCTCAGAAAGCAGGCTTGTCAACTGCTTTTAAAATCTTCTCCTCCTATACCTGAAAGAGCAGTTTTTCCCCTGCAGTCTTTACCAACCGATTATGCTTATCTGCAGCACTGTTTCACCTGTTGATTTCTGCAAATCAAGGCAGTTTCTCTTGGGAGCCAATACCTCCATATTGGCTCCCAAGAGAGAATGCCTTGATTTGCAGAAATCAGGGGAATTGTCTGCCCATTAATCAAATATTTTGCAACCGAACAGTTGTTTTTAGAAAATCTACTTACAAATTTTTTCTTTGAGAAGTGTAAGATTTAATGCAGAAAAATGAAAGTGCCAAATTGCTTTTCTTTTCCATATATTAGAGTCCTCAAATAATTGGAGACAGGGAAAACTCCTGCTCACACTTTCATATTATGCATATTATGTAATTTTCCTAGTTCTTGATCTAGATGCTGCATGGAAGACTTACTGCATATGCACATCATTAGGACTGAGTTTCTACAATGCACTAACTCCAGAGTAAATGAAGAACAGTGGCAGAAACTTGGTATGTCTAGTCTAGTGTAAAAAAGGACTAGGGCTGAGCTGATAGCAGCAGTCCAATATTTGAGGAGCTCCTATAAAATGAGATGGTCAGCCTATTCTCCAAAGCACCTGAAGGCAAGACAAGAAGAAATGGATGGAAACTCATCAAGGAGAGACACAACCTAGAACTAAGAAGAAATTTCTTGACAGCAAGAACAATTAACCAACAGAATAGCTTTCATTCAGAAGTTGTGTGGGGCTCAGTTGTCTGAAATGGTATAAGGTCTCCTGCATGAGCATGGGGTTGAAATAGAAGACCTCCAAGGTCCTTTCCAGCAGCAGCAGCAGGAGGAAGAGGAGGAGGAAGAACAACTACCACCAATGCCATTTTCACCTGCTATATGATGCAATCCCAGGTTGGGTGGTTTCATGTATAAAATAAAGGATAGATGTAGGATTTCATGTATGAAATAAAGGATACATGTAGGATACAAAGCCACACCAAAGAGTTTGCTGAGTTCCATTGGCTATCAGTTTATTTTGCAAATATCACCAAGCGATTGCGTATATTCTAATTTCTAATCAGAAGGCATTGTTTTTGGCCAAGGGCAGGGCACAGCAGGCCAGACCGCCTTCTGCTCTTCTCATTTCCTTTCAAAGGACACATCTGGAAGACAGAATGCTTGAAATGTTATCTTGACCAAGGATACTCCAAGAAGCTGTAAAAGAGAACCATGAGAGGGCAGCAAAGAGAACCTAAAAACGCCTTTTCCTTGCAGCCCTCTACTGGTTCAACTGGAATTTTGCAATCCAGATTTAACAGCTCTTGGCAAGATGCTCTAATTTAGAAGACTACTTCTGGCAAGAATATTCCTTGCAGCTGCCTATAATCCATCAAGCTTCTGGTTACTTTTCCAGCTGTGGGGATGGTAGCTGTGGATGCCAATATTCTTGTAAACCACTCCTTGGGTTTCTGGCAAATTCTATATCCCCATCCCACACCTATCACCAATCTTTACTAGCGTTTTCGAAAAGCGGAGAACAAGCATGCTGCAAATCAAAGTGCCAGCTTCTTATTTATTTCCAAAAAAAAAAAATGCCTCTGTGCAGCAATTCTTTAAAAATAAATGTGAATGTTATGACCAAGGTTTGCTTGGAGGTGGACCCATCCACCCAAAAAAGGGGGTGAGCAGACCCTAAGAGGCTGGGCAGGGAGTAAGAAAGAATCCTCAGTACCAGTTGACCTAATAAAAAAAACAGCTGTTTTGAAAAGTACTAGCCACCATTTTGTGAGAACGCCCACAACTTGGTTTGAAAATGGGACAGGTCCACAATGGTTCTCCCAAATTACATCTTTTACGGTTTTTAAAGGTTGGTGGTTACCCTATATCCCTTCAGGAGCTTTGGCAAATGGTGAAGTAGTTCTGCAAACGTTTATTTTCTCTCTAGCAATACTAATGGATGTGTTCCGTTTCCCCCCCAAAAGTGTCTCTATCAGCATTCACCCACCATTCACCATTAAATAGGAACAATATAGAATAAGTAGTCCTCAACTTATGACCACAATTGAGCCCAAATGTATGTTGCTAAGTGAGAAATTAATTAAATGATTTTGGCCCCATTTTATGACTTTTCTTGCCACGTTTAAGTGAATCACTGTAATTGTTAAATTAGTAACACTGTTATTAAGTGAATCTGGCTTCCCCATTAACTTTGTGTGAGCCCTGGAGGCCTTCTTTTTCTTTGGCTCTTACTTATTTATTTATTTATTTATTTATTCATACTTTTATACCGCCCTATCTCCCTAGGGACTCAGGGCGGTGTACAGCCATATAAAAAACACATAAATATACAAAATAAAACATTCATCTAAAAAACTTATTATATCGGCCAAAATTTAAAATAGACATATAAACAATAAAACCCAATTTAAAACCAAATCTAAAATTTAGACATTTAAAATTTAAAAAATCTAGTCCAGTCCTGCGCAAATGAATAGATGTGTCTTAAGCTCGCGGCGGAAGGTCCGAAGGTCAGGAAGTTGACGAAGTCCTGGGGGAAGCTCGTTCCAGAGGGTGGGAGCCCCCACAGAAAAGGCCCTTCCCCTGGGCGTCGCCAGTCGGCACTGCCTGGCCGACGGCACCCTGAGGAGTCCCTCCCTGTGAGAGCGCACAGGCCGGTGGGAGGCATTCGGTGGCAGCAGACGGTCCCGTAAGTAACCTGGACCTATGCCATGGAGCGCTTTGAAGATCATTACCAAAACCTTGAAGCGCACCCGGAAAACCACAGGCAGCCAGTGCAGTCTGCGCAGGAGGGGTGTTACATGGGAGCCACGAGGGGCTCCCTCTATTACCCGCGCAGCCGCATTCTGAACTACCTGGAGTCTCCGGGTGCTCCTCAAGGGGAGCCCCATGTAGAGAGCATTGCAGTAGTCCAGGCGAGATGTCACGAGAGCATGAGTGACCGTGCATAAGGTCACTCTTCAGGCCTGCCACACTTAATGCTGTGGGAATATGGGAGGGGGGGATAAAATAGAGTGGTGGAGATATTTAGCCATAATAACATTCCTTTCTCTGATTGTCAAAGACATTCGAGCCTGCACCTAGAGTGGCGTGACTGGGATGGTCCATTGATTGGACCATGTGATGGACATATGGGTACAGAGGAAGGGACCTGGACTTTCTTTTGGGTGAGAAAAACCTGGAAGCTTTCAGATTCGGGTTTTCCCAGGTGTGCCAAAATGACATCTCTAATAAAATGGAACTTGGAGGAATTTCTAGCCTCAGAGTCTTCTTTCATTGGGAGTGTTACTTGGAATTCTGACATTAACTTGAATCTCCTTTAAAACTTCAACCAGCTCCCCGAACTCCAGGGTGCTGTCTGGGATCCTGAGCCCCAAGCGCCGACCTGACAGCAGGCAGTGTGAAGACTCAGGGAAGATGGAGGAGAGCATGGCGACCACAAAGGGAATCACTGGGATTGGTTCGATGGTTCACGTCGAGACCATCTACTTCCCTTCTGAATCCGTGGTGAAGGCAGTGGAGGCCGCCAAAGCAGAACGCCGAGAGGTTGCCCAGCCCAAAGAGCCAGCGCTGAGGCAAGCTGCTCAACCAGATCCCTCTCTGTGGGACGAGGCTGCGGGAACAACAGATGGGAGTAAGGAGAGTAGACAGACCCAAGGCCTCGAATGGAAAGCACTGGGACCAGCCATTCTTAGCGATTCCCAAGAGTGGGGTTTTCCACTGCTGACGCAAAGCCAGTCGCTGGCGGGTCTACTGGAGTGGTTCGACCAGCTCAGCATAGGCAGCATTGCACAATCTCCTAGCACCGGCCCACCTGGTTGGATTCTGGGTCAGCCCACATTTACCTTTCCAGGCCAAGGGACCACAGTGGCATTGAGTGGAGCATTGGCCTTATTTCACTTGGCATGAAACGGATCACACCATAGCCTTCCCCATTGGTCCAGTCTACCGGAATGACATCTCCTGCTGGAGTTGGAGTGGCGCCACTGCAAGACCCATTAAGCCAATATAGTCTAGTGTTCCAAGGGCCACCATTGGGACTGCTGACTACCCAACAGCCCCCCTCGGCAGCCGGTCCCCAGATTGCCTCCTGCCAACCAGATCCCCTCTAGCTGGGCCTTTTACCCCAGCCAAGAGTAGGTTCAATACCAATGGACACCAGCTCCGGTCCCACTGCAGGCACCAGCCATTCAGCCGGCACCACTGCCCGCGCTGGCCCCACAGCCAGCCCCAGGCCTGCAACTGGCACCACCAGCCCTCCTCCTCCACAGTTCAGAGTGACGTCTGATGGGACCCTGGAAAACCTGGCCTATTTTCTCAATCAGGTTTGGTCCCACATTGATTGCTATGGTGACCAATACCAGACCAATCGGGACATGATTTCGGCAATTGTGAATGGCATGAATGAAGGAGAAGCGGCGGAGTGGATAGCCGAACTACATGATGAGGGAGCCCTGGAGCTAGATGATGCAGAGCAGTTCAGAGCAGGGGAGTTCCAGAGCATATTCAAGCCTGGTACAATACAGCAGTGGCCATGGATCTGAAAATCCATCCCCATCGGAAGCCGATTGCAGAAAAACTGGCAAGAAGACCTCTGGGCCGCCGAACTCTGCTCAAACTCTGCTGCAACCCATACCATCCAGGGCGATCAAGTGCTACTGATGTGGTCAGCATAGGCACAGGGCATCTGATTGCCTGGCCCAGTCCCTCAGGTCCGGACCCCCTCCGCACCCTGGGGAAGAAGTACCCTGAGGAAGCCACTGGACAAGGGGAGAATTGCCAAACAGGCTGTTGAGGTTCCTCTTCTTTCAGCTGGGAATGAGGAAACTCCAGCCAGAGAAACCCATGCTGGTTCCACCAAAGGACCCAATGGTAAGTGAAGCCATCCACCCCTTCACTATCAAAACCCAGATCTTAGTGTCAGAAATGGGAGCCCAAGGGGAGGTGGAGGCCATCATAGACACTGGCTGCACCAGATGCCTGATCAGCCTCCCCATGGTCCAACAGCTAGGGATAGGTATGAGACCCCTAGCGCATCCCATTCATTTTGAACAAGTTGACGGGATGCTAATAGGTGGAGCCCCACCACTTTGGTTACAGAACTTGTTAGACTGGAGATGGGACACCGCCAATACTCATCCAATATGTCAGTGCTCCAAAAATGACTGAATCAATTATATTGGGCCTCGCTTGGCTAGAAAATGGGGACCGATCGTCAGGTGGGAAGACAGCTACTGAAAGCTAAGAATAGGCATCAGCCCACTGCCACCCATCAAACCAGATAGTTGCCAAAAGGCCACAAACCCCAGCAGCCCCAGCAAGCAAGAAACTGCAGCCTCCACCACAGACAAACTTCCTGGCAGCCCACAGGTGCTAAGGGAATACCGAGACCTGTCGGGCACCTTTAGCGAGGAAGATTGCAACTTCCTCCCCTCTGACCGCCCAACAGAGTGCGTGATTGAGTTCGTGCCGGGAGCAAAGCTACCCAAGCCAAAGATTTACTCTATGACTCCAAAAGAAATGGCTGAGTTAAGAAAATACATTGATGCCAAATTAGCGTGGAGTTTTATCCATCCCACTAAATCCAGAGTGGCAGTCCCCATACTATTTAAAGAAAGAAAAAAGATGGGATGAGGCTCTGCATGGATTTTCATAGAATTAATGGCGTGTGCGTGAAGAACACCTACCCCCAGATATGCCAATATTAGACGTCTCTAATAAAATGGAACTTTGTGGAATTTCTAGCCTTGGAGTCTTCTTTCGTTGGGGGTGTTACTTGGAACCCTGACACTTTGCTTGGCAGAAGGTTGCAAAACTGGGATCACATGACCCTGCAACCCTGGGGCCGGAATAGCTCAGGCTGTAAGGAGCCTGTTATTAGAACACAGCAGCCTGCAATTACTGCAGGTTCGAGCCCGGCCCAAGGTTGACTCAGCCTTCCATCCTTTATAAGGTAGGTAAAATGAGGACCCAGATTGTTGGGGGGGCAATAAGTTGACTTTGTAAATATACAAATAGAATGAGACTATTGCCTTATACACTGTAAGCCGCCCTGAGTCTTCGGAGAAGGGTGGGATATAAATGTAAATTTTTTTTAAAAACTGTCATAAATGTGAATCAGCTGCCAAGCATCCAAATGTAAATCACATGATCATGAAGATGCTGCAATATTCATAAGGGTGAAAAATAGTAACAAATCACCTTTTTCAGTGCCATTGTAACTTCAAACAATGAGCAAGTGTAGTGTTGTAAGTCCTGTATTCTTTTTCTTATTTTGTTTAGCAAAAATTGTCTTTACATTTAAATATATTAATAACACATTATGTACAAGAGTCCTTAAGAATGACAGAATTTATTAGATTATGTTTGTTAGTTACAATACCCTGTATTCTGTTCTGGGAAATCTCGGGGGGGGGGGGAATGAGGGGGGGAAGGGGAAGACTATAAATTGATTGGTTACCATTGTACAGGAATAATGGTAGAATTAAACAAGTTGGAATGGTGTAATGTCGGGACTGCTCGGCAAACACTCCCGAAGGGAAAGGGTAAGGAAAGAGGAGTAAAGAAGGAAGAAAGTAGGTAGGCAGGTGGGTAGGGAGGAAAGAAGGGAGGGAGAAGAAAGGATAGGAGGAGGAGAAGAAGGAGAAGATAGAGGGTTAGAAAGGATGGTAGTGAGAAGTGGGAAAGAGGAGGGGAAGTAGGAAAGCGAGGAGAAGGTGGTGGGGGAAGTTTAAGAAGGATGAGAAGGGAAGAAAGGATTAAAGGGGGGAGTGGCAGTCGAGCAGCCCTGATTGAGTATAATTTGAGTATAGGACTGATTGTTGGATAAGTGATTGTATTGTACACTGGTCAAATTGTGGGAATTATTATGGAAAAATAAAAATTTTGCAATAAAAAAAAAAAAGAATGACAGAATTTGGCTGACCAAAAGGCCCTTAACTATCTTCTTAGTTATCATGACCTCTCTTTGTACTGAGCAGATCTAGTTGTTTGCCAGCCCTCCTGTTTCTCTCTCAATATCTTTAGCCATTGTGTGGTTTGTCTGCTCTTTCCTTTGTAGATTTTTTTTTTTTTCGTTTCTCCAAGTTGGCTATTTCCCAAACAGAAAAATGTCTCTTAAAATTCCATTGTAGGAAATAACCTTTTCTGTGGCCGTCAAAACACAGCTCCTTGGATATCTTACAAGTGAAAGGACTATATCAAGAAGATAAAGGAGAAATTACTGGCATTTGGGGGGGAAAAATGGTCTGAAGAAGTTTAAGCAACAGTTTGTTCAAAGTTTTACAACAGGCAATACACAACTTTTTCCATTCCGTAGCTGACAAGTCTGTACAAAATGCATTTTCATTCCTCCTTTAATTAGATGATTATTTATGTAATTTAATTAAATAAATTGGCTAAATCTATAAAAGTCCTCATTAATAAAAATAACATATATATTTTGGAAACAGAAATACATTGATGTTTTCGGTTTGTGAACAAATGCATATTTGTGTATGTGTGTTTGTGTATAGATATTGCAATCTAATTTCAGCATATTTTCAGAAGAACTTGGCTGGGAAATTCTGGGAGTTGAAGTCCACATATCTTAATGTTGACAAAGGTTGAGAAACACTGGTCTAGTGAATTGTGCAAAGCCAGTCTCTTACAATGTACAGCACAACACTGGACAATCAAGTTAATAATATAATCCATGGTTAATGAGATATGTCGTGGGAAGATACCCAAGTTTGTGTAATCCCTAGGTAAAGATCCGACTGAATAGTTTCCACATACAATCTGGCTTTCATGGAGATTGGGAATTCACCACCATAAACGGAGGGGAACAGTCTAACCCTAGGTGTTTTGGCTTCTTCATCACTGGAGGCTTTTATGAAGGAACTGACCAACTATCTCTCAAGGATGGTTCAGTCAGTTTTCTTACATATTGCACAGAGTCAGAAGGAGTTACTTTTCTGGTCCCTTCCTTCTCAAATAGTGTCCTCCCTTCCCAGTTGGGCCCATTTTCTAGGGCCTTCCCCAGCCAGAAATGGTTCAAGCCCACAATTTGACTCTGATCCATTCACCTCATTTGGTTCTGTGACATTTGTATAGCTGGATTTTTTTTCCTTCCTGGATGAGAGATTCCACTGTATGTGCCTGACGAGGGGGACAACCTATTCTCCAAAGCTTCTGAAGGCAAGACAAGAAGTAATAGGTGGAATATCATTAAAGAGAGATCTAACCTAAAACTAACTCTGACATGACAACAGCTTCCCTCCAGAAGTTGTGGGTGCTCCATCACTGGAGGTTTCCAAGAACAGATTGGACAACCATTTGTCTGACATGGTCTAGGGTCTCTTGCTTGAGTAGTGGGTTGGACTAGAAGACCTCCAAGATCCCTTCCAACACGGTTATTCTGTTATTTTGATTGTCCTCAGACTGAGTCACTCCAAGCTGTTTTGTGGTGTTGCATGCAAGGGAATGCACATGCCTCTATACTGATAGACCTCAATTTATGACGGTAATTGAGCCTGCAATTAGGGCAGTAAGTCATTAAGCAGGTGATACCCAGCCTGATTTTACATGGTGGTTTTTTTGTTTTTTGTTTTTTGCAGTGATCATTGAGCAAACACTGAAGAATCCATTGTTCGCAAAGAGAGGGTTTTTTTGCTTGAAATTGGAAGTAATGCTGATTTCTGACCAAAAAAATGTCATAAATCACTGAACACAGCTAATGTTCATTAATGCGAGTGTCCCAGATGCGATCACATAATTACACGGGAAGGGGAATGTCAAAACGTGGAATCTGGGTTATAGGTACATTTTTGGGGGTCCCTTGTAACTTTGAACCAGTCATTAAATGAGGACTACCTATATAATTTGCCAAGTGGGACATGAACCCCACCCCAAGGAGTCTGCCAGCAATCCCAAGTGATTCAAGCAGTACCCGCAATCTCCCCGGCCATGCACAAACTCCAGCTTTTGGCTGGAGAAATCTATTTTTTAACCTCCCGGAAGCTTGAAGTCAGAGCTGTTCCTGAGAAGGAAAACAAACATCACTCCCTTCCCTCAGGGATTGTGAAGGAATTGTAAGTCAAGAGCAGGGTTGTTGTTTTTTCCTTCTCTCTCTCCCCCTCCCTCTCTCTCTGCTGTGTGTACCATATATGATTGTGCACTTGCAGGGCTCCTCTGTGGCACACCCCTGTGTGCATTTGAAGGGCTTTTCCTTCCATGGAATGTTGTCATGAAAGCATGAAAGAGCATGACACACAACCCACTCGACTGGACGAAGTCTGATTCTTCTCCCTTCAGGAAATTTGGCTTCCCAAGAAAACAGAATGACAGCCAGACTCTGTTTATGCTGCACTTTGAAGAAAAGGGATTCGTCTCTATTTTTTTTTTCATTGTTTTGTTTAATCAGGGGTTACACTTGGGCTGGGTAGCCCCAGATCCAAAGTGAAGTTTCTCGACTCCTTCAGCATAGAAGAATAAAAAAAGGACATTTATTTATATACCTATCAAATTTGTAAGTATAATTTTCCATAATTTCTCATGTGTAGATAGTCCTTGACTTACGACCACAGTTGAGCCCAAAATTTATGGAGCTAAGCAAGACAGTTGTTAAGTGAGTTTTGCCCCATTTTATGACCTTTTTGCCACTGTTGTTAAATGAATCACTGCAATTGTTAAATTGGTAACATAGTGAATTCTTAAGTGAATTTGGTTTCTCCATTGACTTTGCTTGTCAGAAGGCCGCAATAGATGATCATATGACCCTGGGACACTGCAACCATCAAAAATATAAACCAGTTGCCAAGCATCTAAATTTTGATCATGTGACCATTGGGATGCTACAAAAGTGATAAGGGTGAAAAACAGTTAACAGTCACTTTTTCCAGTGCCATTGAATTCTGCTAACTGTTATTCATGTTATTCATGACTTGACCTGCCACTTGCATACAGGATCCAGTTCCTCTGTTCTGTTCAACACCATCCAAGGATTGGTATCAGCATCTCTGCAAGGCTGCCATTCATTCTCTGCGAAGGATTCAACAAGTTGCAATGGCTCTCGCAAGTTGGCAACAATTGTTTGGCTGGGCATATTTGGTTCTCTCCTGCTGTCTTCTCTATATGGCTATGCAGAGCTTTGTAGGGCAGAGAAATCATTGTCATCAGCAGAGCAGGAGAGGAGAATGAGGAGAAAGGTTAGGGGTGAGCTGATAGAAGCCTTCCAATAATGGAAGGGCTGTCCCAGGTAAGAGGGCATTGGTTATTCTCCATAGCACCTGAGGGCAGAACAAGGAACAATGGGTGGAACTTCATAAGAGGGAGATCCAACCTGGAACTATGGAGGAAATTAAGAACAATTAATCAATGGAACAGCTTGTCTTCTAGAGTTGTGGGTGCTGCATCGCTGAAGGTCTTTAAAGAAAAAACTGGACATCCATTTGTGCAGGATGGAGTAAAGATTCCTACTCTAGACTTGAGATTGGAACAGAAGAGCTCCAAGATCCTTTCCAACCCTATAACAGAATAACAGAGTTGGAAGTGAGCTTGGAGGTCTTCTAGTCCAACCCCCTGCAAAAGCAGGAGACCCCAGACCATTCCAGACAAATGGCTATCCAGTCTCTTCTTAAAAGCTTCCAGTGATGTGGGGTCCACAACTTCTCAAGGCACTTTGTCCCACTGGTTACCGTATATACTCGAGTATAAGCCGATCCGAATATAAGCCGAGGCACCTAATTTTACCACAAAAACTGGGAAAAACTATTGACTCGAGTATAAGCCGAGGGTGGGAAATGAGACAGCTACTGGTCAATGTAAAAAATAAAGATAGAGCCAAGTAAAATAACATGAATATTTATTTGAACGAAAAACAATAAAAGTGCAAAAGGGGGAAGGAGGATTCCCAGCTTTAGAAAATTTAGAACTACGCCGCCTTTGGTATGACCTGAGCATAGCTCATAAAATTATCTGCTACAATGTACTTCCTATCAATGACTACTTCAGCTTCAACCACAACAATACACGAGAACACAATAGATTCAAACTTAAAAGTGAACCTCTCCAATCTAGATTGCAGAAAATGTGACTTCAGTAACAGAGTTGTTAATGCCTGGAATGTGCTACCTGACTCTGTGGTCTCTTCCCAAAATCCCCAAAGCCTTAACCAAAGACTATCTAGTATTGACCTCACCCCATTCCTAAGAGGTCTGTAAGGCGTGCATAAGAGCACCAGCGTGCCTACCGTCCCTGTCCTAATGTTCCCTTTAGTTGTATTCCTTTTATGTATTCAATTCATGCTTATATTTATATAATTATTTAATATGTATTTGACAAAATAAAATGAATGAATGAATGAATGAATAGAATAGAATAGAATAAATTTTATTGGCTAAGTGTGATTGGACACTCAAGGAATGAATGAATGAATGAATGAGTGAGTGAGTTACTTCAACAACATTGTCTCACAGAAATTGACAATACAACTGCAAGCATGAAAATGAGTCCTCCTTTAGCTTCCAAGGGACCAGGGTGCCTCTGAAGGTCAGTGCTCTAAGCACTAAGAACCCAGCACAAATCTAAGCCTGTATGCACACCAATAGTGAAAATACCCTGCACAGTGTCTCTTGGCAGAGAAGGTTAATTTTCATAGGCGTTGGGGTGGCTCTTTTTTTTTTTTTGGCAGGGCAATAAGGGTCTCTAATATCATTAAACCCAAGTGTGAGGAAAAGACAGCAGCTAAAATGTTAAGGCCAGTTGTGTGACCTTCTCCAATACAGTTGGCCTGGCTGTTTGCCAAAACTTAAAACACCCTCCCATCCCCCTCCTGCTAAAGCTTCTTTCTTAAAACAATTGTGGTCTTTGCCTTTCATTGTGCCAATCGACTTTAGAAGTCTGTGTGTGTGTGTGTGTGTGTGTGAGAGAGAGAGAGAGAGAGAGAGAGGGAGGAGGAGGAGTGCAAAGGGGAAGGAGGATTCCCAGCTCTAAACAAAGGAAATCCCGGAATGCCAGCGAAAGGCGGTGCTCACATTCCTCCTCCCTTGCTCAAAAGCCCCAACATGATATTGGAATTGGATGCCATTATATACCTGCTGAGGGGATAATTTGAATAACTTGAAAGATATAAAAGCTCTAAACATATTTGTTTAAAAATCTAAAATCTATACTTAAAATAAATGAATATAAAGTAATAAAGTTCTTTAAAGTTGTAATTCACTTTGCTGCTGAAAAAGAAAAGAAGCTTAACACCTTAAATGGTATTTATTAACTGAAATATCATCAAATCAAATATATAATGAGGTATATTATAATGACCTTTGTTTTCAGAAAGAAGCATGATGGAAGTTTTTCAATAAAGGGAAATATAGAAAAACTTAGTGTCATGCTCATATATCATCTTTACAGATGTTGTTAACACTATACTATGGCAGCATATGATGGTACAATGTTTCAATCAATTTCAGGATGAAAAACTCATCAATGAGGAGGAGGAGTATAATTTATTAACCTTGTATGATATCAGTTTCTCAAGGACTCTAGAAGGACCCGAGGAAGAAATCTCTGCCCCCTCCCCACTTTCCCTTTCCAACCCAGCCTTCCAAGGGACCTTTGAGGAGAAATCTCTGCCCCTCCCACTTTCCCTTTCCAAGGCAGCCTTCCAAGAGGACCTCTCGAAAAGAGCGAAAGCTTTCTCCTGGCCGTTTACCACCACCACACCCTCCACGCCCGGCCATCCTAGGCTGGGTTAGAAACAGGGGAAGTTCAAGGACCACATCGATGGCACGAGCTCAGATTGCCGGCTGGGGATGATGGGCGCTGCAGTGCGATCTCGGAGAGACTAGGGGAAGAAAGAATGACTGTTTCCCACACCCTAGGATTGGGAAAACATTGACCCCCCTTAGTTGCGGGAGAAGGGTTGCGCTTCAAAGCGGTCGCCTCCATCCATCAATCCATCCTTCCTTCCTTACTTCCATCCATCCATCCATCCTTTTTTTCCCAGCGAGTGCGTGTGTGTGACATGCAAGCAAGGCGTCTCACAGGCGTGTGTGTGTGTGTTTGTGGTGGGGTCTCGTCCCAGCCACCCACCCACTCGCTCCCTTTCCCTCTTCGGGCGTGGGCTGTTCCCGTTCGCCCTGGCCTCCGTCCTCCGATCTCCTGCGCTGGGAGGCGGCGGCGAGCCAGCGCCCGGGCACCGCGGACTTTGGCAAGGAGGAAGGTGGGAGGAAGCGGAGCTGCCGGCTGTGGGGGTTGAGGCGTGCAAGAGGAGTGAGCGTGGAAAGGCCTTTTGTGTGTGTGTGCGTGTGTGTGCGCCTGTGTGCCCTAGGGAGGAAGCGGAGCTGCCGGCTGTGGGGGTTGAGGGGCGTGCAAGAGGCGCGCCTCCTCCTCTTCCTCCACGCTCGCTCCTCTTGCACGCCTCAACCCCACCATCCCCACCCTCTCCAGCGTGAAGGTCACCTCCTCCTCTTCCAGGCGGCGGCGGCGGCTCCGGCTCGGCGGGCGCCACAGCCGGCAGCTCCGCTTCCTCCCACGGTCCCAGTCAGCGAGCGGTGGCGACATGCGGCGCCGCTCGCTTTCACCGTTCGGCTGGATTCGCTTAACAGGTCCGCGGTGGGGCGAGCCGCCAGCCTTCTCGGCCGGCGCTTTCACCGTTGAAACCTCCTCCCTCAGCCGAGAAGGCTGGCGGCTCCCCGCCCGCGCGCGGACTGCGAGCGGTGCGTGTGTGTGCGCCTGTGTGCCCTAGGGAGGAAGCGGAGCTGCCGGCTGCGACTGGCGCGCTGCCGCTGAGCCGCCGCCGCCGCCGCCGCCTGGAAGAGGAGGTGACCTTCAGCGGAGGTGGGGGATGGTGGGGTTGAGGCGTGCAAGAGGAGCGGCGGCGTGGAGGAAGAGGAGGAGGCGCGCTCTTGCACGCCTCAACCCCCACACAGCCGGCAGCTCCGCTTCCTCCCTAGGGCACACAGGCGCACACACGCACACACACACAAAAGGCCTTTCCACGCCACTCCTCTTGCACGCCTCAACCCCCACAGCCGGCAGCTCCGCTTCCTCCCACCTTCCTCCTTGCCAAAGTCCGCGGTGCCCGGGTTGGTTCGCTGGCTGCTGCTCGCTCCCAGCGCAGGAGATCGGAGGAGGAGGCCAGGTGACAGGAACACTGCACCACCAGGGCTTCCCGCCAATGCACAGCCCGCCAAGTTTGCGCCTCCGCCCACCAGACACGGGAATGGGGGCGGCCTGGGGCGACAAATCCGCGAGACCTCGGCGGGCCCGCTCCCGTCCCTCCCATGGGAGTCCGTTCGGTACCCCTCCTGTGCGGGGTTCCGAGCGTGAACTCGAGTATAAGCCGAGGGGACGTTTTTCAGCACAAAAAACGTGCTGAAAAACTCGGCTTATACTCGAGTATATACGGTAATTGTTCTGTTGGGAAATTTCTCCTTAGTCCTAGGTTGCTTCTCTCCTTGATTAGTTTCCATCCATTGATGGAATTTGTTTAATGACTGAATGATTCACTTAACAACTGTGGCAAGAAAGGTTGTAAAATGGGGCAAAGCTATGATTCTGAGTCTTAAAGCCCCTGGAGAAAGCTCCATTGGTAGCCCCCATCACATCAAGAGCTCCCTCCAAGTAGGCACCTGTTTGCTTGGCCACAACATTCTTCTTTTAACCATGGCATGTTTTTGATAAGAAGGACTCAGAGATGGTTGCAACTTTCCAAAGCACGCAGGCCTTTGCTTTGATGCTAAGGCAGTCAGACGGCTGCTTCCAAAGCCACAGCAAGTCAAAACTAGCACAGGCCTTGCTTAAAAGTAGGCAAATAGCCGTGAGCAATAGTTAAACTGGGCGTGCATGAGGCAAGGACACACCTTGAAAGGTAGGGAGGATAAAGCAATTCACGGATTCCCCTGTAGCTTCTGTCAGTTCTAAGAGCCATCTCGGCAGTTTTCATAACAATTCAGCAGGCTCCTTTCCACTTCAGATTGTTTTCTTCTTCTGGCTGGGTGAAAGAGGAACCATCCACAGTTTTAATTGGCCAAGTCCTTAATGAAGGGCAAATTATAAAGGAGAAGAGCAAGCTTTGGAGGAAAGGGGATTTCAAAAACTCGGGATTTGAGGATATTGTTCTTGTTTGTTAGGAGAGTGTTTTTCAAACTTGGCAACTTTAAGATGTGTAGACTTGGCAACTCCCAGATTTCCCCAAACAACTGTTTGGCTGAGCATTGGAATAAATTCCCCAATGCTGGCTGGGGAATTCTGGGAATTGAATACTGCATTTGGGCACATACAATCAACAAGATGGGTTTTCTCTTTTTCTTCTGTAACTAGCAGTGGGGTTTGTTTAATAAATAGAGAGCTCTGAATCTTCCTTTGCTCTTTCAATATGGCAGGGCTATCAGATCTGAGTTACCTAAATTCAGAAAAGCAGTAGGTGGCAAAACAGCAAAACTTTAATTTTATACCACCTGGTAGGCAGTTGCCATGGTCTTGTGATCATGAGACTGCTGCAACGGTTATAAGTAAAAAATGCATAAGTCACTTTTTTCAGTGACATAACCTTGAACTTGTCAGAGTTTAGGCAGCGTAACTAGTATTATGAAATTAAACCAGGGGTGAAATGCTCCCGGTTCGGACCGGCTCGCCCGGTTCGGACCGGCTTGCCCGATCCGTTAGCAATGGTGGCGGCTGGTTCGGAGAACCAGTGGCAAAAATCCCTGGCCCCACCCCCCACCCCCACCTCTGCTGAGCCGCACCATCAGCAGAGGTTTTTTTTTTTTTTTTACTTTTAAAAGCAGTTTTTCTTCAGCCGAAAACATGCCTTTAAAAGTAAAAAAAAGCCTTTGAGGATCCTGCGGTTCAGCTGAGATCGGCAGAGACTTTAAACTCTTTTTAAAAAAGTTTTAAAAGGCTCCTCTGGTGATCTCACCTGAGCTCCTCATCACCAGAACCTTTAAAAACATGTTTTCTACAAGCTCTTCCGCCGAAGAGCTTGTTAAAACAATTATTTTAAGAGGTTCTGGGCTGCTATGAGGGAACTTCAGCTGAGATCGTCAGAGGAGCTTTTTAAAATCTTTTTTTCCTCTAGCGATCCCAGATGACTTGCCTGATCCTCACAGGCTTCTAAAATCATTTTTTAACAGCCCCCACTTACAAGAGCCCCCACCCATGCCCACCCAATGCCCCCTCCTCACTTACCTATAATTACTGCTCCTTTCGGGCTCGCAACGCCACTTCAGCTACTGATTACAGCCTGCTTTGACTGCCTGCTTTGCTGAATGAGGAACTCTGGGACTTGAAGTCCACAAACCTTAAAGTTACTAAGGTTGGAGAACCTTGATCTAAAAAAATTAATTAATAAAATAATAAAATAAAATATTTGTGCAGCTTTCTGAGATTTGGTGTGTTTCTGTAGTGTTTCACTCTAACTACACAAACACACAGAATCTCACAAAGCTGTATGTAGCATTTTGTGTGTGTGTGTGTGAGAGAGAGAGAGAGAGTCAGTTGTGTTGTGTGTGTGTAAACTGTGAAAGTGTGAGGTTCCTGCTTGTTGCAGGGGCCATTTTGGGTGAAGTGCAGCTGCTTTTACATTGTGTGTGAGTCAGTTGTGTTGTATTGTGTGAAAGTTGGTTTTTGGTACCTCTTATTGTTTTGTATACTTTGTTTGCTATTTTTATTATTTATTGTTATTGGCCATGCCCACCCAGTCATCTGACCACCAACCCATGCCCACCAATTAAGCCACGCCCACAGAACCGGTAGGGAATTTTTTTAGATTTCACCCCTGTTGCAAAGTCATGGAATTAATCATTAACCAATCCATTACTCTCCGCCTAGAGACAACCTACTCTCCAACAAACAATTTGGTTTCAGAAAAAAAATTACTCTTTCTCTCTCTCTCTCTCTCTGTCCATGTGGGGGGGTGGGGGAGAAGGAACCTCTGAACTGGTGCTGGGTGGTGGGAATCTGATGTCTGGAGGCCAATGAGCCAGGTACAAGACCAGATGGGGGCAATCCCACAGTCTCCCCAAAAATAACAGATGTCTTGTCATTGCAAGCGCTTATGGTGAGGAGGAAGAGAAGCGCGGTGGGAGAAGGCTTGGCAGGTGTCAGAGGGGCGGCAAGTGGTTTGTGGCTCCTAAGGGGGGGTCGAGCCTCCCTGATCACATCTTCACCTGAGGGCATCGCTGGCAGCCACTTCCTATGTCAGGAGGTCCATGCTCTTCTCGCTGCTACTCAGACTCCACGATGCGCGGAGGCAGGAAGTGGCAGTTTCTTTCACTGCCTACGAGCTACGGGCGGCAAGCAGCAGAGCATGTAAGCCAGCAATCTGCCAGCTGCCTCTAATCTGCAGTTTACTTGTGAGCATGTTTACTCGTGAGCACCATTGGCCTTTCCCCTGTCTCTCCTGGCCAATGTTCCTTATGAATAAACTACCACTAGGATCTCCCTTGTGCTTCCCTCACAGGCTAGGCCGGCTTGGGGAAACACACGGGAAGAGCTCTGATGCCACGATCTCCTGCACACTTCCCTCCCTCCCCGCACGCATCAGTCCACCCGCCGCTGGTATCACCCCCCCACCAGCTCTCCCTCCCCCGCCCCCCCACCAGTTCGTGCCCTTCGGCCTTACCTTTGCCAGCAGTGGTGAGCAGAAGTATGCGGCTAGATTCTGCAAGTAGTGGCTGGACCGGGCAGGGCAGGCAGGTGGGGCGAGCATCAAGATGGCGAGAGGGGTGAGCAAGCAGGGACTGGGCGACTGGTTTGGGGGCATGGCCAGTCAGAGGTCGCTACTGGTTTGGTGAACCATGCCAAATTTCCACTAACAGTTTGCCCAAACTGGCTGAATACCACCTCTGTTCTTGTTGTCTGGGGAATTCTGGGAGTTGAAGTCCACACATCTTAAAGCTGCCAATATCTTACCCGATGCAGTTGTCTCCGCTACTAACTTTCAGAGTTTTTAATTCTACTTAACTTCTGTGGACCTCACCCCATATCTAAGGGAACATTCATAAGTGCACTAACGTGCCTATGGTCCCTGTCACATTTTAATTGTTTTCATTTTGCTCATTCAAATTTGAAATTTTTGTTTGACAAATAAATGTAAATATGTTTCTTGACTGCCTCAGGATTGTTTCTGAAACTTATCTTCAATCCCCTGCATTCTTATTTATTTCAGCATGTTGTAACCAAGGCCCAAGTAGTGATTACTAAACACAATTCAGTCCTCAACAAACTTATTTTATTAAAACAGCTGAGAATTAATTCATTCTCAGCTTAGTCCAAAACAAAATTCTTAACAACCAGTCCGTTGGCCTTATCACCAACCTTTGATGTCTTTGGCAACTTGCCAAAAGCTTTTCTTGGCAAAAACCCCACAGTTCAAGAGATACTGACAAGAAGCACGGAAATCAATGTTGCTTTCCTACAAAGAACCCAACGGCTCATTGCTGCTCTTTTAAGCCTTATGGGAGTGGCCAATCATCTTCCGGCCTTACTCCCGAGTTGTCCTTTTTTCTTCAGCTACTCTTGCCTTCTGGCAGCTCTTCGCATGTGTGCACTAGGAACAGGCTCCTCCTGTTCCTCTGCCTCTCTGCTATCCGCCCCTGGAGGCTCCGGAGTCCGTGCATCAATCCCATATGGCCCTGACCCCATCTCTGCCTCCAATGCAGAGCCCTCGTCCGGGCCTTCCCCTGACTCCAGGACTGGCCCATTGTCATCCTCAGCCTCCTCACTTTCTGACTCCATTGCCAGGTCTGCAGGCTGCTGGCGGACCACAACACAGCAGACGTCATCTCAGTGGGTGGAAGCAGCTAGTTGACCTTGTCTGGCTTGATAAGGTAAAATGGATGAGGCTTGGTTAGTACTTGAATGGAAGCCCAGAATGAAATTCCATGGTTGTAGTCAAACAGAGAGAAGGTAAATCCAAAATATTTCCATACCGTTACTAAACGAGCTTCACGATAGATGGATCCAAGAAATCACTGGAAGTCAAAGGAGACTCAGAAGCAATTTTATCTTTGCTATCACAATCTGGATGGGGAGAAACAGACTCAAGCTCAATCCCTCCAAGACGGAGTGGCTGTGGATGCCGGCACCCCGGTACAGTCAGCTGCATCTGCAGCTGACTGTTGGGGGCGAGTTAGTGGCCCCAAAGGAGGTGGTTCGCAACTTGGGCGTCCTCCTGGATGGTCGGCTGTCCTTTGATGAACATCTGGCGGCCGTCTCCAGGAGGGCCTTTTACCAAGTTCGCTTGGTTCACCAGTTGCGTTCCTTCCTTGACCGGGATGCCTTATGCACAGTCACCACGCCTGGTTACGCCTCGCTGGATTATTGCAATGCTCTCACATGGGCTGCCCTTGAGGTGCACCCGAGGCTGCAGTTAGTCCAGAATGCAGCTGCGCTGAGTGGTAATGGGAGCCGCCGTGGCTCCCATGTAACACCACTGCTCCGTAGTCTGCACTGGCTTCCTGTAGTCTTCGGTGCGCTTCAAGATCCTGGTTACCACCTTTAAAGCGCCCATGGCTTAGGACCCGGTACTTACGAGACCGCCTGCTGTTACCTTATGCCTCCCATCGACCAGACGCCTCACAGAGAGGGCCTTCAGGTGCCGTCCGCCAAACAGTGTCGGCTGGCGGCCCCAGGAGTAGGGCCTTCTGTGGGAGCATCGACGCCTGGAATGAACTCCCCCCTGGCTTACGTCAAGTGCCTGATCTTCGGACCTTCCGTCGTGAGCTCAAAACATATTTATTCATTCAAGCAGGACTGGCATAAATAGTTGATTTTAAATTGGGGTTTTATTAATATTTTAAATTGGGGTTTTATTAATATTTTAAATTGGGGTTTTATTAATATTTTAAATTGGGGTTTTATTAATATTTTAAATTCTTTTAATTGTGTATATTCTTTATTTTATTTTGGCTGTACACCGCCCTGAGTCCTTGGGGAGAAGGGCGGTATAAAAATTTAATAAAATAAAATAAATAAATAAATACAATGCCCAAATACAGATGTATTTGTGTATATCCATATAATATGTTTTATTAGTATCATATATCAGTAATTGCATGACCTCTGTAGATGCTATACACTAAGCAAAAATAAATAAAAACGGTGCCCAATAAATGCATGAATCCATTTAGTTCAAGTATTGCCATAGCTACCTAAATATAGCTAGCCCTCTATCTAAGACCGAAGTTCGAAGTTAGAATGGCACGAAAAAACATGAAAAAACACAACTATTGCAGCATGCTGATGGTCACATGATCAAAATTCAGGCACTTGGCAACTATTGATGATGGAGATCGAGTCCCAGGGTCACATGATCCCCTCTTGCAAACTCCTGACAAGCAAAGTCAATGGAGAAGCCAGATTCACTTAGTAACCATGTTACTAATTTAACAGCTTAAAAACTGTGGCACGAAAAGTCATAAAAAGGGGCAAACTTACTAACCACCTAGCACTGATGATGTTACCTAGTCTGAGTAATGAAACGCCTGCAAGCTCAAAGAGCACCAAGGGCCTACCATAACAGCGGCTGTGGATGCCGGCACTGGTACAGTCAGCTGCATCTGCAGCTGACTGTTGGGGCGAGTTAGTGGCCCCAAAGGAGGTGGTTCGCAACTTGGGCGCCCTCCTGGATGGTCGGCTGTCCTTTGATGAACATCTGGCGGCCGCTCCAGGAGGGCCTTTACCAAGTTCGCTTGGTTCGCCAGTTGCGCCCTTCCTTGACCGGGATGCCTTATGCACAGTCACCACGCCTGGTTACGCCTCGCTGGATTATTGCAATGCTCTCACATGGGCTGCCCTTGAGGTGCACCCGAGGCTGCAGTTAGTCCAGAATGCAGCTGCGCTGAGTGGTAATGGGAGCCGCCGTGGCTCCCATGTAACACCACTGCTCCGTAGTCTGCACTGGCTTCCTGTAGTCTTCGGTGCGCTTCAAGATCCTGGTTACCACCTTTAAAGCGCCCATGGCTTAGGACCCGGTACTTACGAGACCGCCTGCTGTTACCTTATGCCTCCCATCGACCAGACGCCTCACAGAGAGGGCCTTCAGGTGCCGTCCGCCAAACAGTGTCGGCTGGCGGCCCCCAGGAGTAGGGCCTTCTCTGTGGGAGCATCGACGCTCTGGAATGAACTCCCCCCTGGCTTACGTCAAGTGCCTGATCTTCGGACCTTCCGTCGTGAGCTCAAAACATATTTATTCATTCAAGCAGGACTGGCATAAATAGTTGATTTTAAATTGGGGTTTTATTAATATTTTAAATTGGGGTTTTATTAATATTTTAAATTGGGGTTTTATTAATATTTTAAATTGGGGTTTTATTAATATTTTAAATTCTTTTAATTGTATATATTCTGTATTTTATTTTGGCTGTACACCGCCCTGAGTCCTTCGGGAGAAGGGCGGTATAAAAATTTAATAAAATAAAATAAATAAATAAATACAATGCCCAAATACAGATGTATTTGTGTATATCCATATAATATGTTTTATTAGTATCATATATCAGTAATTGCATGACCTCTGTAGATGCTATACACTAAGCAAAAATAAATAAAAACGGTGCCCAATAAATGCATGAACCCATTTAGTTCAAGTATTGCCATAGCTACCTAAATATAGCTAGCCCTCTATCTAAGACCGAAGTTCGAAGTTCGAATGGCACGAAAAAACATGAAAAAACACAACTATTGCAGCATGCTGATGGTCACATGATCAAAATTCAGGCACTTGGCAACTATTGATGACGGAGATCGAGTCCCAGGGTCACGTGATCCCCTCTTGCAAACTCCTGACAAGCAAAGTCAATGGAGAAGCCAGATTCACTTAGTAACCATGTTACTAATTTAACAGCTTAAAAACTGTGGCACGAAAAGTCATAAAAAGGGGCAAACTTACTAACCACCTAGCACTGATGATGTTACCTAGTCTGAGTAATGAAACGCCTGCAAGCTCAAAGAGCACCAAGGGCCTACCATAACAGCGGCTGTGTTCATATGACACCTCATGCTACACACCAGGCAACCATATTTTAGCCTGTGAGTTCAGTGTAGAGTTGAGTGCATTGTATGAATGAGGAAAATTGGCTTAATACAATCAACCTATGGTTCAGTGGATCCTGAGTATGTCTGTTGTGTCAACACAACACAGTCTTAGTTTGTTTAAAGAGGAGCAGCCTCATTCCGCTCACCACGTTTTTCTAATTTATTTATTTATTTATTTATTTATTTTTCGCATTTGTATACTGCCCTATCTCCCTAGGGACACAGGGCGGTTCACAGGCAAATAAAAAGGTACATATAAATACAGAATAAAATATCGATTAAAAAACTTATTCCACATAGCCAAATAATTAAAAATAACAGTATATATAATAAAACCCATTAAAACCAATATAAATTTAAAATCTAGTCCAGTCCTGCGCAGATGAATAGATGTGTTTTAAGCTCGCGGCGGAAGGTTCGGAGGTCCGGAAGTTGACGAAGTCCTGGGGGGAGTTCGTTCCAGAGGGTGGGAGCCCCCACAGAGAAGGCCCTTCCCCTGGGTGTCGCCAGACGGCACTGCCTGGCTGACGGCACCCTGAGGAGTCCCTCTCTGTGAGAGCGCACGGGTCGGTGAGAGGTATTCGGTAGCAGCAGGCGGTCCCGTAAGTAGCCCGGCCCTATGCCATGGAGCGCTTTAAAGATAGTTACCAAAACCTTGAAGCGCACCCGGAAGGCCACAGGTAGCCAGTGCAGTCTGCGCAGGAGAGGTGTCACATGGGAGCCACGCGGGGCTCCCTCTATCACCCGCGCAGCCGCATTCTGAACTAACTGAAGCCTCCGGGTGCCCTTCAAGGGGAGCCCCATGTAGAGAGCATTGCAGTAATCCAGACGAGACGTCACAAGGGCGTGAGTGACCGTGCATAGGGCATCCCGGTCTAGAAAGGGGCGCAACTGGCGAACCAGGCGAACCTGGTAAAAAGCTCTCCTGGAGACGGCCGTCAAATGATCTTCAAAAGACAGCCGTTCATCCAGGAGAACGCCCAAGTTGCGCACCCTCTCCATCGGGGCCAATGACTCGCCCCCAACAGTCAGCCGCGGACTCAGCTGACTGTACCGGGATGCCGGCATCCACAGCCACTCTGTCTTGGAGGGATTGAGCTTGAAAAGTCCAGCCCTGCTCTGTAAGTTGACCTTGCAGTCTGAGCAGTCCGACATTTTAACTCTCTGCCTTTCTGATTAGGCAGAGGAAAAATACAGAATAATATTTTGCTTTCCCAATCAGGGAATCCAGTCAGGAATGTCAGAAACTTTTCCAACTGACTTTAGAGGATAGACCTACTCGGTTCTTCCATTGTGAAGATACAGGACAGTAGAAACCAAAATAAATGGGACATGTTCTTGTTGTGTTCGGGAAATCCTTGGCTTGTGTAATCTTCAGAAATGCTCCAAATATTCCATCACACAAGGGGTTAGAAATAGCAGAAATGCAGTAATAGAAGCAGAAGAGGTTACTCACAGCTAGAGAAACACACAAAACACAAGTCAGTGCAGAAATCAAAAGCCAAACCCGCCCAACCCTTGGCTAACACCGTAGGAGTCAGCAAGAGAAAGAAAGATAGAAAACAATGCCATAATCAAGAAACTACCAAGAAAAAACCACACACACCCCACCAAAACTGGCAATGGAAACTACTGTATATAAACAGTGAGCAAACCCAATACTTACACCAATGATGCTACCTAGTTAGGTAATGAAATTTCTGCAAACAAAATTCAAAGCACCAAGGACAAGAGAAATATAAAGACACTGACAGAGAATATTTGTAGCTCAGTTTTGAACTGTGGGATCCTTGGTGCTCTCTGAGCTTGTTTTCTTCAAGACGCTTCATTACCAAAAGTGTTGATGCTATTACCTAGTTAGGTAAGGAAACGTCTGCAAAAAAACAACCAAGCTCAGAGAGCATGAAGGACCCCACAGAAAGAATATTGGCTTAACACACCAGGAAGTAGATCCCAAAGTTTATGAGTGACACCCACTGCTTTTAATACAAGTAATCCTCTATTTACAACTGTGGCCTTCCGGGTGCGCTTCAAGGTGTTGGTAACCACCTTTAAAGCGCTCCATGGCATAGGGCCGGGCTATTTACGGGACCGCCTACTGCTACCAAATACCTCTCACCGACCCGTGCGCTCTCACAGAGAGGGACTCCTCAGGGTGCCGTCAGCTAGGCAGTGCCGTCTGGCGACGCCCAGGGGAAGGGCCTTCTCTGTGGGGTCTCCCACCCTCTGGAACGAACTCCCCCCAGGACTTCGTCAACTTCCGGACCTCCGAACCTTCCGTCGCGAGCTTAAAACTCACTTATTCATCTGCGCAGGACTGGACTAGATTTTAAATTTATTGGTTTTAAATGGGTTTTATTATTTATATTGTTTTAACAATTTGGCCTTTTTAGAATAAGTTTTTTAATTCTTATTTTAATCTGTATTTATATGTTTTTATTTGCCTGTGAACCGCCCTGAGTCCTTCGGGAGATAGGGCGGTATACAAATGTGATCAATAAATAAATAAATAAATAAATAAAATACAACAGTTCATTTAGTGACCATTTGAAGTTACATTGGCACTGAAAAAAGAGACTGATGACCGTTTTTCACACTTATGACATGGTAACATGATCAAATTTCGGACACTTGGCAACTGACTCACATATATGACGGTTGCAGTGTCCTGTGGCCATGTGATCCCCTTTGGCATCCTTCTGACAAGCAAAGTCAATGGGAAGGCCAGATTTACTTAATAACCTTGTTACTAACTAATAACTGCAGGGATTCACTTAACAACTGTGACAAGAAAAATAATAAAATGAGGCAAAACTCACTTAACTATCTCACTTAGCAACAGAAATGTTGGGCTCAATTGTGGTTGTAAATCGAGGACTAACTCTAGTGGAATTTTTGCAATTAGAAATAGCAAGAAAGAGAAGAATTCTGGGAGTTGAAGTCCACAAGTTTTAAAATTGACAAGATGGTCAACTTAGAATAACACACATGAAGAGAGAGAGAGAGAGGAGGAGGAAGAGGAGAGAAGAGAAGAGAAGAGAAGAGAAGAGAAGAGAAGAGAAGAGAAGAGAAGAGAAGAGAAGAGAAGAGAAGAGGTCCCTCAGCTCAAGTTAAAAATATATTTTCTGATGATTCACAGTATTTATACTAGAATCTGAGGGACTCCTCAGGGTGCCGTCAGCTAGGCAGTGCCGCCTGGCGACACCCAGGGGAAGGGCCTTCTCTGTGGGGGCTCCCACCCTCTGGAACGAACTCCCTCCAGGACTTCGTCAACTTCCGGACCTCCGAACCTTTCGTCGCGAGCTTAAAACACACTTATTCATCTGCGCGGGACTGGATTAGATTTTAAAGTTATGGGTTTTAAGGGGTTTTTATTATTTATACTATTTTAAATTTGGGCAATAGAATAAGTTTTTTAATTGTTGTTTTTAATCTGTATTTATATATATTTTAACTGCCTGTGAACCGCCCTGAATCCTTAGGGAGATAGGGCGGTATATAAATTTGAAAAATAAAATAAATAAATAGAATGGAAATCTGAAATATAACTAACTGCAATCTGAAAAGAATTACATAACCACACACAGCTTACAAATGAATGGATATTAATAGCACATGATGGGTGCTGAACAAACAAGGTGGAGCTCTTCCCTCAGCCATCTCTCAGCTCAGAATGAATATGCACTCATTAATCGTTATTGTCATTTAGCAATTATTAAATTGGGCCTAAATCCCAAAGATTTGCTACTTCCTGCTGTTTATTCAAAATGTTATCATACCATAGGCCCAGAGTCAAGCTGTTCTACATCTTGCTCTTAGGCATATTTACTGAGAAACCAACATGACTGGAATTTCAATGGCAGGGAATCGGAGTTTACTCTCTAATAAATACAAATTGAGCATTTGGGTTCTCTCTGTCAGCTCACTAGGTCACCAATATGTGGGCACCAGTAGTTCTGTTTCTGAAAATGGCATTTGGGTTTTAATTTTCTCCAAGAATTTTTTTCACCCCAACATTTGGAGTAATGTCAAAGAGAGATCCAAGCTAGAATTAAGGAGAAATTTCCTGGCAGTGAGAGCAATTGATCAATGGAATGGCTTGTCTTCAGAAGTTGGAGAACATTGGAGATTTTCAAGAAGAGATTGGGCAGACATTTGTCCAAATACTACAGGGTCTGCTACTCCATCAAGGTTGGATCAGAAGACTTCCAAGTCCCTTCCAAGTCTCCCCTCTGTCTGAGATAATTCTTCTTGGTACTTCATGCAGACAGTAGATGTGTTTCAGGAACAGTTTGGCCAACTGGTGGGCTGAGGGTAGTCCACTGCATGGTATGAAGTGCGCCTGTTTGGAAAATATTTATTTATTTATTTATTTATTTTGTCATAACAATATATGTAGGTATCATACAAAAAGATTATATAATATATAAACACATATATGGGTAAATATAAGGAGGTATAAGCATATATGTATATAGGAAGAAGAAAAGAAAAACAATAGGACAGGAACGGTAGGCACGTTTTGTGCGCTTATGCACGCCCCTTATGGTCCCCTTAGGAATGGGGTGAGGTCAATAGTAGACAGTTTTTGGTTGAAGATTTTAGGATTATGGGAAGAGACCACAGAGTCAGGTAAAGTATTCCAAGCACTGATGATTCTGTTACAGAAGTCATATTTTCTGCAATCTAGATTAAAGCGGTTGACATTAAGTTTAAATCTATTGGTTGCTCTAGTATTATTGCAATTGAAGCTGAAGTAGTCTTTAACAGGAAGGACATTACAATAGATGATTCTGTGAGTTAAACTTAGGTCTTGTCGTAGGCGACAGAGTTCCAAGTTTTCTAAGCCTAGGATTTCAAGTCTGGTGGGATAGGGTATTTTGTTGTTTTCAGAGGAATGAAGAACTCTTCTTGTAAAATATTTCTGGACACGTTCAATTGTATTGATGTCAGAGATGTGGTGAGGGTTCCAAACAGGCGAGCTGTATTCTAGAATTGGTCTAGCAAATGTTTTATATGCTCTGGTTAGTAGTGTGGTGTTTTTGGAAAAGAAGCTACGCAAATAGGTCTATTACAGTCCAGATCATTGTATTTCCCCCACTTTTTGGCAACTCCACTATAAAGTCCATTACAATCTCTTCCCATGGTCTCGTTGGCTCTGCTACTGATTGTAGCAGCCCTGGTCGTTTCTTCATTGTGGCACAGATGGTTCAACTTTTCACATAACTGTCCACGTCTTTCTTTATGCCGGGCCACCAGAATTGCCTCCATCTAAGTCTTTAGGAACCCGAAGTGGCCTGCCAGTTTAACATGGTGGCTCCTCTGGAGGATCAGGTTTCATAGGGATTCCGGGAGGTAGAGCTTCGTCCCCTTCCACCCCCCTCCTGTTTATGGCAACTTGAAAACTTTACAAGTTGACATTTGATCAGTTTCCATCCACTGTTTCTTGTCTGGCCTTCAGGTGCTTTGAAAAATAGGTTGACCATTCCCACCCTCTCTCCATGACAGCCCCTCTTTCTTTTGTCAGAGTTCTGAATTCTTTTATCAAGTAAGTCTTTTATCAATTCTTTTATCTGTAAGGATGAAGATGCAAGGCCTGAACTTTATCTATGTGGCTTTTTCAAAACAGGCAGGCCATCAAAGAATCCTAAGAGCTGAAGTATGATGGAGAGATTTGATGGGACAGGATGGAGATCAGACTTTTCCATCATCTTGCAACAACCAAGAAAAATCCAAAACATCAGCAAAGTAAATTCCAGGACAATCGCAAAGCTCTCTGAGAACAAAAAACTGAAGCTCCTTTTTCAAGGGGAACACAGCTTGTTTTGCACTGTTGGAGCAAACCAGGATCTTCTGGGCCTACCTGTCCAGATGTTAGAAGCTCCCTTTTGACTAGTTGTGATTGCTTTAGGATCATATACCATATCCTTCTTCACCTGTTTGCTCTCCTTCCTTGCCAGTAAATCATCGCTTCATCTTTATCTTGTGTGTATCACCATGGCAACCAGGTGCAGTATGAAGAGCTTGATCTGCTCAGTCCCATCTCAGCATCTTTTCCAAATAAATAATCTTTCTTGATCCTGTTTCTTTACATTTGTGTACATGAGTACATAGACCAATTCGTATTTTCCTTCAATGCATGTTTCGACAGATGTATTTTAAGGGCCCGGGTCATATGAAATGAGTAGACGGCTAAACTGAGACCTGAACTGTATTGAAAAAAAACCTATAATGGGAAACGGTATGTCAATGTTTTAAATAGACATTATTTTTCAATAGGAAATGTATAACCACACTTCAAATTAAAAAAAATGCAATTCTAGAAACATTAAGCTCCTAACCTACACTTAGGAAAATGCAACATTGTTCAAAGACTCTTTCCAACATCTACTTAGCTGTCAGATTTTGTTCAAGACCCCCTTCCTTCCTCCCTCCCTCCCTCCCTCCCTCCCTCCCTTCGATTCTCTCCTGCAACACCATTTTATTTTATTTTTAACTGAAAAAATGAAGTTGGAGGACCTACTGGGGCAAGAATTCCTAGGACCATATTTCAGGACTAAGACCACCAATGGCCTGCATTTGTTGTGGAAGGGTGTCCTGCTTCTATCCCAGGTGTTGCTATGCTTGAAACTCAAAGCTTCCGAACAGATTGGATCAATAATAAGGAACTCTACTCCTCACTTGGATAGCTGGCTACAGCCATCAGATTTGGGCTGCAGAACTCCATGTAACCATATGACCACTAGGGAGCAACCTAGTAGAGTTCCCATAGCCCTTTGCTACAATAGCCAGCATCTGAAAGTCCTACGGAGAACTAAATCATAGAACCATAGGGCTGAAAGAGATATCAGAGATTGTTGTGTCTTGCCCGCTCTCACCGCAGCTGGGGTCTGCTTATCTGCTTCCGAACGCTGAAGAATGTCCTCCCAGCCCCAGCCCTGGCTCCATGCCCAGACAGGCTGAGGAGGGGGCATCTCCCGGCCCCAGCCCTGGCTCCATGCCCAAGCAGGCTGCAGAGGAGGGAGCACCCCCCGGCCCCAGCCCTGGCTCCATGCCCAGGCAAACGGAGCAGCTAGACCCCTCCCCCTCCTCCACAGCATGTGAGACTGAGGAAAGTTTATTTCCAACAGCTGCTGATTGGAGTGACCCTCGCATCAGAAGACTGGATAGGCGGAGGCAACAGAAGGAAGGGAGGGGCAGGCCTTAATGAGTGCTGAGTCATGGAGCCACACCCCATGGCCTATATAAAGGATCTGCTTTCTGGCAGTCTCTGAGTCAGGCAAAGTCGAACTTATCTTGCTGAAGTCACTTTCTGGTCTCCTGCCTGCTCTGAGGACTTTGCTAGGACTTTGGGCAGAGCTGCAGAGGCAAGCCTGATTCGGATTTCCCTGACCCGGCCGTCAGCAGAGGAGTGGGACACGACAGAGATCTTCTAGTCCAGGGGTCCCCAGCCCAGCCAAAGTTTCCCACGCTGCTTCAGCGAACGCTCCTCGAGAGATGAGAGCTTGCAGGGGGCTGAACTGGCATCCGCAATAGAGAGCAAAATCCGGCTGCTCCCCAGACCAGTCGCCATTTACCGCTCCGAGTCCCAAGCAGCAGGAGACGAGGGCTGCTTTGCACTACTGGCTGGGCAAATATACCAAGGTGGAATGCTGATGCTGCGCAAGTGCAAGTAGTGCTTTGCTCCCACAGCTTCCAGCCATAGCAATTGCTGCTTTGGCCCGCTTGCACCACAGCTCCGCCACCAGGGTGCACCAGCAAAAATATGAAGATTTGTCCACGGACCACCAAAATTTTCTCGCAGACCACCAGTGGTCTGTGGACCACCGGCCGGTGACCACTGTTCTAGTCCAACCTTCTGCTCAGGGCAGGAGATCCTATATCATTCCAGACAAATGGCTATCCAGTCTATTTCTGAAAACCTCCAGTGATGGAGCACCCAGAATCCCAGGAGGCAAACTATTCCATTGATTAATGATTCTCACTTTCAGAAAGCTTTTCTATACTTCGATGTTGGATCTCTCTTTGACAAGGTTCCCCTCATTATTTCTTGTCTTCTGGATGGGTGAGAGGTCAAATACAGCCGAAGGTTTTTCTGATTCAACTGGTTCCTGGAACCATTTTAAGCCTCTCTCCTGCCACTCATTTCCTGATGGCAAAGGTCCACCTTCTTCTTTGCTTGCCTCCTTCCAACTATTGTACAGGGAATAGGGTGATTTAAACAAGCATATCCTGCAGGGAAAAATATCAGCTTCAAGGAGAGAGGGGCTCAGATCAGCTTCCATGCTTTCACGGCAGCTGTATCCAGAACACAAGTAACAATGGTTTGTTTTGGCCTGCAGATGAATCTACTCAACGGGGGTGGGGGGGGAATCTATGGCCTGTCTGCCTTCTGCTCACTTGCCAAGTTTGCTGCCATTTATTGTTTTTTTTCTGGCACACACAACATTTGATACAGCCGGACATTCAGAAATTAGCTTCATGGCTCTCCTCGCCAGCACTTTATGCAATGCCAGCAGATCAAACTGCTTTGTGTGAGAAGTTTCACTGCTAACTTTCCAACTTGGGTGTTTGCTTACCTGCTCCCTGGCATTTATTTATTTATTTATTTATTTATCATATTTGTATACCGCCCTATCTCCCGAAGGACTCAGGGCGGTTCACAGGCAAATAAAAACATATAAATACAGATTAAAATAAGAATTAAAAAACTTATTCTAAAAAGGCCGAATTGTTAAAACAATATAAATAATAAAACCCATTTAAAACCAAAATTTAAAATCTAGTCCAGTCCTGCGCAGATGAATAAGTGTGTTTTAAGCTCGCGACGGAAGGTTCGGAGGTCCGGAAGTTGACGAAGTCCTGGGGGTAGTTCGTTCCAGAGGGTGGGAGCCCCCACAGAGAAGGCCCTTCCCCGGGTGTCGCCAGACGGCACTGCCTCGCTGACGGCACCCTGAGGAGTCCCTCTCTGTGAGAGCGCACGGGTCGGTGGGAGGTATTCGGTAGCAGTAGGCGGTCCCGTAAGTAACATGCTAAGGCATGCTAATCACCTGCTTGCCGCTCTCTTAATTAAAGAAGAGGGGGAATAAGAGAGGAGGAGCAAAGCTATAATAAAACTAAACAAAGCCAGAGGATACTTCTTCCTTTCAGTCCTTTAAGAGTTTTTGACACTACAGTACAGGTAGTCATAGAACATAGAATAACAGAGTTGGAAGAGATGTTGGAGATCTTCCAGTCCGACCCCTTGCTCAAGCCCTATATCATTTCAGGCAAATGGTTGTCTGAAATTGACTCTATATCCTTTTGGACAAATGGCTATCCAATCTCTTCCTGAAAGCCTCCCGTGATGGAACACCCACAACTTCTGAAGACAAGCTATTCCATTGATTGATTGCTCTAACCTTTAGGAATTTTCTCCTTAGTTCTAGGTTGCTTCTCTCCTTGGTTAGTTTCCAGCCATTGTTTCTTGACATTTGTCGTCAACTTACAGGTAGTCCTCAACCTACGACCATAATTGACCCCAAATTTATATTGCTAAGTGAGACATTTGTTAAGTGAGCTTTGCCCCATTTTATGACTTTTCTTGCCACAGTTATTAAGTGAATCATTGCCATTGTTAAGTTAGTAACTCGGTTGTTAAGTGAATCTTGTCAGCCTCCGCTTCATATTATTACATGCTTTGCTTGCTTGCTACGGCTGTCATTATAACAGGGGAAAGGGGGGAGCTGTCTTGGTTATGGAGGAAGGGGGAAAGCGAGGGGGAAGATTGGAGGAACTTTCCCTCAGCATTTTCTCTGCAGCTGGGAGGCGTGCTGATAACCAGTCAAGACCAACCATCCCAGCATACCAGAAGGATGGAGCTACTGAAGCTGCATCCCACATGATCCCCTGAAGGATTGTGGATTGGATAATTCTGACTCGACCTTTGGGGGGGGAGGATTTTGGGGACATTTCCTATATGTGATTTTCGCGCCTATTGTCTCAGACCTTGTTTTTCTTTGATTGCATTCAATTCATACTCAGTAAATGTACCTTTCTCTACAGAAATGGAGTTGGGGTTTTTCTTTCTTGAGTACTGAAAGGAGGCATATCTGACAAATCTGCTTTCTCCATTGGCTGTTTATTAGGAAGGTTGCAAAAGGAGATCAAATGACCCCAGGACACTGCAACCGTCATTAATATGAGTCAGTTGCCATGGTCTTGTGATCATGAGGCTGCTGCAATGGTCGTAAGTAAAAAATGCATAAGTCACTTTTTTCAGTGACGTAACTTTGAACTTGTCAGAGTTTAGGCAGCGTAATTAATACACGACGAGAGAGAACATAATGAGAAGGGAGGCACCCTCTAATGGCTTCCCTTATATAGACAGCTTCTGACCCAGCTTCTTAAAGGGGCAGTACCCCTGCTGCCTCATTCCCATTGCATCAGCTTTCAGTTGCCTCAGCTTACAGCCTTCCACCAGCTTACAGCTATTAAATCTACATTCCCTCCTCCCATTTAAAGCTGTACAGCTGATAATCCGAACTCTTTCACATAGTGCTTATATTTTTCTACAGATACATATCAACTAAATTACATTCACTGGAACAATACTGGAACTGGAACAGCTTCTCTAACGTTACAATATTTAATGTCTATCAAACAGCATCTTTTTTACATTTACATTCATGTTTTTCAGTAACATCTTTCAATAACAACATTTCATGGTAACTTCGATGTTCATATCTAACACTGTATGCTCTCACCTCACTTGCAGTGAACCGTTCAGGGGGTACACCTTTGTTACTCCTCTCTGATCTCCTTGGAATTACATGTTCTTGTTTCAGGCCTCTCCTCTACTGTATCTATGTTATCTGTACTTTTGCTTTTTATCATAACTCTATCTTCTACATCTTCATCTGACTCGGTCTCAGCTTCCAATAGCTCTGAACTCTGTATTGGCATGAACACCTCATGATTAGTGTGTATCTTGTTCCAGTTCTGCTCTGCAAAACTAGCAGACCTTGAGATTACATTTCGTTTAGTACCATCTGTAAATCTGTACCCTTTCATTCCTGGCTAATACCCAACAAATCGAAGCTTTCTGGCCTTTGTTTGAACTTTTCTCCTAGTAGCTTTCGGAATATGCACCCAGGCAAAGCTACCGAATGTTCTTACATGACCTAAAGATGGTTTCCCACCATGCATCAGGAAATATGGTGTTTCCTGTATTGCCTCGCTCCATAACCTATTAACAATATAATTCACTGTTAATATGGCTTCTCCCCAGAATGTTCTTACTTCTTAAAAAAACTTTCCATTAATATAGCAGAACCCCTAAGTATTATCTTTGATAAAGCTTTCACTACCAGTTCTCTTCCCAAACTTTGGTCACTAGCCACAGTCATCCCTATCTTCAAAAAAGGAGACCCCAGCTTAGTCGAAAACTACAGACCGATCTCCCTTTGCTGCATCACCTGCAAAGTCATGGAATCTATCATCAACCAATCCATTACCTCACACTTAGAAACTAACAACCTACTCTCCAACAAACAATTTGGTTTCTGGAAAAAATTATCATGTAAGGAGACCCCAGCATAGCTTAAAACACACTTATTCATCTGCTGGACTGGATTAGATTTTAAATTTATTGGTTTTAAATGGGTTTTATTATTTATATTGTTTTAACAATTTGGCCTTTTTAGAATAAGTTTTTAACTGTTATTTTAGTCTGTATTTATATGTACTTTTATTTGCCTGTGAACCGCCCTGAGTCCCTAGGGAGATAGGGCGGTATATAAATGTGATAAAATAAATAAATAAATAATAAATAAATATGGACTTCAAATCTCGATCTTGATCAATGTCTTATTCATGCCTGCATCAGCAAGCAAAGCATCTTTCATTGTTTGAAGCACACCATTTCATCTCTCAACCACACCATTTTCCAAAGGTGAAAATGGGTTTGTTTTTCTATGCCTTATACCTTAACCACCTTTGAAACTTCTGACATAAACTCTGTCCCCCTGTCTGTTTGAATCTGACATACATTACAAGCATGTTGCCATTCTATAAATGTTACCCATTTTCTGAACTGCTGCAATACCTCAGTCTTATTTTTCAGTAAATAGCAATATCCATATCTACTGTAATTGTCAACTATGACTAATGCATATCTCGCACCTCCTAAAGAGGGCATCATAGGACCAACCAGATCAGCATGAACTAATTGTAATACCCTGCTTGTAGTTCTAGCACTTTTCTTATTTACAGGATACATTTTAGCTTTTGATTCTTTACATACAGAACAATCCAAATATGCATTACAGTTCTTTAATTTCAGCCCCTCAGCTATGTCTGGCATTTTCCTCAACACGTTAAAACTTGCATGCCCTAATCTTCTTTGTAACAGGTGTATACAGTTATCATGTGTAGAAACATTGTTAAGTACACGTGCACAATTATGTTCTTGCATCCCCAGAACATACAGACCATCCTTTTTAACACCTTGTGCACATACATATCCACTCTTCTTAATTGTATATAATCCCCCAGCAAATATTATTTCATACCCCTGCCTGTCTAACATGAATGTACTTAATAAATTATGCTCTAAAGCAGGTACATATAAGACGTTGTACAATGTAGCATCTATTTCTGGTACATACACATCATCTTCCCCTTTTACAGCAGCTTTCTGTACATCAGCCAGACTAACCCACATTTTCCTTACTGGTTTCAAACCAGAAAACACATGTGGATCATTAACGATATGTTGGCTTGCCCCACTGTCCAACAACCACATATTCCTGTTGTGTTCAGATGCTGACGCTGCTGCGGAAAACAACGCTGGAGAACCACTCCACATTCGCTGATTAATTCTGCTCCCTTGTCTCGCTGCGCTCTGTTCCTCCTCTCAGGACAGCGTCTCCGGAGAGGTTCAGTAAAACCACACATGTAGCATCTCTGTGCAACGTTAACTCTTTCAGCTGCTCTGCCGGCATCCTGGACTGTTGCAGATGCTGGTTTGTGCTGAACGCTCTCTCCTTCCTTTCCTGGTCTCCTGCTGCCTCATTCTCATTGCATCAGCTTTCAGTTGCCTCTGCTTACAACCTTCTATCAACTTACAGCTATTAAATCTACATTCCCCGAAAGAACTGTCACTAAATGAACTGTAAATTAACTGTAAAGTTGTAAATCAAGGGCTACCTGTATAGGTACAATTGGAACCAGAATTTTTATTGCCAAGCAAGAGGGTTGTTCAGTGAATCACATCCTATTTTATGTTCTTTTTAAAGAAAATATTGCAGTTTTTAAGAGAATCATGTTGTCATTAAGTGAATTAATCTGCCTCCCCCATTGATTTTGCTTGTTGGAAGTTGCAAATGGCAATCACATGACCTCAGGTCATAAATGCATGCTGGTTGCCAAGCACCTCAGTTTTGATCACATGACTGTGAGGATGCTGCGATACTAGCCATACATTATTTTTTTCAGTGCCCTTGTAAATTTGAGCAGTTGCTAAACAAATGGTTATAAATTGAGGACTACTGGCACCTGGTTATGAAGTTTAGGAACTGCACATGTCCAGTTCACCACTAGGTGGCAGCAAAATGAGGGTTTCTCTCTGATGCCATCTAGCTGTTTCCAAAAATAATCTTTTGCCCTTAACTAAGTTTTTGGTATAGCTGCTTGCATTTTATTACATTTATTTTTGTTATTTGAAACCCTCAGAACCAGTCTGCAATCTATATACATAAGCTGCAAAAACATTTTTGTTTTTTGTTTTCTTAAATCCTCTGAACCATTCTGAGCTGGAACTGGTCATCTGAAAAATAAATAAGGTTCTACATTTAGGCAAAAAAACCCAAAATGCACAGATACCATATATGTGATACCTTGCTCAATAGTAGTAACTGTGAGAGGGATCTTGGAGTCCTAGTAGACAACCATTTAGATATGAGCCAGCAGTGTGCAGCAGCTGTCAAAAAAGCCAACACAGTTCTGGGCTGCATAAAAAGAGGGATAGAATCAAGATCACGTGAAGGGTTAATACCACTTTATTATTTATTTATTTATTTATTTACATTTATATCCCGCCCTTCTCCGAAGACTCAGGGCGGCTTACAGTGTGTAAGGCAATAGTCTCATTCTATTTGTATATTTACAAAGTCAACTTATTGCCCCCAACAATCTGGGTCCTCATTTTACCTACCTTATAAAGGATGGAAGGCTGAGTCAACCTTGGACCTGGTGGGACTAGAACCTGCAGTAATTGCAGGCAGCTGTGTTTTAATAACAGGCTTCTTACAGCCTGAGCCACACCGCGGCCCTATAATGCCTTGGTAAGGCCACACTTGGAATACTGCATTCAGTTTTGGTTGCCACGATGTAAAAAAGATGTTGAGACTCTAGAAAGAGTGCAGAGAAAAGCAACAAAGATGATTAGGGGCCTGGAGGCTAAAACATATGAAGAACGGTTGCAGGAACTGGGTATGTCTAGTTTAATGAAAAGAAGGACTAGGGGAGACATGATAACAGTGTTCCAATATCTCCAATATGTGTGCCCCAAAGAAGGGGGAGTCAAACTATACTCCAAAGCACCTGAGAGTAGAACAAGAAGCAATGGGTGGAAACTGATCAAGGAAAGAAGCAACTTAGAACTAAGGAGAAATTTCCTGACAATCAGAACAATTAATAAGAGGAACAACTTGCCTGCAGAAGTTGTGAATGCTCCAACACTGGAAATCTTTAAGAAGATGTTGGATAACCATTTGTCTGAAGTGGTGTAGGGTTTCCTTCTTGGGCAGGGGGTTGGACTAGAAGACCTCCAAGGTCCCTTCCAACTCTGTTATTGTTGTTGATTTTGTTGTTGTTTTGATTATTATTATTAAATATCTCCATTCTATTACTTAGCATAATGGCAATTTCTGTCATTTCATGAAAAGTAGGCCAACTTTCTGCAGTAAGATATTTCTTGGAAATGCCAGGAAGAAAGCCTTGTTCATTTCATGAACCCAGGTCCACAATTTTCCTCTCAATGGAATACTTACTTGGGAGTACTCCATTACGCCTGGGAAATATAATAACATAGTAACATTCAGAACAGTGGTGGGTTGCTACCGGTTCGCCCCGGGTCGGGCAAACCAGTAGCGGTGGCGGCGGGGGACTCCGCCTACCTGCTCATATGCTTCTGTGCATGCGCAGAAGCATCACACGCAAGCGTATGTCCAGCACCACAGCAAAATGATGTGAGCTTCAGAGGCTCCAGGGTGAGCGCCGATGTTTCAGGTGTTTTAGGGGTCCATGGTGGACCATAGCTGTCCCGTAGGAACAGTGAAGGAAGGAGGGGCAGGCCTTAATGAGTGCTGAGTCATGGAGCCACACCCCATGGCCTATATAAAGGATCTGCTTTCTGGCAGTCTCTGAGTCAGGCAAAGTCGAACTTATCTTGCTGAAGTCACTTTCTGGTCTCCTGCCTGCTCTGAGGACTTTGCTAGGACTTTGGGCAGAGCTGCAGAGGCAAGCCTGATTCGGATTTCCCTGACCCGGCCGTCAGCGGAGGAGTGGGACACGACAGAGATCTTCTAGTCCAGGGGTCCCCAGCCCGGCCAAAGTTTCCCACGCTGCTTCAGCGAACGCTCCTCGAGAGATGAGAGCTTGCAGGGGGCTGAACTGGCATCCACAATAGAAAGCAAAATCCGGCTGCTCCCCAGACCAGTCGCCATTTACCGCTCCGAGTCCCAAGCAGCAGGAGACGAGGGCTGCTTTGCACTACTGGCTGGGCAAATATACCAAGGTGGAATGCTGATGCTGCGCAAGTGCAAGTAGTGCTTTGCTCCCACAGCTTCCAGCCATAGCAATTGCTGCTTTGGCCCGCTTGCACCACAGCTCCTCCACCAGGGTGCACCAGCAAAAATATGAAGATTTGTCCACGGACCACCAAAATTTTCTCGCAGACCACCAGTGGTCTGTGGACCACCGGCCGGTGACCACTGTTCTAGTCCAACCTTCTGCTCAGGGCAGGAGATCCTATATCATTCCAGACAAATGGCTATCCAGTCTATTTCTGAAAACCTCCAGTGATGGAGCACCCAGAATCCCAGGAGGCAAACTATTCCATTGATTAATGATTCTCACTTTCAGAAAGCTTTTCTATACTTCGATGTTGGATCTCTCTTTGACAAGGTTCCCCTCATTATTTCTTGTCTTCTGGATGGGTGAGAGGTCAAATACAGCCGAAGGTTTTTCTGATTCAACTGGTTCCTGGAACCATTTTAAGCCTCTCTCCTGGCACTCATTTCCTGATGGCAAAGATCCACCTTCTTCTTTGCTTGCCTCCTTCCAACTATTGTACAGGGAATAGGGTGATTTAAACAAGCATATCCTGCAGGGGAAAATATCAGCTTCAAGGAGAGAGGGGCTCAGATCAGCTTCCATGCTTTCACGGCAGCTGTATCCAGAACACAAGTAACAATGGTTTGTTTTGGCCTGCAGATGAATCTACTCAACGGGGGTGGGGGGGGAATCTATGGCCTGTCTGCCTTCTGCTCACTTGCCAAGTTTGCTGCCATTTATTGTTTTTTTTCTGGCACACACAACATTTGATACAGCCGGACATTCAGAAATTAGCTTCATGGCTCTCCTCGCCAGCACTTTATGCAATGCCAGCAGATCAAACTGCTTTGTGTGAGAAGTTTCACTGCTAAATTTCCAACTTGGGTGTTTGCTTACCTGCTCCCTGGCATTTATTTATTTATTTATTTATTGATCATATTTGTATACCGCCCTATCTCCCGAAGGACTCAGGGCGGTTCACAGGCAAATAAAAACATATAAATACAGATTAAAGTAAGAATTAAAAAACTTATTCTAAAAAGGCCGAATTGTTAAAACAATATAAATAATAAAACCCATTTAAAACCAAAATTTAAAATCTAGTCCAGTCCTGCGCAGATGAATAAGTGTGTTTTAAGCTCGCGACGGAAGGTTCGGAGGTCCGGAAGTTGACGAAGTCCTGGGGGTAGTTCGTTCCAGAGGGTGGGAGCCCCCACAGAGAAGGCCCTTCCCCTGGGCGTCGCCAGACGACATTGCCTCGCTGACGGCACCCTGAGGAGTCCCTCTCTGTGAGAGCGCACGGGTCGGTGGGAGGCAATCGGTAGCAGTAGGCGGTCCCGTAAGTAACATGCTAAGGCATGCTAATCACCTGCTTGCCGCTCTCTTAATTAAAGAAGAGGGGGAATAAGAGAGGAGGAGCAAAGCTATAATAAAACTAAACAAAGCCAGAGGATACTTCTTCCTTTCAGTCCTTTAAGAGTTTTTGACACTACAGTACAGGTAGTCATAGAACATAGAATAACAGAGTTGGAAGAGATGTTGGAGATCTTCCAGTCCGACCCCTTGCTCAAGCCCTATATCATTTCAGGCAAATGGTTGTCTGAAATTGACTCTATATCCTTTTGGACAAATGGCTATCCAATCTCTTCCTGAAAGCCTCCCGTGATGGAACACCCACAACTTCTGAAGACAAGCTATTCCATTGATTGATTGCTCTAACCTTTAGGAATTTTCTCCTTAGTTCTAGGTTGCTTCTCTCCTTGGTTAATTTCCAGCCATTGTTTCTTGACATTTGTCGTCAACTTACAGGTAGTCCTCAACCTACGACCATAATTGACCCCAAATTTATACTGCTAAGTGAGACATTTGTTAAGTGAGCTTTGCCCCATTTTATGACTTTTCTTGCCACAGTTATTAAGTGAATCATTGCCATTGTCAAGTTAGTAACTCGGTTGTTAAGTGAATCTTGTCAGCCTCCGCTTCATATTATTACATGCTTTGCTTGCTTGCTACGGCTGTCATTATAACAGGGGGAAGGGGGGAGCTGTCTTGGTTATGGAGGAAGGGGGAAAGCGAGGGGGAAGACTGGAGGAACTTTCCCTCAGCGTTTTCTTTGCAGCTGGGAGGCGTGCTGATAACCAGTCAAGACCAACCATCCCAGCATACCAGAAGGATGGAGCTACTGAAGCTGCATCCCACATGATCCCCTGAAGGATTGTGGATTGGATAATTCTGACTCGACCTTTGGGGGGGAGGATTTTGGGGACATTTCCTATATGTGATTTTCGTGCCTATTGTCTCAGACCTTGTTTTTCTTTGATTGCATTCAATTCATACTCAGTAAATGTACCTTTCTCTACAGAAATGGAGTTGGGTTTTTTCTTTCTTGAGTACTGGAAGGAGGCATATCTGACAAATCTGCTTTCTCCATTGGCTGTTTATTAGAAGGTTGCAAAAGGAGATCAAATGACCCCAGGACACTGCAACCGTCATTAATATGAGTCAGTTGCCATGGTCTTGTGATCATGAGGCTGCTGCAATGGTCGTAAGTAAAAAATGCATAAATCACTTTTTTCAGTGACGTAACTTTGAACTTGTCAGAGTTTAGGCAGCGTAATTAATACACGACGAGAGAGAACATAATGAGAAGGGAGGCACCCTCTAATGGCTTCCCTTATATAGACAGCTTCTGACCCAGCTTCTTAAAGGGGCAGTACCCCTGCTGCCTCATTCCCATTGCATCAGCTTTCAGTTGCCTCAGCTTACAGCCTTCCACCAGCTTACAGCTATTAAATCTACATTCCCTCCTCCCATTTAAAGCTGTACATCTGATAATCCGAACTCTTTCACATAGTGCTTATATTTTTCTACAGATACATATCAACTAAATTACATTCACTGGAACAATACTGGAACTGGAACAGCTTCTCTAACGTTACAATATTTAATGTCTATCAAACAGCATCTTTTTAACATTTACATTCATGTTTTTCAGTAACATCTTTCAATAACAACATTTCATGGTAACTTCGATGTTCATATCTAACACTGTATGCTCTCACCTCACTTGCAGTGAACCGTTCAGGGGGTACACCTTTGTTACTCCTCTCTGATCTCCTTGGAATTACATGTTCTTGTTTCAGGCCTCTCCTCTACTATATCTATGTTATCTGTACTTTTGCTTTTTATCATAACTCTATCTTCTACATCTTCATCTGACTCGGTCTCAGCTTCCAATAGCTCTGAACTCTGTATTGGCATGAACACCTCATGATTAGTGTGTATCTTGTTCCAGTTCTGCTCTGCAAAACTAGCAGACCTTGAGATTACATTTCGTTTAGTACCATCTGTAAATCTGTACCCTTTCATTCCTGGCTAATACCCAACAAATCAAAGCTTTCTGGCCTTTGTCTGAACTTTTCTCCTAGTAGCTTTCGGAATATGCACCCAGGCAAAGCTACCGAATGTTCTTACATGACCTAAAGATGGTTTCCCACCATGCATCAGGAAATATGGTGTTTCCTGTATTGCCTCGCTCCATAACCTATTAACAATATAATTCACTGTTAATATGGCTTCTCCCCAGAATGTTCTTACTTCTTAAAAAATTTTTCCATTAATATAACAGAACCCCTAAGTATTATCTTTGATAAAGCTTTCACTACCAGTTCTCTTCCCAAACTTTGGTCACTAGCCACAGTCATCCCTATCTTCAAAAAAGGAGACCCCAGCTTAGTCGAAAACTACAGACCGATCTCCCTTTGCTGCATCACCTGCAAAGTCATGGAATCTATCATCAACCAATCCATTACCTCACACTTAGAAACTAACAACCTACTCTCCAACAAACAATTTGGTTTCAGGAAAAAATTATCATGTAACTTACAACTTCTCCACTGCAAAAACATAGCTTAAAACACATTTATTCATCTGCGCAGGACTGGATTAGATTTTAAATTTTACTGGTTTTAATGGGTTTTATTATTTACATTGCTTTTTAATAATTCGGCCATGTAGAATAAGTTTTTTAACTGTTATTTTAGTCTGTATTTATATGTACTTTTTATTTGCCTGTGAACCGCCCTGAGTCCCTAGGGAGATAGGGCGGTATATAAATGTGATAAAATAAATAAATAAATAAATAAATAAATATGGACTTCAAATCTCGATCTCGATCAATGTCTTACTCATGCCTGCATCAGCAAGCAAAGCATCTTTCATTGTTTGTAGCACACCATTTCATCTCTCAACCACACCATTTTCCAAAGGTGAAAATGGGTTTGTTTTTCTATGCCTTATACCTTAACCACCTTTGAAACTTCTGACATAAACTCTGTCCCCCTGTCTGTTTGAATCTGACATACATTACAAGCATGTTGCCATTCGATAAATGTTACCCATTTTCTGAACTGCTGCAATACCTCAGTCTTATTTTTCAGTAAATAGCAATATCCATATCTACTGTAATTGTCAACTATGACTAATGCATATCTCGCACCTCCTAAAGAGGGCATCATAGGACCAACCAGATCAGCATGAACTAATTGTAATACCCTGCTTGTAGTTCTAGCACTTTTCTTATTTACAGGATACATTTTAGCTTTTGATTCTTTACAAACAGAACAATCTAAATATGCATCACATTTCTTTAATTTCAGCCCCTCAGCTATGTCTGGCATTTTCCTCAACACGTTAAAACTTGCATGCCCTAATCTTCTATGTAACAGGTGTATACAGTTATCATGTGTAGAAACATTGTTAAGTACACGTGCACAATTATGTTCTTGCATCCCCAGAACATACAGACCATCCTTTTTAACACCTTGTGCACATACATATCCACTCTTCTTAATTGTATATAATCCCCCAGCAAATATTATTTCATACCCCTGCCTGTCTAACATGAATGTACTTAATAAATTATGCTCTAAAGCAGGTACATATAAGACGTTGTACAATGGAGCATCTATTTCTGGTACATACACATCATCTTCCCCTTTTACAGCAGCTTTCTGTATATCAGCCAGACTAACCCACATTTTCCTTACTGGTTTCAAACCAGAAAACACATGTGGATCATTAACGATATGTTGGCTTGCCCCACTGTCCAACAACCACATATTCCTGTTGTGTTCAGATGCTGCTGCTGCTGCGGAAAACAACGCTGGAGAACCACTCCACGTTCGCTGATTAATTCTGCTCCCTTGTCTCGCTGCGCTCTGTTCCTCCTCTCAGGACAGCGTCTCTGGAAAGGTTCAGTAAAACCACACATGTAGCATCTCTGTGCAACGTTAACTCTTTCAGCTGCTCTGCCGGCATCCTGGACTGTTGCAGATGCTGGTTTGTGCTGAACGCTCTCTCCTTCCTTTCCTGGTCTCCTGCTGCCTCATTCTCATTGCATCAGCTTTCAGTTGCCTCTGCTTACAACCTTCTATCAACTTACAGCTATTAAATCTACATTCCCTGAAAGAACTGTCACTAAATGAACTGTAAATTAACTGTAAAGTTGTAAATCAAGGGCTACCTGTATAGGTACAATTGGAACCAGAATTTTTATTGCCAAGCAAGAGGGTTGTTCAGTGAATCACATCCTATTTTATGTTCTTTTTAAAGAAAATATTGCAGTTTTTAAGAGAATCATGTTGTCATTAAGTGAATTCATCTGCCTCCCCCATTGATTTTGCTTGTTGGAAGTTGCAAATGGCAATCACATGACCTCAGGTCATAAATGCATGCTGGTTGCCAAGCACCTCAGTTTTGATCACATGACTGTGAGGATGCTGCGATACTAGCCATACATTATTTTTTTCAGTGCCCTTGTAAATTTGAGCAGTTGCTAAACAAATGGTTATAAATTGAGGACTACTGGCACCTGGTTATGAAGTTTAGGAACTGCACATGTCCAGTTCACCACTAGGTGGCAGCAAAATGAGGGTTTCTCTCTGATGCCATCTAGCTGTTTCCAAAAATATTTCAGCCCTGATCTTTTGCCCTTAACTAAGTTTTTGGTATAACTGCTTGCATTTTATTACATTTATTTTTGTTATTTGAAACCCTCAGAACCAGTCTGCAATCTATATACATAAGCTGCAAAAACATTTTTGTTTTTTGTTTTCTTAAATCCTCTGAACCATTCTGAGCTGGAACTGGTCATCTGAAAAATAAATAAGGTTCTACATTTAGGCAAAAAAACCCAAAATGCACAGATACCATATATGTGGTACCTTGCTCAATAGTAGTAACTGTGAGAGGGATCTTGGAGTCCTAGTAGACAACCATTTAGATATGAGCCAGCAGTGTGCAGCAGCTGTCAAAAAAGCCAACACAGTTCTGGGCTGCATAAAAAGAGGGATAGAATCAAGATCACATGAAGGGTTAATACCACTTTATTATTTATTTATTTATTTATTTACATTTATATCCCGCCCTTCTCCGAAGACTCAGGGCGGCTTACAGTGTGTAAGGCAATAGTCTCATTCTATTTGTATATTTACAAAGTCAACTTATTGCCCCCAACAATCTGGGTCCTCATTTTACCTACCTTATAAAGGATGGAAGGCTGAGTCAACCTTGGACCTGGTGGGACTAGAACCTGCAGTAATTGCAGGCAGCTGTGTTTTAATAACAGGCTTCTTACAGCCTGAGCCACACCGCGGCCCTATAATGCCTTGGTAAGGCCACACTTGGAATATTGCATTCAGTTTTGGTTGCCACGATGTAAAAAAGATGTTGAGACTCTAGAAAGAGTGCAGAGAAGAGCAACAAAGATGATTAGGGGACTGGAGGCTAAAACATATGAAGAACGGTTGCAGGAACTGGGTATGTCTAGTTTAATGAAAAGAAGGACTAGGGGAGACATGATAGCAGCGTTCCAATATCTCAGGGGCTGCCACAAAGAAGAGGGAGTCGGGCTGTTCTCCAAAGCACCTGAGAGTAGAACAAGAAGCAATGGGTGGAAACTGATCAAGGAAAGAAGCAACTTAGAACTAAGGAGAAATTTCCTGACAATCAGAACAATTAATAAGAGGAACAACTTGCCTGCAGAAGTTGTGAATGCTCCAACACTGGAAATCTTTAAGAAGATGTTGGATAACCATTTGTCTGAAGTGGTGTAGGGTTTCCTTCTTGGGCAGGGGGTTGGACTAGAAGATCTCCAAGGTCCCTTCCAACTCTGTTATTGTTGTTTTTGTTGTTGTTTTTATTATTATTATTAAATATCTCCATTCTATTACTTAGCATAATGGCAATTTCTGTCATTTCATGAAAAGTAGGCCAACTTTCTGCAGTAAGATATTTCTTGGAAATGCCAGGAAGAAAGCCTTGTTCATTTCATGAACCCAGGTCCACAATTTTCCTCTCAATGGAATACTTACTTGGGAGTACTCCATTACGCCTGGGAAATATAATAACATAGTAACATTCAGAACAGTGGTGGGTTGCTACCGGTTCGCCCCGGGTTGGGCAAACCAGTAGCGGTGGCGGCGGGGGACTCCGCCTACCTGCTCATATGCTTCTGTGCATGCGCAGAAGCATCACACGCAAGCGTATGTCCAGCACCACAGCAAAATGATGTGAGCTTCAGAGGCTCCAGGGTGAGCGCCGATGTTTCAGGTGTTTTAGGGGTCCATGGTGGACCATAGCTGTCCCGTAGGAACAGTGAAGGAAGGGGACACAGGCTGGTGTGGACAAGGAAGTTGTAAATTCCATGCAGTGCCAGCAGAGAGCCCTCGACTCTGCAGCTGGGAAGACAGCCACTGAGAGCTGTCACAAAGCTAGGGCCACCAAGAGTGAAGAGGAGGACAGAAGAAAGCAAGGCACATCATCTGGGTGAGAGTGAAAGTTCCGTCTTGGAAATAAGACTCCTATTTTTAGCATACTCCCTGAGTTTTAAAAAGAGGTACAATTGAAGAAAAACAGCAGAGAGAAAGGGGAGGAAGTGGATATCCGGCTCCCTCCCCATTTTCTAGTGGCAAAAAGGCGGCGGCCATAAAATAAAAGAAACTTTTTAAAAAGCATGAAATGATTTGGAAAGTAATGGAAAGCAGATTGGGTAAAGTGATTTTTGGTTGAAATATCGGGAAATTTGGGACTTTTAAAATTTAAAGTTACAGTGGAAAGATCTAAGTCAGATCAAATAGACTTAAGATCAGTGGAAGTGAATTGCGGAGCTACAGCGTACAGTGCCATCTAGTGGTGCAAAAAGTTGTTTTCTTTTTTTCTTTTTCTTTGTGTGGACAAATAACAGAGCTAAAGAATGAAGAATGACCTTGAGTAATGTTTATAAGTGATGAAATAGAACGTTGAAGATAAATTGTCTTGTGATTTGTGGGGAGTAAAAGAAGAGAAGGGGAAGAGAAAGGGGGAAAAAGGGCTATCAGCCAAATAAACGATTAAAGACTGTTCTGTCTGACTGCTATTTTTTTTTCTTTTATATACATTACCTACTGTACTATTACTTTTTCTTGCTATGTGGATCTAAAACTTTTGGGTTTTTCTTTCTTCTAACATTGGAAACATAGGAAACCAAGAAATTGGGATATTGCATATGGGGGGAGGCTGGTTATTTTTTCTTTATTTTTCTCTTTTTTATGACTTCGTACCTTTGGTGCTTATTTTTTTCCTCTGCTTTTATGGCATTTTTATTTTTGTCTCTTTCTAATTAGATTTTTTTGGTTGGTTTTTGATGCCTCTTGTCAAGCGTGCTTCCTTTCAAAACTCAAGAAAGAAAAACCCCAACTCCATGTATTGCACAGAAAGGTATCTTTTACTAAGCGTGAACTGATGGCACGAAAGAAAAACAAGATCTGAATAGTAGGAGTGATTTGCACATAGAGATCCCTCATAAATCCCTCCTCCCTCCAAAGGTCAAACAGTCTAGTCCAATTCATTTCTCCTTACACTTCACGTGGCGTTCTTCTTCTGGTGGCTTCAGTTTGTCTGGTATTCAGAGTTTGTTGGCATGAGCCCGCTCTTGGACTTTGAATAAAACTCATCCCGCCCCCCATTATGGCAGCCGAAGCAGCTTTAAAGGCACATTACTCCATTCCCAATATTTAACACTAAAGAAAACAATATAACAATTAACTAAGCAGTAAAACAATTAACTAAGTAATAAAACAATTATAGTAGCATGCGGAGGCTGACATTCGGTCCTCCTGCTGAAAGGACGTTAGTCCTAGAAGGAAAAGTGAGATTACTTAAGGTTTGTCAGGATACTTCTCATAGAATAGTGCTAGTTTTCTGGGGGCCTGCACATCCTCCTTGTTCACCCCTTCAGCTTGGGACAAAGGGAAATGTTTCCAGACCACTAGGTATTAGACTTTACCCCTGTGTTTTCTAGAGTCTAGAATCTCTTTAACTTCAAAATGTTGTTCCCCTTCAATAAGAATTGGCACTGGAGGAGGAGTAACTAAGGATCTAATAGAAGATGTATGTTCAGTTTCACTAAACTAACATGAAAAACAGGATGAATTCTTCGCAAAGTTTTTGGTAGCTCCAGTTGAACGGTAACTGGATTGATCACACTCACAATGGGGAAAGGACCAACATATTTAGGTCCAAGTTTCTTTGATTTCTGAGTCATTTGTAAATATTTGGTCGAGAGGAAAACTTTATCTCCCACTTGGAACTTCTCCTCCGGAGCTCTTTTCTTATCCGCTTGTTTCTTATGTGCTTGATGTGCATCATCTAAAGCCTTGCGAGTAATTTTCCAGGTGCTTTGTAATTGTACTATCCAGTCAGCCAACGATGGAATAGATGGTTTATCTTCAGGCAGCTCTGGGATTGGAACAAAATCTTGACCAGAAGCCACTTTGAATGGAGTGAAACCGGTGCTGCTATGTATAGAGTTATTGTAGGCCACCTCCACAAATGGTAGTAGGTCTGCTTGTTGATAATTAATGTAACACCTCAAATATTGCTCCAGCACAGAATTCGATCTCTCACTTCGCTGAGAGAATTCGATCCATTAGTCTGAGGATGGTGGGCGGAGCTTAATCCCTGGGCGGAGCCTAAGCGTCGTAAAAATTCCTTCCAGAACTGGGAAGTGAACTGAACCCCCAGTCCGAGATTATTCGCTCAGGAACCCCATGTAGCTTGTAGATGCGTTGGACAAACAGCTTGGCCAGGGTTTTTGCTGAGGGTATTTTTGAACATGGGATGAAATGCATTTGTTTGGAGAACAAGTTGGTTACCACCCATATTACCGTATTTCCTCCACTTTCAGGCAATTCTACTATAAAGTCCATGGATATCTCTTTCCACAGGGCTCCAGGGCGGGCAACTGTATGTAGCAATCCTGGGGGTTTACCTGGCGGTCTTTTAGCAGCTGCACACACAGGATAGCTTGATATGTAAGACTCAATGTCCTTCTTAAGACCTGGCCACCAAAACTGTCTTTTCAGGAGGTGCAAGGTTTTTATAAATCCAAAATGCCCAGCCATCTTGGCGTCATGGCAACACCGAAGTATGCTCTCCTTTGCACTCGCTAGGACATACAACTTAGCCCCCACCCAGGCCAGACAATCGCGGAGAGTACCATTCATGTGAATGGGCTAAAAACCAGTCATCTGTATTTAAGGCAGGGGTGAAATGCTCCCAGTTCGGACCAGCTCGTGCGATCCGGTAGCGATGGCAGCTGCTGGTTCAGAGGACCGATAGCAAAAATCCCTGGCCCCGCCCCACCGCCTCTGCTGAGCCGCACCATCTGCAGAGGTTTTTTTTTTACTTTTAAAAGCCGGTTTTGCTTCAGCCAAAACATGCTTTTAAAAGTAAAAAAAAGCCTTTGAGGATCCTGCCCGTCAGCTGAGATCGACAGAGACTTTAAACTTTAAAAAAAAAAATTAAAGTCTCCTCTGGCGATCTCACCTGAGTTCCTCATCAGCAGAACCTTACTTGTACTCTGACTTGTAGAAAACATGTTTTCTACAAGTAAGAGTAGAGATTCTAAGGCACTTACCTGATTACTGATGAACGCATGGCTCTTTTTCCAGCCCAAAAGCAGTTTCACTTTCAGCCAGACAGAATCAATCGCTTAGCTAATCTATTTCCTCGGTGATCAACTGGCTGGCTTTGCTTGCTGAGGAACTCTGGGATTTGAAGTCCACAATAAAATAAAATAAAATAATAAAATAAAATAAAATATTTGTGCAGCTTTCTGAGATTTGGTGTGTTTCTGTAGTGTTTCACTCTAACTACACAAACGCACAAAATCTCAGAAATCTGTATGTGGCATTTTGTGTGTGTGTGTGTGTCAGTTGTGTGTGTGAAGTGTGAAAGTTGGTTTTTGAGCTTTTTGTGGCTGTGTGAAGTGTGAAGTGCAGCTGCTTTTACATTGTGTGTGAATCAGTTGTGTTGTGTTGTGTGTGTGTAAAGTGTGAAAGTTGGTTTTTGGTACCTCTTATTGTTTTTTTATACTTTGTTAATTATTTTTATTATTTATTGTTTTTTTATTATTATTATTATAATAATATAATATAATGGGGCCGGTTTAGCTCACGCTGGTAAAGCCTGTTATTAAGAACACAGTAGCCTGCAATTACTGCAGGTTCAAGCCCGGCCCAAGGTTGACTCAGCCTTCCATCCTTTATAAGGTAGGTAAAATGAGGACCCAGATTGTTGGGGGTGCAATAAGTTGACTTTGTAAAAATATACAAATAGAATGAGACTATTGCCTTATACACTGTAAGCCGCCCTGAGTCTTCGGAGAAGGACGGGGTATAAATGTAAACAAAAACAAAAAAAAATATTATTATTTGCATTTATATCCCGCTCTTCTCTGAAGACTCAGGGCGGCTTACACTATGTTAGCAATAGTCTTCATCCTATTTGTATATTTATATACAAAGTCAACTTATTGCCCCCAACAATCTGGGTCCTCATTTTACCTACCTTATAAAGGATGGAAGGCTGAGTCAACCTTGGGCCTGGTGGGACTAGGGTTTATTGGCCACACCCACCCAGTCATCTGACCACCAAGCCACACCCACCAATTAGGCCATGCCCACAGAACCGGTAGGGAAAATTTTTAGATTTCACCCCTGATTTAAGGCTCCTTCAACAACTTGGTGAGGTCATCTGGCAGTGATGCATTAGTCTTTGATTGGGTCCGGGTCACTGCCGGGGCTGCAAGTTGCTGCACCGGGATGATTGGCTGAGCCACGTCCGTGCGAGTACTATTATACTGAGGCAATCAAGAAAAAGCATCTGCCAGGAAGTTTTTCCCTCCCAGAATGTAACGCAAGGAGAAGTTAAAACAGTTAAAGTATTGGGCCCATCAAGCTTGTTTTGGTGACAGTTTCCTAGGTGCTTTCAGGGCCTCTAAGTTCTTGTGATCAGTCCAGACCTCAAAAGGGTGTTTAGCTCCTTCTAAGAACTGTCTCCAAGTTAAAAGTGCCCAGTGAACTGCAAACGCTTCCTTTTCCCAGATAGCCCACCTCCTCTCAGTTTCAGTCAGTTTCCGAGATGTATGTGCACAAGGCTGCAACTTCCCTTCAGCGTTGGTTTGGATCAGGATGGCCCCACCGCCATGTCATTGGCATCTGCTTGAATCACAAAAGGGATCTCCATCTCAAGGTGCTTGAGGACTGGTTCGGCCACAAACAGCCATTTCAGTTTTTCAAAAGCCGCTTGGCACTCCATCGACCATTCTAGTGGCAAGGACAGTTTAGGCTTTTCATTTCTTTTTGTTTTCAAGAGATTTGTGAATGGCAGGGCAATCTTTGCAAATGAGGAGGTGAACTGGCAATAAAAATTAGCAAATCCCAAGAAACTCTGCAATTGTTTGCGAGTGCGTGGGGGTGCCCATTCCAATGGCTCGGACCTTTCCTGGATCCATTTCCAATCCCTCAGGAGATATACAGTATCCCAAATAGTCAATTTTTGTTTGATGAAACTCACATTTAGACAGTTTTGCATATAGTTCTGCAGCCAACGATTTCTTGAGTACCGCTCTTACTAGTTTCACATGCTCGTCCATGGTCTCCGTTTAGATAAGGATGTCATTAAGATAAACCAAAACCCCGTTAAACAAGTGTTCATGGAGCACGTCATTTATCAATTGCATGAACACCGCAGGGGCTCCTTGCAGTCCAAATGGGAGCACTCGAAATTGGAAACAGCCCAGGGGACAATTGAAAGCAGTTTTCCACTTATCTCCCTCCTTAATGCGCACTCTGTAGTAAGCATCTCGTAAGTCCAATTTGGTGAAAAACTTCCCCTTTGACAACTGGGCCAGCATATCCTTCATAATAGAATAGAATAAAATAGAATTTTTATTGGCCAAGTGGTGACTGGACACACAAGGAATTTGTCTTGGTGCATATGCTCTCAGTGTACATAAAAGAAAAGATACGTTCATCAAGGTACAACATTTACAACACAATTGATGGTCAATATATCAATATAAATCATAAGGATTGCCAGCAACAAAGTTACAGTCATACAGTCATAAGTGGAAAGAGATTGGTGATGGGAACGATGAGAAGATTAATAGTAGTGCAGATTTAGTAAATAGTTTGACAGTGTTGAGGGAATTATTTGTTTAGCAGAGTGATGGCCTTCAGGGAAAAACTATTCTTGTGTCTAGTTGTTCTGGTGTGCAGCGCTCTATAGCGTCGTTTTGAGGTGTCATGTCCCACTCCTCCTCCGACAGCTGGGTCTGGGAAGTCTGTATCAAGCGTGGCCACGAAGCCTCTGCAGCTTTGCCAAATTCCTGTCAGAGTTTTCAGGGCAGGCAGGAATCCAAGGTGTGACTTCAGCAACCAGATGAGACTTTGCTTGACTCAAGGAATGCCAAAAAGCAGATCCTTTATATAGGCCATGGGGTGTGGCTCCATGACTCAGAACTTATCCAGGCCTGCCCCTCCCTTCCTTTTGCTGATGTCGCCTCTCCATTCTCCGGAAGCGGGGATCCATCCACTGTGTCTTTCCGTCCTCCTGGTCTGCTGCCGGCAATTCTAGCACGTGGCTGGCTTCGTGCTCACACGCTGTAGGACGGAGGTTTGTTTGCTCATTCTGTCTGGGCATGGTGCCAGGGCTGGGGGCTGGAGGCATGCCAGGCCGTTCTTCTTCATTATCAGACTCTGCTCAGATAGCAGGAGATGGGAGGGGCCCGGCTGCGGAGAGGAGGGCGGGCGAGGCACAACATGAGGGTAGGAGTTGAAACAGTTTATGTCCTGGATGTGAGGGATCTGTAAATATTTTCACAGCCTTCTTCTTGATTCGTGCAGTATACAGGTCCTCAATGGAAGGCAGGTTGGTAGCAATTATTTTTTCTGCAGTTCTAATTATCCTCTGAAGCCTGTGTCTTTCTTGTTGGGTTGCTGTCGTGTCCCACTCCCCCTCCGACGGCCGGGTCTGGGAAGTCTGTATCAAGCGTGGCCACGAAGCCTCTGCAGCTTTGCCAAATTCCTGTCAGAGTTTTCAGGGCAGGCAGGAATCCAAGGTGTGACTTCCGCAACCAGATGAGACTTTGCTTGACTCAAGGAATGCCAAAAAGCAGATCCTTTATATAGGCCATGGGGTGTGGCTCCATGACTCAGAACTTATCCAGGCCTGCCCCTCCCTTCCTTTTGCTGATGTCGCCTCTCCATTCTCCGGAAGCGGGGATCCGTCCACTGTGACTTTCCATCCTCCTGATCTGCTGCCAGCAATTCTAGCACGTGGCTGGCTTCGTGCTCACATGCTGTAGGAGGGAGGTTTGTTTGCTCATTCCTGACATTCTGTCCGGGCATGGTGCCAGGGCTGGGGGCTGGAGGCATGCCAGGCCATTCCTCTTCATTATCAGACTCTGACTCAGATAGCAGGAGATGGGAGGGGCCCGGCTGAGGAGAGGAGGGCAGGCGTGGCACAACACTTGCAGAACCAAACCAGACAGTTATAGAGGTGCAAATGACAAGTGGCATAGGATACACATTTTCTACGCACACCGCGTTCAGGTTTCTATAGTCCACTATGAGACAAAAAGTCCAATCTTTCTTTTCCCGGAACATCACTGGAGCCACTACCCGAGGCCTGGCCAGTTGAATGAATCCTTGCTCTAAATTCTTGTCTATAAAGTTCCTCAATTCTCCCAATTCCTTCTGTGTCATGGGGTAAGCTTTTGGTTTCGGGAGCTTTACCCCCAGAAGGATAGTCCGTAGGCCTATGTGAGGGGTAGCACATCAGAGGCCTTCTCACTGAAGACCTCCTGAAGGTCCCAGTACTCTTTGGGAATCGTTTCCTCCCCATCCAGCCGCTCCGTCACTGACCCCAGTAGTTCGGTGGATACAGGCACTTCTCCTTTGCAACCCTTTTCTCCACCCTCTGCAATTTGGAGCAGAATCGTAGTACCCCCATTTTCCAGTTTATTTGCGGGTTCCATTTCCAGAGCCAAGACAGTCCCAGCAGGACAGGCTGGTCTATCCCTGGCATCACAATAAAGTTCAGGGTCTCTCAGTGGTCTCCTACGATCATCTCTATTGGTTCTGTTATAAAATGGGCAGGGCCTTTCCCTGCCACTGACCCATCTAACTGGCAAAAGGCTATGGGTCTACTTAGAGTTTTTAATTTTAGCTCCATTTTTTCCACCACCTCGAGGCTGATGACACACCTGATACAGCCTGAGTCTAAGATGGCTAGCATTTCCCCCTGTGTTCCTGAAGATGGGACATGCAGTTTAACTGGGACAGTCAGAGGGGCCCCTTTCCAACTCACCAGGAGATCTTCATTGGCATCGGATGTGGATTCGCTGTCATCGGAACTGGTTGGAGTTCTCAGTTCTTCCTCAGTGGGAGGAGCAGCCTTGATGATGTCCGCTCCCCTTTTTGCGACCTCTCGAGTCTTGGCTGCCAGCTTCATGGTTCCTTTGCCACCACCAGGGGTCGTCTTCGGGACCAACTTGACCACACAGTTGGCTGCTCTATGGCCTTTCCGCATCTGAAACACGCCGCAGATCTCTGCTTCCCACCTACCTCTGCAACAGGACCCTTCGAGGGCCCTTTCTGGGGCTTGAATGGGGTTTGCTTCCAGGTACGGCCGCCTAGGTTGCGGTCCTTAGCCAACTCAATCTCCATCTACGCCGCCAGGGTAAACCAACTATAGAGGGTAGCGGTGGACGGTCGCGCCCAGCACAGTGCATATACGTCTCCATTTAGGCCATTCTTTTTTTTTTATTATTGAAAGAGTTTTAAAAAACAAAAACATTTTTCCCCCTTTTTTCCCCCCTCCCTCCCAAAAAAAACCCCTCCCCCCCCTCCCCCCCCCCGGCTTTCCGGGTCAATCACAAGGTATTGTTATACATAAACCAAACATAGAATAAAATTTTCCCTTCCAATCCAAATAACCACATCCAAAGCTTTTCATCTCCCAACCCCCTCCCCAGTACATAAAATAACTTTCTAATTATTCAAAGGCAATCTGATATTTCTTAATCTGATATCTATTTTGTAGATAATCAATCCATTTTTTCCATTCAATTAAATATCTTTCCTGCGTATTGTCTTTTAAAAAAGCTGAGATTTTAGCCATCTCAGCCAAATTAATGACTTTCAGTATCCATTCTTCTATTGTAGGTACCTCTTCTTTCTTCCAGTATTGTCCAATCAACAGTCTTGCTGCTGTTATTAAATTCAGAATCAGTTTAGTCTCAATCCCTGTACAATCCATTATAATTCCCAAAAGGAAAAATTGTGGCAGGAACTTTATCTTCTTCTTCAGTACATTTTGAATAATCCACCAAATTCTTATCCAAAAGACCTTAATTTTCTTGCAAGTCCACCAAATATGAAAATATGTAGCGTCATCACAATCACACCTCCAACATTTCGCTTGGATATTAGGATACATACATGATAATTTTTTGGGATCTAAATGCCATCTATAAAACATCTTATAAAAATTTTCCCTTAAATTCTGTGCTTGTGTAAACTTAACATTTCTAACCCAAATTTTCTCCCATGTTTCCAACATTATTGGTTCCTGAATATTCTGTGCCCATTTTATCATACAATCCTTTACCAAATCCTTTTCCGAATCTATTTCAAGCAACACATTATACAATCTCTTTATATGCTCCTGGGTCTGATTTCTAATTTGCTTTATTAAATTTTCCTCCTTTGCATTATACCAATTTTTGATCTTCTTTCCATCTAGCACTTATTTGCCCATATTGAAACCAAGTATAATTCCTCCCTTCTTCATTTAATACCTGTAATGATTTTAATTGCAATCTACCTCCTTCAGCATACAAAAGTTCTTTATAAGTAATCATTTCCTGTTTCTGTTCTATATTTATATTCTCTATTGCATGTCTAGGGCTCGCCCATATAGGAATCTTGTAATCTAGTTTATAGGAATATTTTTCCAGACCATAAAGAGCCCTTCTCAACACATGATTCTTAAAAGCCCTATCCACTTTTTTTTCATAAAATAAGTACGCATGCCATCCATATAACAAGTCATAACCTTCTATATTCAAAATTCTTTCCTCTGTTAAGTTAAACCAGTCACTTATTACTGAAAGGGTTACTGCTTCATAATATAGTTTAAAGTTAGGCATTCTTAAACCACCTCTTTTCCGTGAGTCCTGTATTATTTTCATTTTAACCCTCGCCTTTTTACCCTGCCATATAAATTTATTAATCCCACTCTGCCAATCTTCCAAATTTTTATCCTTTTAATTATTGGTATCATCTGGAACAGAAACAAAAAATAGGTAACACATTAATTTTAATAGCCGCAATCCTTCCCAATAGCGATAACTGCAATTTTTTCCAGACACTCATATCATTCTGAACTTTTTGCCATAGCAAGTCATAATTATTCTTATAAAGTTTCTTGTTCGATGAGCTAATATAAACCCCTAAGTATTTAACCTTTTTTACTACCTCAAATCCTGTCATTTCCTCTAGTTTTTGTTTCTGTTGTATAGACATATTTTTAATTATCACTTTTGTTTTATTCTGATTTATTTTAAATCCTGATACCTTTCCATATTTATCAATTACTTCCAACAAAAATCTACTTGAATTTATAGGATTTGTTAAAGTAACCACTACATCATCTGCAAAAGCTCTAACTTTATACTCATATTGTCTAATCTTAATTCCCTCTATTTTCGTTAATTCTCATATTTTATCTAATAATGGTTCCAGAGTCAAAACAAACAATAATGGTGATAAGGGACATCCCTGTCTCATTCCTTTCGCAATCTTAATAACTTCTGTCAAGCTATCATTTATTATAATCTGTGCTGTTTGCTCTCCATAAATCGCTTTAATTATTCTAACAAAACAATCTCCAAATTGCATTTTCTCTATTAATTTAAATAAAAAATCCCAATGCAATCGATCAAAGGCTTTCTCTGCATCCAAAAAAATAAGTGCTGCTGAAGTATTCTTCTTCCAAATATTCCAATATATTAATAATCTGTCTAACATTATTCCTCATCTGCCTCCCTTTATAAAACCAGATTGATCAGTATGAATTCTTTGTTGTAAAACTAACATTAATCTATTTGCTATTATTTTTACAAAATCTTATAATCATTATTTAAAAGTGAAATCGGCCTGTAGTTACCAGGTTTAGAGCAATCTTGCTCCTCTTTGGTATCAGTGAAATAAAAGATGTTTTCCATGACGGGGTATTCCCACCCTAATTGTATCTGATTAAATAATTCTTTAAGTGGGCCTAATATTTCATCCTGTGTTTTTTTATAATAAGTTGCTGTAAGACCATCTGTACCAGGGGTTTTCCCCATTTTTAATTGTTTAATTGCCTCCACTATTTCTCCAGTAGCTATCGGCCGATTCAGCTCCTCCCTCTGTTCTAATGTTAGAATATTAACCTTATAATCTTTCAAATAATCATAAATGTCCCTATTCAATATTTTGTCTTTTGCATATAGTGCAGTATAAAATTCTGAGAATGCCTTTTAATTTTATCCTGTTGATATATCTCTTTACCTTTATATTCTATTTTTGTATGACACGTGCTTTCTGTTTTTCCTTAAATTATATGCCAACCATCTCCCAGGTTTATTTGCATTACAAAAGGTATTATGTTTAGCATATTGTATATTCGTTGCCACCTGGTCTGCCATTAACATATTAAATTGACTCTGTAATATTTTTATAGCCTCTTTAAGTTTGTGATCTTGTGGGTTTTGAATTAATAACTGTTGCTTCCTTGAATTTCTTCTTCCAAATACCTACGCTGCCTTTGTTTATTATTCCTTTGCCTATTGTCCAAGTAAATCAATATCCTCTAATAAACGCTTTGCTCGCCTCCCACACAGTTCCTATAGGTGTCCCTTTGTACATATTAAAATCAAAAATTCTTTAACTGTTTCTTACAATAAGTTACATTATCCTCATATCTAAACAGATTTTCATTCAACCTCCATGTTCTACCACCTTTTTTCCCTTGTAATAATTCCATCCATACTGGGCTATGGTCAGTTAAATACCTCGGAAATATCTTCATTTTCTTCACCCTAGAAAGCAAGTCATTAGAAATTAAAATAAAATCAATACGTGAAAAGATTGATGCCTATCAGAAAAAAGTAAAATCTCTCTCATCTGGATTCCGTAACCTCCATATATCTCTAAACTCAAAGTCTTCCATCATTTCAAAAAGGATTTTGGTAATTTTGCATGTATAGGTATCTTCTTGGAGGAGGTTCTCTTATCCTTCTTGTATCAATTACTCCATTCCAGTCTCCTAATAAAATAAACGAACTATAATCCCAGAGGGTCAACCTCTCATGTAACATTTTGTAAAACTTTTCTTGTTGCTGATTAGGTGCATAAATACCTATCAACAAAGTCTTTTTTGCATCTATCACCAGTTCAATAGCAATAAATCTTCCTTGAATATCTGCCTCAATTAACTTAGCTGGTATATCCTTCCTGATATATACAACAATTCCATGCTTCTTTTCCAAAGCTGATGCAACAAAATGGTTACCCAATTTTGAATTAATTAAATATTTTTGGTCTGATAATTTTATATGTGTCTCTTGCAAACAAATCACATCATTTTTAAATTGTTTCAAGTAGTGAAATATTTTCCTTCTTTTCTGAGCTGAATTCAAGCCATTAACATTCCATGACAAAATTCTATTTGCCATTACTGGCCTCCTGAAGCTTTGAAGCAGACAACGGAAGCTCCTCCTCCGGTATCTTCCATCTAGCTCCTCCCACAGCTTCCATACTGGGATCCTGACTTTTACTTTGAGACTGTTGCTCTTCTTTACGCTTAAGAGCTCCTCTTGTCACCCTTTGCTCTTGTGGTTCCTCTAATACTGGCAGCAATGAAGGCTCTTGGATCACCACGCCTTCTTGAATCTCTTGAAGTTTTTCTATCACTTCTATTTCGACTTTCAAAACTGTAGAAAGAAAACTTTGCCTTTAAAACAGTGTCAATTCTATATCTCCTTCCTTGATAGAATACTGTCAGTCCAACTGGCACCTCCCATCTGAATTGAATCTGATGTTTTTAAGTTCTTGTGTAAAAACAAATTCCTTCCTATCTCTTAACATCTTTGAAGGAATCTCTTTCAACACCTTCAGCTCCTGTTCTCCAATTTTAAAGTTGTCTGATATGAAACTTGCAGAATCTGATTTCTCATAGTCCTTTTCACAAAATAAACCACAATGTCCCGAGGAAGCTTTCTCTGTCTTGCAATCCAGGAATTAACTCTATATATTTTATCAATTTGGTAAGCTACCTCTTGGGGTTCCACTTCAATAAATTCAGCCAATGCTTCTGATATAATTTTTCTTAAGTCTTCTCTCGCTCTTCTTGCATACCACGAATTCTAAGAGCTCCTTCCATAAGTTTATATTGTAATATCACAACCTGATCTTCATTTTGATCCACTTTTTTCTGAACACCTTTCATTTTGTCTTCTAAATGCTTATTTGACTGAGAGATCTGTTGCATTTCCACTTCCAATCCCTCAATTTTTTTACTCAGTCCTTGAACTGCCATGAGAATATCTTCTTATTTTTGCATTAAAATCCTCCATCATTTCTTTTTGCCTATCTTCAGAAAGTTTTAATTGTTCTTTCAATATTTCCTCAAGACTTGGTTCAGATCCCCTTCTTCCAGAAGGCTTTAAAGGTTTAGCTGCCATTCTGTCTTCAAAAAAATCAGGAATTTAAACTTAATAACTCTCCTTCCTCCTTTCAGTATAAAAACTCCGTTTGTAACAATCCACAAATAACGCTACTTTATCGTACTAAAAATTTTTTACTTTCACTTTCAGACGCCATTTTAAAAGTCAATTAATCAAAGACAAAGAAAGGTTTCAGGTTTCAAAAAGGGAGTCGGTACTTGCCGTGCTGATTCTACATCAAAGATCGAACGCCAGAAATTCCCGTCTGCTTAGAAATCAATCAATTTAATAAGTCCTTTTGAGCAGAAGCGACTCTCCACTCCTTTTTCCTGATAAAAAACAGGAGCGTGTTTGAAGTTGGAGGGAGTGGAATTCGGTGGGGTCATAAATCCAGGAAAATTAGCTCTTAAGAGCAAACCCCCTGTCAGACCTGCCACTTTCCCACAACTCTGCATAACCCTCTTTTGCCCAAAGGGTATGCTAAGCTCAGTGAACAGTGATTTTTTTTTCTGTTTCACTGACTTTTACAATCTTCTAACAGCTCTTCTGTTAGAGCACTCAGCAGGAGCGGTGACGTCACTGGAGCCACCATTTAGGCCATTCTTGTAATAATCCAATAGGGCCACTTCCAACCACCGTCTCATGCTGGGGCACCAGCTCACGAAACTCTTGGTTGTACTCAGCCACTGGCCTTCTCCCCTGCTTGATGGATTTCATCTGGATCCTGGCTTTCTGCTCAGCCAAAGGATCCTCAAATCTCGCTCTTAGGGCGGCCATGAAATGGTCATAATTTCTCAGTAGTGGACAGTTCTCATTGTGTAGGGTCACAAACCAATCAGCTGCCATTCCTCCCAAAACTTGAGTCATGCCCCTCACTCGAACTGCATCAGACAAATAGTCCTCCCCCCAGTCCTCCATGTGGTTACACACCAGGGCCAAGAAATGCCCAAGCTCCTTAGGGTCTCTATTAAATTTCCCAGGTAATGGGGGATTTTTGGCTTTTTCCTCCTGCGTGGCAACATTTGACAAACAGAGGGCCTCCAGCCTCTATCAGAATCTGGGGGCCCAGGGGATCGTATTTCTTGCTCCCGGTCTCCTGGAATGTCTTCAGCAAAAGTCACCCCTCCAGTGGCGCCTAAGTCTGGCTCTTCCTCCCCCAGCCCCGAGGTGATCTGGGTTGATATCTCATACCTTTCACGAGCCTGTCATCTTAGGATAGCGTCTTTATAAAGTCTGACTGCCTCTGCAATTTGGAGGTCCTCCTTGATCTCCTCTTCCTGCTGCCAGGTAGAAAGTCCTCCTTTATGTTTTTCCTTTTCGTAATGCCTGAAGGAAGTTCCCCTGGTTCTGGTAATCTGCCCACTCCTATGGACTATTTGTGTTTCTCACGTTGGTCCTCTATTTTCAGTTTTTCCAGCCAGACTGCTGAATCTTCTTCTAGCTGAGAGGCATGTGACGTGGTAGCCGCCCCCTCCTCTTCCACCACTTCGCATTCAGGATCTGGCATCCTTACCAGTGTTATCTTTTCAGCCCCCCACCCAGTAAGTTCCTGAATGGCTGACATTGTTTGAGATCTTGCTTAATGTCAAGTGTGCTTCCTTTCAAAACTCAAGAAAGAAAAATCCCAACTCCATGTATTGCAGAGAAAGGTATCTTTTACTAAGCATGAACTGATGGCATGAAAGAAAAACAGATCATGCAGACTAAACTTATTGCATTCTTTGAGAAAGTGACAAAATTAGTAGACCAGAGGAATGCTGTCGATATAATTTACTTGGACTTCAGTAAAGCATTTGATAAAGTAGACCATAGCCTACTACTAGATAAAGTAGAAAAATGTGGGTTAGACAGCAGCACCACTAGATGGATTCGTAACTGGCTGACCAACCACACTCAACGTGTAGTCCTCAATGGAACTACATCCACATGGAGGGAAGTATGCAGTGGAGTACCCCAAGGCTCTGTTTTAGGCCCAGTACTCTTCAACATCTTCATCAATGACTTGGACAAGGGGATAGATGGGGAACTCATCAAATTTGCAGATGACACCAAGCTAGCAGGAATAGCCAACACTCCAGATGATAGGCTCAAAATACAGAAGGATCTTGACAGACTTGAACATTGGGCGCTATCTAACAAAATGAAATTCAACAGTAAAGAGGGATCTTGGAGTCCTAGTGGATAACCATTTAGATATGAGCCAGCAGTGTGCAGCAGCTGCTAAAAAAGCCAACTCAGTTCTGGGCTGCATAAACATAGGGATAGAATCAAGATCACGTGAGGTGTTAGTGCCACTTTATAATGCCTTGGTAAGGCCACACTTGGAATACTGCATTCAGTTTGGGTCGCCGCGATGTAAAAAAGATGCTGAGACTCTAGAAAGAGTGTAGAGAAGAGCAACAAAGATGATTAGGGGACTGGAGGCTAAAACATATGAAGAACAGTTGCAGGAACTGGGTATGTCTAGTTTAATAAAAAGATGGACTAGGGGAGACATGATAGCAGTGTTCCAGTATCTCAGGGGTTGCCACAAAGAAGAGGGAATTGGGCTGTTCTCCAAAGCACCTGAGGGTAGAACAAGAAGCAATGGGTGGAAACTAATCAAGGAGAGAAGCAATTTAGAACTCAGGAGAAATTTCCTGACAGTTAGAACAATTAATAAGTGGAACGACTTGCCTGCAGAAGTTGTGAATGCTCCAACACTGGAATTTTTTAAGAAAATGTTGGATAACCATCTGTCTGAGATGGTGTAGGGTTTCCTGCCTGGGCAGGGGGTTGGACTAGAAGGCCTCCAAGGTCCCTTCCAACTCTGTTGTTATTATTATTAAGATCTGAATAGTAGGAGTGACTCGCACATACATATCCCTCATAAATCCCTCCTCCCTCCAAAGGTCAAATAGTCTAGTCCAATTCATTTCTCCTTAGACTTCACGTGGCGTTCTTCTTCCGGTGGCTTCCGCTTGTCTGGTTTGCAGAGTTCATTGGCATAAGCCCGCTCTTGGACTTTGAATAAAACTCGTCCCCCCCCTGCCATTATGGCAGCCAAAGCAGCTTTAAAGGCACATTATTCCATTCGCAATAGTTAACACTAAAGAAAACAATATAACAATTAACTAAGCAGTAAAACAATTAACTAAGTAATAAAACAATTAAAGTAGCATACGGAGGCTGACACCTCTCTTTTTTGGGGGCTTGGTAAAAAAAAATTTTTTTATTTTTGGTGGTTTGTGGGTTGTTGTTTTGTTGTTGTCCTGCAGTGAGTTGTCCTGTGGCAAGATAGCCACTAAAGCCATTTTTTGCTGTTATTCCCTCCTAACTTCCTTCCTATGCATTTAACAGCCAAAGAAGAATCAGTAAATCTCTTTTCCAGGTCTCAATTATTTTAAGTACCTAAAAGGCTTTCCTGCTAAATTCCTTTATGGATTACCATTCCAGGGAAGTTTTTCATCTATGTATGGAATTTCGGAGTAGGAAGGAAGAAATGAAAATTCAAAAGGAGACTTCCGGAGTAATGTCACAGTATTGTGATCTAAGAAACAGAGCTCCATCTTCTTAGATCAATTTTCCGTGCTTGGAAGCCGGTAATGGCAGGAACTGACCCTGGAGAGGTTGGATCTATAGAGGGGAACTTCTCAGGGTGCGCAATCCTCTGTTACAAAAAGAAGAACCCCTTGAACTTCAGCGCGGAAGAGACTGGCTGTAATGGTCCAATCCAGAGGTTTGACGGCCCATTTGTACAGAGAAGGAAGCAAGAAGTGAAAAAACAGCTAAAAACATAGGTGATTAGAAACGGGACAGAGTGAATTATTCAGCTACTTCCCCTATTTGGTGGAACTTAAAAGGTGTGACAAGGGAGTCTCTAAAAGGAGGAAAAGTGGCGCATCAGGTGCTGGAGCAGAACAGTGTGAAAGAAGCTGAAGAGAGAAAGACGGCAATTGGAGGAGTTGAAAAGAAGAGAACGGAAGGAACCTGAAGACTGGGACTAATTGGATTGAGATTTGAAAGTGAAAAAAGGTGGATTGTGGATAAACAACTTAAACAACAAGGCTTGAAGTGTGGATTAGAGTGACACTAACAGTGACAGTGTATATGAAGAGGAGCAGACATCTTGGACAAAGGAACTAAAAAGTAGCAAACGGAAAGGATCTGACAGTGCAAGGAAGTAGGGGAGTGGAGAACTTGTTTAGAACCACCAAGAAACTTTAGGCTGAGAAGATCAGAAGCCAGAGGTGTATATTGTGTATAGTGTCTATTTAGAAGTAAATAATATGGTATATGTCTAGATTTTCTCTATTTTTATTATTACAATTTGTTGCCTAATTGACTCTTGAAAATAGTGATATATTATAAGTTAGTGTATATAAATAGATAAATCTAATTGAAAATGGGGTAAATAATTTAGATTTGGAGAAATTATTATTATTGTTTCTCTTAGTCTTGTATCTTTGCCTAAATACCCTTTCTTTATACATGTTGATTTAGGTATTGTTAATTTAATTTATAGTGGAAATAAATATTGATAAGATTGGAAGATAAAATTAAACATCACTGGTTTCTTTATTATTAACTATACTATTCTAATTATACTATTTAAATATTTAAGTATCTGCGTATTCTAGTTAATGAATTCTAAAAAATTGTAATTGAAGGAATATTCAATTCCTAAAAGTTGATAGTAAAGACAAACTCCAGGAAGAGAAAGAAAATAGAACTTTGTATGGTCTTCTGGAGGAAGTTCTTCAAGAAACTAGATATGTCAAATACAACAACAGTGACCAAAGCTACAAAAAAAGTTACACAAATGACTGCCTCTCTAGCAGGACAAAAACTGATAGGGGACATGCTGGGAGGTGAGAAAGCAGGGACCTCAACAAGCTTACAAAGCATGCAGACAACTCTGAATATGATTCAGGAGGTACTTCTAAAAATGCAAGAATCGATTGGGAAAAACCATCAAGAATTAAAAAACGATATGGATGAGATGAAAGGCAACATAAGAAAATTAGATGAGAGAATGGAAGAAATACAGGAGTTAATGGTTAAGAACAGAGGATAAAAATAGTGGAGGAAAGAACGGAACAGACAGAAAAAAATTAGAAGAGACAGAAAAGAAACTGATGGCAAAGAATCAAGAACTTGAAGAGGCAATAACATTTCTGGAAATGGACAATTCCACCTTTTACTTGCGATTTCAGAATATCCAAGAAAATAAGGAAGAAGACCTCCTGAATCTTATGGTAGAGTTGTTGGCGGGTAGTTTGAAGATGAGTAAGAGCTAATTGCAACAGGGGATTGATAAACTGTATAGGGTGCATACTAACTATGCATGGCGGAATAAATTGCCAAGGGAGGTACATATACGGTTTACTAAGAGGACAATTAGAGATGAAATCTATAGGAGAACCCGAGACACAACAATGACATACAAGGGAAAAGAGATTCTGACTCTTAAACAAATATCCAGAAGGGTAAGGGAGCAAACACGGAGTTACCACTTTCTCTCCTCCCAACTTATTAGATATAAAATCATGTTTAGGTTGCTGATTCCAGAGGGCTTGCTAGTGACCTGGCAAGATAAAAAAAATTAGATTAGATACAATAGACAAGGCACGGGAGTTTTATGATCAGTGCTTAGCAATAGATGAAGAGAGGGAGAGTGGGGAGGAGACAGAGGGTAAGAGCCAGGAAGAAGGAAAAGAGTCGGAAATGGAAGTACAGGAGAAGGCGGAAAAAGAGGAGCAGGAAAGAATAGGGACAAGGTCAAGGACACAACAGAATCCCGAACTTAAGGAAAAGAAACTAGGGTCGTCAGTAGAAGGTAAATGGACGAAGAAATTAAATTAATCTCGATCAACATCAATGACTTAAATTCTCCAGCCAAAAGAAGACAAATTCTAGCTAAAGTACAAAAGTATAATACAGATATCACATGCCTACAAGAAACCCACATCAAAAGACAACAAGGGTATTTACTGGAAGCTCCTAAATTAGGAAAACTTTATTCAGCTCTTGCACCACAAAAAAAGAGAGGAGTAGTTATATATATCAAGGATTGGCTACAACTGAAGCAAATTTATGCAGATGAGGAGGGAAGTATTGTAGTAATTGAGATAATTACTAAATTATTACTACAAGACAAAAAAAGATGACATTGGTGGCTATTTACACACCAAATAATAGAGGGGGAAATTTATTACGAATTACATAAAAAATTAGCAGAATTGGAAAGTGAAAATATTTGTTTATTAGGAGATTTTAATTCGGTTGTAGATCCAAAGCAAGATTACAGATTGGGGAAGAAAAATAAAAAAAAGGAGGAAGACAGGACCATCGACTATTTTTGATATGGTGCAAGAGTTAAATCTAAAAGATATCTGGAGGGAACGAAATCCACTATATATATATATATATATATATATATATATATATATATATATATATATATATGTATGTATGTATGTATGTATGTATGTATGTATGTATGTATGTATGTACGTATGTATGTATACTTTTTACTCCAACCCACATGATTCATGGTCCAGAATATATATGATTTGAATGGATTTGGAATTAAGTTAAAATATAGAGGAAGTGGCAATAGCAACTAATATATGGGCAGACCATAACCTGCTGACACTAAAATGGAGAGGAAGATTTAAACCAAGAGGAAGATGGACCATGAATCAAAAAATGATAAAAGAAAAAAGTATATTGAATCGATGGGGAAAGAACTGGATTTCTTCCTCAAGGAAAATTTAAATGAGGACACGACTTTACAGAACCTTTGGGATACAACCAAGGCCTATGACAGAGGCCTGATGATTGCATATGGGGCAAGGAGAAATAGAGAAAAAAGAAGACATTATTGGATTTACAAGAGAAATTGGAAGAATTAGAATGTAAAATGCAGACCTCCCCAGATAAGAGAATTGGAGAAGAAAGGGATCTGACTAAACATAAAATAAATTTGCTTTCCCAGGAGGAAATGGCCCAAAAGCTTAAGGCAATGAAACAGATACATTTCGAACATGCTAATAAGCCAGGAAGATGGCTGGCATACAAATTAAAAAAGGATAAGGAAAAAAGAGCAATAGTACAACTGCAGGACGAGGAGGGGAATATCCACCATCGGTTAGATGAAATAAAGAGAATAGCCCACAATTATTTTGAAACACTATATACCCTGGAGAAGGTAGAGGAGGAGGCTATAAAGAAATACCTGAAAAACAGAAACTTTTCGACAGTATCAGAAGAAATGAAGGAAATGTTGTCAATAGAATTACTATGTTGGAATTGAAGGCGGCTATTCAGAAACAAAAAACCAATAAAGCTCCAGGACCCATTGGCATCTCCTCCGAGTTCTATAAGGAATTACAGGGACTACTGGAAGTACTATTGCTGAATTTATATAATGAAGCACTAGGGCAATCCAAACTACCACAAACATGGAGGGAGGAACTAATATCACTCATCCCAAAGGACGTAAATCAAGAACTACTGGCCAATCTCGCTGCTTAATGTGAACTATAAATTTTTTGTAATAGTAATAGCTGAAAGAGCCAAAAAAATTTAAATGAAATTATTGATTCGGATCAAAATGGATTTCTGCCAAACAGATATATAAGAAACAACACACGGATGATCATGGATACATTAGAATACTATGAGGCCCATCTGGATAATCAATGTGGCATTAATGTTTGTGGATGCTCAGAAAGCATTTGATAATCTAAACTGAAACTTTCTTATCAACCAATTGGAAAGTATGAATTTTGGGGAGGAATTTACAGATTAAATTAGAACAATTTATACGAAACAATCGGCTAGAATAATAATGAATGGGCAAATGACAGTGAAGATTAATATAACTAAAGGGGTAAGACAGGAATGTCCCCTGTCACCCCTATTATTTATATTGTCTTTAGAGATATTACAAATTAGGAAAAATCAAACAATAAAGGGTTTGAAAGTCAAAAAGAAAGAATATAAGGTCCTAGCGTTCGCAGATGATCTAGTTTTTATCATGGAAGATCCTTTGGAGATGGGAACCATCTTGATAAATGAAGTTGAAGAATTTGGCAAAGTAGCAGGGTTTAAAATAAATAAGGAAAAAACCAAAATGTTAACAAAGAATTGTACAAAAAGATAACAGGATGAATTGGAAAGGGAATTGGGGATTCAAATTGTTAAAAGGGTAAAATATTTAAAAATATGGCTTACAGCATAAAGTTCTACAATAAAAGAAGTTAATTATGAAAAATTAACACAACAAATACAACAAATACAAAAACACAACAAATACAAAAAGATGTAGATATCTTTTTACAACTATCTCTAATAGATAGAATAGGTAGAATAGCCATAATAAAGATGAATATATTACCTAAATTGTTATATCTATTTCAATCGAAACAGTTTTTTGAATACTTAAATAGAATGATAGGTAAATTTATTTGGCGGGGCGGGGGGAAGCCCAAATAAAATGTAAACTTCTGCAGGACTCCAGAACCAAATGAGGCTTCGGCTTACCAGATTGGGAATTATATTATCAGGCAGCCACAATAACTTGGTTAAAATATTGGATTCAATTAATAAATAAGAGAATTTTAATACTGGAAGGCCATGACCTCCAATTGGGATGCCATGCGTTCCTTTGGGAGGGGAAAATTAAGACTCATACATACTTCCAGAGACATCTAGTGCAAAATGCTTTGAGCAATATTTGGGATAAAGAAAAACAACTATATGAAAGTTACAGTTTGGATATCAACGATGGAGGCCATAATCTATCTCAATGTATTGGACTTAAATAAAACAGTAAGATACTCGGACCTATTAGATGAAATTGGAAATTTAAAGTCAGAACAGGATCTAAGAAAACAAGGAATAAAAATAGATTGGTGGCCATACTTACAGTTCAGAACAAAATATTTAAAAGATAAGGAACAATTTGGCATATACAGAGAACAATTGGAACTTGATTAGATATTACTAGGATCCGGGGTGGGGGGGAATAATTACAAAAATGTATAATTTTTTGTTAAAATTCAAAATGGAAGAAGAAACCGTCAAAGAAACAATGATTAGTTGGGCAAGAAATTTTGGACATAATATTTATTTGGATCAATGGGATAGATTATGGGAGAGAAACTACAAGCTAACAATGTCATCTGCTTACAAAGAAAATCTTTACAAAATGTTTTACAGATGGCATTTGCCACCAGCGAGATTGGCCAGGATGTTTTCAAATAGGTCCCCAAATTGTTGGAGATGTGGTCACAAACAAAGGATGTTCTACCCCATGTGGTGGACCTGCCCTAAGATTAAGAAATTTGGGGGAAGATAAAAAAATGGCTGGATTTATATCCAGGGCAGAAGATAGAAAGAAAACCGGAACTATTTCTATCGGGCATTCTGGAAGGGAAAATGGAAAAAAATATACAATATATCATATTACATATTTTGATGGCAAGTAGAATTGTGATAGCACAGAATTGGAAACATCCAGATATCCCACCAAACCAAATTATAATAAAAAAATATGAATGTGCAGAAATGGACAATCTATGGAAATGAAGGCAAGGGAGGATACCGAGTACTATTGAATATAGAATAGAATAGAATAGAATAGAATAGAATAGAATTTTATTGGCCAAGTGTGATTGGACACACAAGGAATTTGTCTTGGTGCATATGCTCTCAGTGTACATAAAAGAAAAGATACGCTCATCAAGGTACAACATTTACAACACAATTGATGATCAATATATCAATATAAATCATAAGGATTGCCAGCAACAAGTTATAGTCATACAGTCATAAGTGGAAAGAGATTGGTGATGGGAACTATGAAACGATTAATAGTAGTGCAGATTCAGTAAATAGTCTGACAGTGTTGAGGGAATTATTTGTTTAGCAGAGTGATGGCCTTCGGGAAAAACTGTTCTTGTGTCTAGTTGTTCTGGTGTGCAGTGCTCTATAGCGTCGTTTTGAGGGTAGGAGTTGAAACAGTTTATGTTCAGGATGCGAGGGATCTGCAAATATTTTCACGGCCCTCTTCTTGATTCGTGCAGTATACAGGTCCTCAATGGAAGGCAAGTTGGTAGCAATTATTTTTTCTGCAGTTCTAATTATCCTCTGAAGTCTGTGTTTTTCTTGTTGGGTTGCAGAACCGAACCAGACAGTTATAGAGGTGCAAATGACAGACTCAATAATTCCTCTGTAGAATTGGATCAGCAGCTCCTTGGGCAGTTTGAGCTTACTGAGTTGGCGCAGAAAGAACATTCTTTGTTGTCCTTTTCTAATGATGTTTTTGATGTTAGCTGTCCATTTGAGATCGATATGATAGAACCCAGAAATTTGAAGGTTTCTACTGTTGATACTGTGTTGTCAAGTATTGTGAGAGGTGGAAGTATGGAAGGGTTTTTCCTAAAGTCTACCACCATTTCTACGGTTTTGAGTGTGTTCAGTTCCAGATTGTTTTGGTTGCACCACAAGGCTAGTCGTTCGACCTCTCGTATAACAAATTAACACAACAAATACAAAACACAACAAATACAAAAAGATTTAGATATCTGGGCTAAATTACAGCTATCTTTAATAGGTAGAATAGCCATAATAAAGATGAATATATTACCTAAATTGTTATATCTATTTCAATCGATACCAATTAGGCTAGGGAAACAGTTTTTTGAATATTAAAACAGAATAATAGGTAAATTTATTTAGTGGGGGGAAAAAGCCTGAATAAAACGTAAACTTCTGCAGGACTCCAGAACCAAAGGAGTCTTCGGCCTACCAGATTGGGAACTCTATTATCAGGCAATTGCAATAACTTGGTTAAAAGATTGGATTCAATTGAGAAATAAGAGAATTTTAATACTGGAAGGCCATGACCTCCAATTAGGATGGCAATTTCCCTCTGGGAGGGAAAAAGTAAGATGCATACATACTTCTAGAGACATCTAGTGTGAAATGCTTTGATCAATATTTGGGATGTTATAAAGAAAAATCACTATATGAAAGTTCCAGTTTGGATATCAATGATGGAGGCCATAATCTATCCCAATGTATTGGACTTAAATAAAATAGTAAGATATTCGGATCTATTAGATGAAATTGGAAACTTAAAGTCAGAACAGGATTTAAGAAAACAAGGAATAAAAATAAAAAGTGGCCATACTTACAGATCAGAAAAATATATAAAAAGATAAGGCCCAATTTGGCATATATAGAGAACAATTGGAACTTGATAAGATATTACTAGGATCCGGGGGGGAAATGATTACAAAAATGTATAAGTTTTTGTTAAAATTCAAAATGAAAGAAGAAACCATCAAAGAAACAATAATTAGTTGGGCAAGAAATTTTGGACATAATATTTATTTGGATCAATGGGATAGATTGTGGGAGAGAAACTACAAGCTAACGATGTCAGCTATTATAAAGAAAACCTTTACAAAATGTTTTACAGATGGCATTTGCCACCAGCGAGATTGGCCAAGATGTTCCCAAATAGGTCCTTGAATTTTTGGAGATGTGGTCACAAGCAAGGGATGTTCTACCACATGTGGTGGACCTGCCCTAAGATTAAGAAATATTGGGGAAAGATTAAAAAATGGCTGGATGAAATAACAGGACAGAAGATAGAAAGAAAACCGGAACTATTTCTATTGGGTATTCTGGAACGGAAAATGGAAAAAAATATATAATATATCATATTACACATACTGACGGCAAGTAGAATTGTGATAGTATGAATGTGCAGAAATGGACAATCTATGGAAATGAAGGCAAGGGAGGATACCGAGTACTATTGAATATAGAATAGAATAGAATAGAATAGAATAGAATTTTATTGGCCAAGTGTGATTGGACACACAAGGAATTTGTCTTGGTGCATATGCTCTCAGTGTTACATAAAAGAAAAGATACGTTCATCAAGGTACAACATTTACAACACAATTGATGGTCAATATATCAATATAAATCATAAGGATTGCCAGTAACGTTATAGTCATACAGTCATAAGTGGAAAGAGATTGGTGATGGGAACTATGAAACGATTAATAGTAGTGCAGATTCAGTAAATAGTCTGACAGTGTTGAGGGAATTATTTGTTTAGCAGAGTGATGGCCTTCGGGAAAAAACTGATCTTGTGTCTAGTTGTTCTGGTGTGCAGTGCTCTATAGCGTCGTTTTGAGGGTAGGAGTTGAAACAGTTTATGTCCAGGATGCGAGGGATCTGCAAATATTTTCACGGCCCTCTTCTTGATTCGTGCAGTATACAGGTCCTCAATGGAAGGCAAGTTGGTAGCAATTATTTTTTCTGCAGTTCTAATTATCCTCTGAAGTCTGTGTTTTTCTTGTTGGGTTGCAGAACCGAACCAGACAGTTATAGAGGTGCAAATGACAGACTCAATAATTCCTCTGTAGAATTGGATCAGCAGCTCCTTGGGCAGTTTGAGCTTACTGAGTTGGCGCAGAAAGAACATTCTTTGTTGTCCTTTTTTAATGATGTTTTTGATGTTAGCTGTCCATTTGAGATCTTGCGATATGATAGAACCCAGAAATTTGAAGGTTTCTACTGTTGATACTGTGTTGTCAAGTATTGTGAGAGGTGGAAGTATGGAAGGGTTTTTCCTAAAGTCTACCACCATTTCTACGGTTTTGAGTGTGTTCAGTTCCAGATTGTTTTGGTTGCACCACAAGGCTAGTCGTTCGACCTCTCGGATTCGTCATTGTCTCGAATGAGACCAATCACTGTTGTGTCATCTGCGAACTTCAGTAGCTTAACAAATGGATCATTGGAGATGCAGTCATTGGTATACAGAGAGAAGAGAAGTGGGGAGAGCACACAGCCTTGGGGGTCCCTGTGCTAATTGTACAGGTATTTGATGTGATCTTGCTTAGCTTCACCTGCTGCTTCCTGTTTGTTAGGAAGCTTGTGATCCACTTACAAGTCTGTTCCGGTACCTGTAGCTGGTTTAGCTTAGTTAGAAGAATGTCTGGAATGATGGTATTGAATGCTGAACTAAAGTCTACAAAAAGGACCCTTGCATAGGTCTTTGGAGACTCAAGATGTTGTAGGATGTAGTGCAGAGCCATATTAACAGCATCATCTGTTGATCTATTTGCTCGGTATGCAAATTGCAAGGGGTCTAAGAGCGGATTCGTGATGGTTTTCAGGTAGGAAAGCACTAGCCTTTCAAAGGTTTTCATGACTACAGATGTTAGAGCAACTGGTCTGTAGTCATTCAGTTCCTTGATGGTGGGCTTCTTCGGCACTGGGATGATGGTAGAGCGTTTGAAGCAAGAAGGAACATAGCACATCTCTAGTGATTTATTGAAAATATGGGTGAAGATGGGGCCAATTGGTCAGCACAGACTTTTAAGCAAGAAGGAGTTATCTTGTCTGGGCCTGGAGCTTTTCCTGGCTTTTGTCTGTGAAATAGGTCCTGCACTTCCTTTTCTGTGATCACTAGGGGTTGTGAACCCAATGAAATGGGGTCAGTTGTAGGAGGCTTGGCTGTTGTTGGTGTGTCTGAGATAGGGGTTGTGGAGATAGGTGACTGTAGTTTCCTTTCAAACCTGCAGTAAAACTCATTCAGGTCATCTGCCAGTTGTTGATTACCTTCAGCCTGGGAAGGAGGTTTGCCATAGCCGGTGATATTTTTAAGAGTTTTCCACATGTTTGCTGGTTCATTTGCTGAAAATTGATTCTTTAGCTTTTCAGAGTAGCTTCTTTTTGCTGCTCTTATCTCCCTTGTTAGTGCATTTCTGGCCTGATTGTACAGCATTTTATCACCTTTTCTGTAGGCTTCCTCTTTGGAATGTCGTAGCTGCTTAAGTTTAGGTGTAAACCAAGGTTTGTTATTACTGTGTATTCGCAAGTTCCTTGTAGGTACACATAGGTCTTCACAGAAGCTGACATATGATGTTACAGTATCTGTGAGTTCATCCAGGTCTGCAGAGGTATCTTTAAAAATATTCCAATCAGTGCAGTCAAAACATGCACTGGAATAGATGGTATTCCTGGCTGGAGAGTAAACATAAAACATAAGAGAGATTTTTGCTATGAGATTGAATTTTGAATAGAGGTTAAGATAATTTAAATAAGGATGTAAGTTTAAGATAGAGATACTTAGAAGTAAGCTCAAGCAGGAGCCCCTATATCATTCCGAACAAATGGCTGTCCAATTTTGGGATGAATTTGGGAAAGCAGGGAACAAAAGGTAGGGAACTCTCAGATAAAATGACGGTTTGAATCTGAAAGCATCCAGAACAGGGTCGACTAAAAGTTATCGCTAACCATCAGAGTTGTTGCTGGCAGCAGCTGAGTTTTCCTAAGCACTGTTTGCAAGTTATAAATTAATCAGTGTGTTTGGAGAAAGACGAGGGCAGGGGAATAGACTCTCCCTTTCTTTCTGATATCCACTCACACAAAGCTCATTTGATCCAATTGAGTTGAAGCTATGCAACTCTGGTTTTTGGTACAATAAGAAGGCACGGGGTGATGCCATCCCAGAGAGCAGATTCTATAATCTAATATTCAGGGAGAATGGAGGAAGCCCACCAGCCTTTAGAGAAAAGAAAACTGAAGAGTAACATTTGATGCCAGTTCAAACGGATGACACTACTTGAAAACATCTGGAATGCTTTCACCGCGAACCTAAAACTTATTTATTTCGTATGGCTGGACTAGCTTGATTTTTACCTTTGAATTTTAATTGAATTTGATGGGTTTTTAAAGTTTTGTAATTTTATGGGGGAGTGTGTTATTTTAACATTTGGGCAAATTTAAATTAGTTTTTTAAGGGATGTTTTTAACTATTGTGTGTATTTGTATTTTACCTGCCTGTTCACCGCCCTGAGTCCTTCAGGAGAAGGGCGGTATACAAATTAAAATATTCATTCATTCATTCATTCATTCTCTACCGTGACAACACTGCAATTGTAATTTTCTTCCCCATGATTTCTACAATCATCCAAACACCATGGTGCCAAATGAACAGTAATGAGGACAAATTTTCAATTCCTTCAGGAATGATTGTATGATGCACTGAAGATGCTTAAAATCATTTGTCGGGAAACATCTGGTTTAATACATTGGAATGAACAATGGCGTGCATTCCATTACTATGATTGTTGCCCAAGCAGGGACAAAAATAGCCAGAGAAATGATTGAAGCCTGGAAACAGGCCCCTTGTCAATCAATAGGAATGCTGATTTATCTCCTGCCTATCAGGTACTTAGGAGTTGAGGGTGCAGCAGCACAAGGCAACAACAGTCAATGACTCAATAACCAGCCATCAACACTCTAATTAACAACTAAAAGCCACACACACCATATAAATAGAACACGTAGAACAGCCCAATGCATATATTCCAGACAGAGAGAAATTCCCTGATGATGGGTTCCACACGAAAGCTTGGAAGAATCAACCTTTGGTCCTGGTGACCAACTCAGACTGGATCTTGCAACATTATCCTGAGGACACATGTATTTGTCTTCATTCGTGACACATCCACAAAGTCTTCTAGGCAACCGAAGGGACATGTTGATACCATTTTCCGGAATGCTTTTGTGACTTTCACATCCAACCTTCATCCAGGATTTTTTGTTCATCTCCAACTGTGAGCCCCATAAAGTAGGACAGACCAAGAAACCTACACCATATAAGTCAGGACTAATTTTATTGCAAAGCTATAACAACACAATCTTGCAATTCTAAATGTGCTTCCTCCTCCCTCCCTTTATCTTCATATGAATCAAGATGTGTTTACAAGGCAATTCCCCAAGTCTGCCAGCTAATCATGTCAGGGTTCCAAGTAACACCCGTAACGAAAGAAGACTCAGAGGCTAGAAGTTCCTCAAAGTTCCATTTTATTAGAGATGTCATATTGGCACATCTGGGAAAACCCAAATCTGAAAACGTCCAAGTTTTCCCCACCCAAAGAAAAATCCAGCACTTCACATTTTCCAACCAAAGCACTGCCCCACCTGGAGATGCCTCCCAGACACACTCCTCCAGGTGCAGGACAAGCTGTCCTTGACTCTCTGAGAAAGGAATGTTATTATGACTATATATCTCCTATACAATCACCCCTCCCAATTTCCCACAGTACTACCATGTTTCCCTGAAAATAAGACCCTGTCTTATATTTTTTTGAATCCTGAAATAAGCGCTTGGCCTTATTGCCATGTGCTCAAAAGCCCAATTGGGCTTATTATCAGAGGATGTCTTACTTTGGGGAAAACAGGGGAAATGCAGCAGGCCAGAAGGCCCAATGCAAAAGATGGCTTCCAAGCCTGACAGAGCAACAGTTTCAAATATTGGGAGAAAAAGTCTCTCTCTCTCTCCCTCTCCCTCCCTTCCTCCCTCTCAGAAGGCTAACAAGTCTGTCCGGCAGGGAAATGAATAGTTGTCTGCCACACCTATTCATCTCTGACCCCTGCCTTTTATCCCCAGAGCTAGGGTGGGGCTTCGCTATCAGTGGTGGCTCTTCCACCCCAAGGATTGGTCCATAGATTTCCACTGCTCTCCTCTCCTCTGCCTTCTGTGCATCCGCCATGAGGCACTGGACTCAACTCTTCCTCCTCTTCCTCATCAGGCACATCCGGACCTGGGGGCAATTGCCTCTCCATCTGGGGGCTGATCAGAGGTGGTATTCAGCAGGTTCTGACCAGTTCTGGAGAATCGGTAGCGGAAACTTTGAGTAGTTCGGAGAACCAGTAAATGCCACCTCTGACTGGCCCCGCCCACATCTATTCTCTGCCTCCCGAGTCCCAGCTGATCAGGAGGAAATGGGGATTTTGCAGTAACCTTCCCCTGGAGTGGGGAGGGAATGGAGGTTTTACAGTATCCTTCTCCTGCTATGCCCACCAAGCCACACCCACAGAACTGGTAGCAAAAATTTTTGAATCCCACCACTGGGGCTGATGGACCGCCCAGGCTCCGCCTCTGTCTCTATCTCTATCTCCAGCTCCATTCCCTCTTCCCCCTTGGAGCTCTCAGGTTGCCTTGATGTTGGCCGTGACTCCCACACCGCCTTCTCATCAAATTCAGATGCTGAGGGCCATAACTCTGTCTTTCAGTTACAACCTTTGTAGCATCCCCATGATCATATGATCAAAATTCAGTTGCTTGGTAACTGGTTCATATTTATGACAGTTGCCCTGGGCAACGTGATTCCCTTTTGTGACCTTCTGACAAGCGAAGTCCATGGGGAAGCCAGGTTCACTTAACAACTGGATTACCATTTTATCAACTGCAGTGATGCACTTAAGAACTGTGGCAAGAATTATTATTATTATTATTATTATTATTATTATTATTATTATTATTATTATTATTATTATTATTATTATTATTATTATTTAATTTGTATATCGCCCTTCTCCCGAAGGACTCAGGGCAGTGAACAGGCAGATAAAATAAAAACGATACATTTCAATAAAAACAATATTTAAAAAACTTATTCCAATAGCCTAAATTTAAAATACAATACAAAATATAAAATAAACCCCAATAAAATCCATATTTAAAAACCCTATTAAGCCAGTCCTGCTCGAAAGGTTGTAAAATGGGGCAAAAGTTTACTTAACAAATTTCTCACTTAAACAACAGAAAATTTGGGCTCAATTGTGGTTGTAAGTCGAGGACTACCTGTACAGCAAATTAAGATCACACCTTCTTGCTATTCCACAGCCCTCCTCACAGTTCCTATTTTCAAGCAATTGCTTGGAGAAGTGGATGGGAAAGTGAAAATGTAGTGCAATTAATTCCCACTAGGTGTTACCCTAACATCAAGCAGAAATTAGGTTCTTGGGAAAAGAAACTGTACTTGTGAATGTTTTCTCCATAGGAAGCAATGTTGACCAACCTTGACCTCAAAAAACCTACCCAGGGTTGTGCAGACGAACAAGGAATTCCAGCATTGTACTCTAAACAAGGAAGTAAACAAAAACACAAATTCCATAGAAAAGGCAACGGTCAATTACTTTTATATAAGGTAGTCCTTGACTTACGACCATATTTGACCCCTACATTTTTGTTGCTAAGGAAGACAGTTGTTAAGAGTTTTGATCCATCTTATCACCTTTCCTGCCACAGTTGTTAAGGGAACCACTGCAGGCATTAAGTTAGTAACATGGTTAAGTGAACTTGGCTTCCCCATTGACTTTGCTTATCAGTTCACAAAAGGGGATCACATGAACCCAGGACACCGCAACTGTCATAAATATGAGCCAGTTGCCTAGGATCTGAATTTTGATCATGTGGCCCTGGGGATGCTGCAATGGTGGTTGTGTGAAAAATGGCCCTAAGTCACTTTTTTCAACGTCACTTTGAACTGTCACTAAAACAAACTTGTATAAGTTGAGGACTATCTGTATGAAATGTTTCATGCGCACTTAAGTGTTCAATCGGTCAGTTTGTGGACTGCCCAGTCACTCCATGTCACATCCTCTAGATTGAGCCTGAACAAGGGGACTGCTGAGTTTCTTCTTTCCGAATTTAGCTTGCAAACCCCTCTTGAATCAAAATCTTTCTTTATGTGCACTAATCTGTGCGCCAAAATGCTTTCTGTAAATGAGTTTACAGATCAAAAGAATCCTTCCATGAATTACGCAACGTAAGAGTGAAAGAGAAGATGTGCACCAAAAATAAAAAGATTAAGAATAAACCCTGAGAATGCCATGCGATGCATTTTCATTCCTCCTGAACGCCACACCTCTGTGTTTGTGTGTGTTCATTTATGCACCATCATACACAGTAATCCTACAGAAGCAGCATAGAATAAAGCAGCTTTTGGAAGGAAAGCAATATCCGATGCTATCAGAGGTTGTTGCCATGGCAACCTGAACTTTGTACTGTATCCCTCAGAATGAAAAAGGGGTTCTTCTGGAGGGATGAGCGCAACCATGGCAGAAGCTGCAAAGATGAGCAGCAACAAGATACTTTCCTACAAAAAAGAGATTTTTCCCTCTACAAATGGCCATCCTCACTTATACACATGTCGCCACTCAGCCCTCAAGAAGGCTTTACTTCTTTGCAAGACCACAACACAAGAATGTCTTCCTTCATGGCACACAGAACAGTTGCAAGAATTGGGTATCTTCGGTCTAGTCAAAAGAAGGACTAGGGGTAACATGATAACAGTCTTCCAATGTTTGGGGGGGGAGGTTGCCACAAAATTGTTGGGGGGGCAATAAGTTGACTTTGTAAATATATACAAATAGAATGAGACTATTGCCCTATACATTGTAAGCCGCCCTGAGTCTTCGGAGAAGGGCGGGGTATAAATGTAAAAAAAAAAAAAAAGAGAGAGTCAGATCTGTTCCCCAAAGCACCAGAAGGCAGGACAAGAAGCAACGGATGGAAACTAATCAAGGAGAGAAACAATCTAGAACTAAGTAGAAATATCCTAACAGTAAGAACAAGTCAGTGGAACAACTTGCCTTCAAAAGTTGTGAGTTCTCCATTGCTGGAGGCTTTTAAGAAGAGACTGGACAGCCACCTGTTTGTAGTGTTATATTCTAAGGGTCTCCTGCTTGAGCAGGGGGTTGGACTAGAAGACCTCCAAGATCCCTTCCAACTCTTGTTATCCTGTTAAGGCTTGAGACCAGGGAAGAATTTATCATGATTAGTTACAGGAATGTGTATTAGTAATTAAGTCATTGTAAAAGAAAAAGAAGATTAGATACAGCCAAGTAAATCTTAGACCAAGCATTAGGGTTCCAGTTCTCACCCCTTCCCCAGTCATGAAAGCTGCTTGGGAAACCTGGAGCAAACAGTCTGTCTCAGCTCAAGAGCCCAGTTGGAGAAGGTGTTAGATACACATCAGAAAACAGCTGGATCAGTTGTAAGTTGGGGACCTTATATAAGCCCAAATGATTTACAGGTAGTCATCAACTTACAATCATTTGTTTAATGACCATTAAGTTAAACACCACTGGAAAAAGTGACTTATGACCATTTTCACACTTAAAACCATTGCCGCATCCCCTTGGTCATGTGATCAAAATTCAAATGCTTGACAGCTGGCTCATGTTATGACTCTCACAGTGTCCTTGGGTCATGTGATAATCTTTTGTGACTTTCTGACAAGTAAACTCAATGGGGAAGTAACCGTGTTACTAACTTACGTTGTTACGCTGTAGTGATGCACTTACCAATTGTGGCAAGATTGGTCATAAAATGGGGCCAAACTCACTTAATAACTGTCATGCTTAGCAACAGAAATTCTGGGCTCAGTTGTGGTCATAAGTCAAGGATTATCTGTATTCATTTTGCATCATCACAATAAATCATTACTTAGGTAGAAGAACGCTGGGCACATGCCTGAGTAAGTTCCTCTCTGTTCTCACCCTTTCTCTTCACTGAATTCTTACATCACTGTGTCTCAATCTTAGAAACTGTGAGTTGTGAGGATTTAAACTCCCAGAATTCCCCATCAGCCATGCTGGCAGGGGGATTCTGGGAGCTGAAGTCCACACATCTGACAGTTGTTGAGGTTGAGACACATTGCTTTAGATATACACCAGCAGTTTCTTTAATGCCATTTTCCATTTTTTGGGCCTTCAGCTGCTTGAGCCTTAATACACGGATAAGCTCTCTGCCCTACAGATCTCAAAAGCCCCTTTTCTTATATTTCTGCCCCATATAAATCTTGGGCTTGAAGACAGAGGTGTCTGCTTACAGATGTCTTAATGGCACTTTCATCTAACAGATCCTCTTCACACACTTGGCAAGGTCGGACCCAGGTACACACACTTTTGAAAAAGGTTTGTCAAGAAATACCAACCAGGTTAAGATCTGTTTTATCTGGAATGGGCGTTGGTCCTACCGTGATACGCCCCTTCTCTGCGTCGGCCCAGGAGTGGCCAAGAATGGATTGAATCGTCTGTTTCCTGTTGAGACCGAGCGGTCCGTTTCTTTGAGCCACGCCCACGTCCTCCTCCTTCCTGCCCCAGTTTCGGCAAGGAAGTAGCTATAATGATTCTTGATGAACGTATCTTTTCTTTTATGTACACTGAGAGCATATGCACCAAGACAAATTCCTTGTGTGTCCAATCACACTTGGCCAATAAAAAAAAAAAATTCTATTCTATTCTATTCTATTCTATAAAGACAACTCAAACAAGGGAGCATTTATTTCCTGACCACAGGCCAAGTGAAAAGCAGGGTGGGGCTTGGCCACTCCTGGGACGACACAGAGAAGGGGACATATCACGGTAGGATCAACGCCCATTCAACTGCAAGCTCCCAGGAGTGGCCAAGAATGGGACTTACCAAAGCCTCCCCCAATCACGGGTGGGAAGCCACTTGGCCAGAACCTGTTGCCTCCCATAGACACGTTGTAACACCCTTCGCCCAACTGATGCCTCAGACGAGGCATAGATGTCAACCTTATAATGACGGATAAAGAGTGAGGGGGAAGCCCAGGTGGCGGCTCTGCAGATGTCCTCAATACAGTCCTGTATTGCCCATGCTGCAGAAGTGGCAGCACTGTGGGTGGAATGGGCTGTTACCCCCCTAGGGGTTGGTAAGGCCTGAACCTGATAGGCCATTGCAATGCAAGCCTGCAGCCAACAGCCTGTGGTAGATGTGGGCATCTTGGCACCTGTAGAAGAGGGATGGAAAGACACAAAAAGTGCTTCCATCCGACGAGAGTGGGATGTTTTCTTGATATAAATCTTGAGAGCTGTCCTAACATCCAAAGTGTGCCATCTGCGCTCCAGGGAGTCATACGGAAAGTAATACAGGAGTGGGCGGAAGTCCTTTAGGTTGCCCCGCACTGGCCTAGACACCCGTGGTTTGTGGACCTAGTGGGCCTCTCAGTGTCTCGGCCCTGGAGGATTCCTCAGGAGAGGATCTCCCTCAGCCAGGGGGTCTTACAACATCCGGAGCCTCAGTGGCTCAACTTGACCATCTGGTACTTGAAGGGAGACTCCTGAGGAAACGTGGGTTTTCCTCCAGGGTCATTAGAACCATTCAGGCTTCCTGCAGGTCATTTATGAATCGTATTTATGATTCAACATGGACAGCATTTGCCAAATGGTATGGGGTTTGGAACCTTGACCCCACCTCAACTGCAGTACCACATGTTCTAGATTTTTTGAAGGATGGGCTGGACAAAGGTCTATCCCAGAACACCCTTCATTGCAGGTTGCAGCACTGTCCATGGTCTTGTGCTGTAGGAAGAGATCATCATTGGCTCATGAACCGGTTATTAGACAGTTTATCAAGGGAGCAGTTAACCTCAGACCACCAGTAGTCCATAGACTGCAGTAGCACCTGGGATTTATCTAAAATACTCCAGGCCCTGACATCAGCACCTTTTGAACCCTTATGGACAGTGATTTTATGGTTCTTAACATTCAAGTTTGTGTTTTTGGTGGCTATCACCTCCGCCAGATGTATTTCCGAACTGGCAGCTCTTTCAGTCCAACAGGATTTGTACATTTTTCATCCTAATAGAGTAGTCCTCTGCATGGACCCCTCCTTCATCCCTAAGGTAAACTCCAGGTTTCATAGGGCCCAGGAGGTTATCTTGCCTGATTTCTGCCCAGGACCTTCCCATGCCCTGCAGCACAGATGGCACACTTTGGATGGAATGAACTTTCATTTGTCCTTATCCTCTATCAGGACTGGTTCCAGGGCCTCCCCAAAAAGGTTGCCGGCTTTATAAGGGGCCGAGGCTAGCCGCCATTTGGATTTGGCATCCGCTTGCCAATTGTGGAGCCAAAGCATCCTCCTCGATGTTACAGAGGAGGCCAGTGTCCTAGAAGCATACTTAGCTGTGAATAAGGTTGCATCCGTGGAAAATTGTGTGGTGGCCATCAATTTATTTAGGTCCTAACGGAACCTGGTTTCACTGGGTGGAACCCTCTGTTGCATCTGTTGCAACCACAGTAACAAAGTGCGTTTAAAAAATGAGGCTGCAGATGCGGCCTTAATTGCCCAGGCTGGTGTGCCTTGCACAATGTCAACTCCACTTTCTTATCCTCTGCTATATCACCTGATATTAATGAGGGAGAGACAAGTGACGCCACTGGCAAATCGACCTTGGGCAATTGCAGATGGTCCTCTAATGCTGGCGCTAGATAGTAAAAATGGCGGTCAATGCCCTTTGGAGTAGGGAAGGACCCTGGCTGCGCCCATTGTTGTTATACCACATCAATGAACAATTGTGGAAAATCCCCTTGCACAGTGGCCGGTTTGGAGAAAAGATGATCACTGAGACTTGTAGGTCCCAGTGCGCTGAGTGAGGGGTCTAACCCCATCCCTGCAGTCACCCGAGCCTTCTGTAGAATCAATTTAAATATGGCAGGAGGAAAAAGGCCAGAGAAAGCTGGCACATCAGGTGTCAACCCTTCATCCTCCAGCAAGTCTACTTCACCTTGATTCCCTTCTTGTATTAGTGAATCCTCTCCATCAGAAGATCCATCCTGGGGAGTCTGGGACTTCCAGTTGGCAATGCAGGCTTCGTGGACGTCCCTTTGGGATTGTCTGCCCTGGGTTTCGTCAAACCATCCCTGACAGCGTAAATGGGCTGTCAAACGGTTTGGAATTCTCTCCCCCGGGAGAAGGGGGAGAGAAGAGTGGTCAGGTTTCAGTAGAGCTCCCTGGGAGCCCCTGGAATTTAACCAGGGGATCGAAGGGTGAGAGCTCCCTTTCAGCCTGACAAAGCTCCGTGCCCAGGGTGCTTCTGTTTATACAGAACGAGAAGCCACAACCATCTCTGTGCCGGGGTTTATTTTTAAAGAGAACTCAACACAGACAGAACAAAGCAGGAGGACTAGCAAGAATTTGCAAGTAATAAATCTTAACTTCGGCTCTTAAATAGGTTTCCTTTGAACTAACTTTCAACCTGAGTGCATTTAAAATGGCGTTTGCAATATACAAAGGAAAGTGAAAGTTATAACTACAAAAGGATAAAGGAAGAGATTTTAAGACTGTGGTTGCAGAGAAATTTAAAAGGATTTTTTTATTAATTTTAATTTCAAGAAATAAAGTTTAAAAGAAGATGGCAATTAAGCAATTAAAAACAACTGCTTTTAAAAGTGTTGGAGTGTGCTGGCATTTGCTTGTAAGAAGATTTTAGCAAATGGCATTTTGCGTATTGGAAGTGAAAGCTAAGGAAATGCTTATTATAACTGCTGGCGTGGAACCTATAAGAAGAACATAATAAGCTACTTTTTTAAATGGAATGAATAAGAATTGTTAATAAATTTTTTTTCTTTTTACCTTTTTCTTTATCATAATGTTTAAGAAGAAAAGTTTATTGAATTTTTTTTCTCTTTTTGGTAGATTTTACAGTTTAAAAATGGCTCTTAAGCAAACAGAACTAACTACTAAAATCTTGGAAACTTCTTCAATTCAAATATGAAAAAAAAATATTATAGGAACTTTTGGAGGCTTATCTTTTCTTAATAAGTTTTTAAACAAGAGATTTTTACACCAATATATTAAAGATTGGAAATTCTTTATTGTTAGATGTTAAGCTGATTGGTGAGTAGATGGTGGAAAATGTGTAAGATAGAAAACAAGGGGAAGGAGAATGCTTAAGATGTGATTTTGATGGGGTTTTTTTTTAAATATATATATATAGGGTTTAATTTTTATAACTGATCTATTTTGGGTATAAGGTGTTACTATTCGATATATGTGAGGTATAAAGGAATGGGAAGATGGAATATTGTTTAATTTTGGAGGACAGATAGAAAAATTTATGAATTTGGATTATGGATGTAATGTTGGTATTTGGTTAAATAGAATTTAATTGTTATAATTGATATATTTTGGATATAAGTTATAGGTAACTTATCTAGTTGGGTAGATCCAGGCGAGGGTTCCGAGACCCGTCTTGTTGAGGTGGTTTGGGATGATTTTGATCCTGTGACTCCCGAGGACATGGACAGGTTGCTGGGTAGGCTGAATGCCACCACATGTTTACTGGATCCGTGCCCCTCCTGGTTAGTACTGGCTACTCAGGAGGTGACACGAGGCTGGCTCCAGGGGATTGCAAATGCTTCTTTGCGGGAGGGGGTCTTTTCCGCTGCCTTGAAAGAGGCGGTGGTGAGACCCCTCCTCAAGAAGCCTTCCCTGGACCCAGCTGTTTTAGGGAATTACCGGCCAGTCTCCAATCTTCGCTTCACGGCGAAGGTTGTAGAGAGTGCGGTGGCATGTCAGCTACCCCAGCACCTGGATGAAGTTGTCTATCTAGACCCATTCCAGTCCGGCTTCCGGCCCGGATACAGTACGGAGACAGCTTTGGTCGCACTGGTGGATGATCTCTGGAGGGCCAGGGATAAGGGTTACTCCTCTGCCCTGGTCCTATTAGACCTCTCAGCGGCTTTTGATACCATCGACCATGGTATCCTGCTGCGCCGGTTGGAGGGGTTAGGAGTGGGAGGCACGTTTATCGGTGGTTCTCCTCCTACCTCTCTGACCGGATGCAGACGGTGTTGACGGGGGGCAGAGATCGACTCCAAGGTGCCTCATGTGTGGGGTGCTGCAGGGGTCGATTCTCTCACCCCTCCTGTTCAACATCTATATGAAGCCGCTGGGTGAGATCATCAGTGGCTTTGGGGTGAGATATCAACTGTATGCTGATGACACCCAGCTGTACTTTTCCACCCCGGGCCACCCCAGTGAAGCTGTCGAAGTACTGTCCCGGTGTTTGGAAGCCGTACGGGTCTGGATGGGGAGGAACAGGCTCAAACTTAATCCCTTCAAGACGGAGTGGCTGTGGATGCCGGCACCTCGGTACAGTCAGCTGCAGATGCGGCTGTCTGTCGGGGGTGAGTCATTGGCCCCGAGAAGGTACGCAACTTGGGCGTGCTCCTGGATGGTCGGTTGTCCTTTGAAGATCATTTGGCGACCGTCTCCAGGAGAGCTTTTTATCAGGTTCGCCTGATCCGCCAGTTGCGTCCTTTCCTGGACCGGGATGCCTTATGCATGGTCACTCATGCTCTCGTGACCTCTCGCCTGGACTACTGCAATGCTCTCTACATGGGGCTCCCCTTGAAGAGCACCCGGAGACTTCAGCTAGTTCAGAATGCGGCTGCACGGGTTATTGAGGGAGCGGTTCGGAGCTCCCACATAACACCTATCCTGCGCAGACTGCACTGGCTACCTGTTGCTTTCCGGGTGCGCTTCAAGGTATTGGTTACCACCTTTAAAGCGCTCCATGACTTAGGACCGGGCTATCTACGGGACCGTCTACTGCCGGCCTCTATCTCCCATCGTCCGGTGCGTTCCCACAGAGAGGGACTCCTCAGGGTGCCGTCAGCCAAACAGTGTCGACTGGCGGCCCCCAGGGGGAGGGCCTTCTCTGTGGGGGCTCCGACCCTGTGGAACGAACTTCCCCTCGGACTTCGACTACTACCTGACCTTAGGACCTTTCGCCGCGAACTTAAAACCTATTTATTTCGTATGGCTGGACTAGCTTGATTTTTAGCTTTAGATTTTAATTGAATTCGATGGGTTTTTTAAATTTTTGTAATTTTATAGGAGTGTAAGTTATTTTAATACTTGGGCTAATTTAATCAGTTTTTTAAGGGTTATTTTAACTATTGTGTATATTTGTATTTTACCTGCCTGTTCACCGCCCTGAGGGCGGTATACAAATTAAAATATTATTATTATTATTATTATTATTATTATTATTATTATTATTATTATTATTATTATTATTATTATTATTATTATTATTATGTATAATTTTAATAATGTTATTTGACATATGTAAGGTAAATTGAAGAAATATTAATATTAGCAATGTTATTTGATTTATGTAAGTGATATTAAAGATATGAGAAGATAGAATATTGTTTATTTTTGGAGATTGGAAAAAAATTTAAGAATTTAAGCTGAAATATGAATTATATTTGGGAGTCTGTTTAAGAAAGAAAGGTATATTATAAAAGAATTTCTGATGAATACTGGAAGATGGAATATCGTTTTGGTTTTGATCGATGAAGGTTGGATATTAAACACTATAAGATTCTGAAGACTTCAGGAGTGGAATGGATTGATATATATTTGGTGTTAATTGATGAAGATTGGATATTAAAAACTATGTATTTTATTGATGAACGGGAAATACTAATTTAATTGGAAGATTCTGAAGATTTTAGGAGTGGAATGGACTGATATATAATGGACTGGAAGAAGAATGTTAGGCGGGCCCTCCGTATTTATATCTCACGGACCTCTTCATTTCGGAAGACTGAATCCCTGTTTGTTTCCTATCAACCGTCAACTCTTGGCCACAGGGTGACATCGTCCACAGTGGGGCATTGGCTTAGGTCATGTATAGCACGTGCTTACGAACTTCAAGCTTTTCTGGTGCCTCAGGGGATAACGGCCCATTCTACTCGCAGTGCAGCTACAACGGCAGCGTGGGCTACCCAGGCTTCGGTTGAGGAGATTTGTAGGGCAGCTACATGGACTTCTCCATCTCCCTTCATACGTAACTATAGACTGGATGCGTATGCCTTGGCAGAGGCTGCCTTTGGGTGGAGGGTCTTGCAGAAGGCCCACGAAGAGTCAGGGTCGTTGGCCCAGACCAGTTCCCGCCCGTAGTGCTCATCAGTCTTTGGTATATCCCCAAATGGCGCCTCCCATCGCCACACTATGGAGAAGGGACGTTGGTCTTACCGTGATACGTCCTTTCTCATAGGGTGATGGGAGGCGCCAGTCCCACCCTGTTTCAGTCAGGTCCGACTCCCGTGGGGGTGTGGGGGTGTTTCCTGTTTTTCTAATTTCAGCTGGATCGCTTCGGCTTCATTGTCAAATGCTGGGGAACGTCACCAGGGAGGCGGAGCCTCAGCAGTTTTTTCTTTCAACTCAGAGACCATAGAGCTAGAGACTGGAGAGACCATAGAGCTAGAGACTGGAATAACCCAAATGGCGCCTCCCATCGCCACACTATGGAGAATGGTAAGTGAACATCTGTCTACCCTAGATGAGTTCAAATCACCAGGACCGGATGGATTACACCCCAAGGTTCTGAAGGAACTGGCAGACGAGATCTGAGAACCACTGAACTATATCTTTCAAAGATCCTGAAGCACAGGGGAACTGCCAGAGGACTGGAAAAGAGCTGATGCAGTTCCCATCTTCAAAAAGGAAAAAAAAAAAAACAGATCAGGGAAACTACAGACCTATCAGCCTAACCTCAATACCAGGGAAGATTCTGGAAAAGATAATCAAGCAATGAATCACAAAACACCTAGAAGCAAACAAAGTAATAACCAAAAGCCAACATGGGTTTGTCAAAAACAGATCATGCCAGACTAATCTTATTGCATTCTTTGAGAAAGTGAAAAAATTAGTAGACCAGAGGACTGCTGTCAATATAATTTACTTGGACTTCAGTAAAGCATTTGATAAAGTAGACCATAACCTACTACTAGATAAAGTAGAAAAATGTGGGTTAGACAGCACCACCACCAGATGGATTTGTAACTGGCTGACCAACCGCACTCAACGAGTAGTCCTCAATGGAACTACATCCACATGGAGGGAAGTATGCAGTGGAGTACCCCAAGGCTCTGTTTTAGGCCCAGCACTCTTCAACATCTTCATCAATGACTTGGACGAGGGGATAGATGGGGAACTCATCAAATTTGCAAATGACTCCAAGCTGGCAGGAATAGCCAACACTCCAGAAGATAGGCTCAAGATATAGAAGGATCTTGACAGACTTGAACTGGGCGCTATCTAACAAAATGAAATTCAGCAGTAAAAAAAAGTAAGGTTCTACATTTAGGCAAAAAAACACATTTAGATATGAGCCAGCAGTGTACAGCAGCTGCCAAAAAAGCCAACACAGTTCTGGGCTGCATAAACAGAGGGATAGAATCAAGATCACGTGAAGTGTTAACACCACTTTATACTGCCTTGGTAAGGTCACACTTGGAATGCTGCATCTAGTTTTGGTCACCACAATGTAAAAAAGATGCTGAGACTTTAGAAAGAGTGCAGAGAAGAGCAACAAAGAAGATTAGGGGACTGGAGGCTAAAACATATGAAGAACAGTTGCCAGAACTGGGTATGTCTAGTTTAATGAAAAGAAGGATTAGGGGAGACACGATAGCAGTGTTCCAATATCTCAGGGGTTGCCACAAAAAAGAGGGAGTCAAACTATTCTCCAAAGCACCTTAAAGTAGAACAAGAAGCAATGGGTGGAGACTGATCAAGGAAAGAAGCAACTTAAGGAGAAATTTCCTGACAGTTAGAACAATCAATAAGTGGAACAACTTGCCTCCAGAAATTGTAAATGCTTCAACACTGGAAATTTTTTAAGATGATGTTGGATAACCGTTTGTTTGAAGTGGTATAGGGTTGCACAGCCCTTATCTCCAAGTCCATCGCGAAACAGGCGGCGGCCAGCCACTGTTAGAAAAGCCAGCTGCCGCCTCCAAATGAAATCTAAAGGGCAATTTAGAAGAGAAAGAAAGAAAAAACGTTTTCTCACGATCCTGAAGTCCAGAAGTGGTCAGGAATGCTTTGAAACATCTCATTCAGGTTAAGACTGAGCCGAAATTGGAGCAGGAAGGGGGATGGGGGCATGGCTCAAAGAAACCGACAGCTCGGTCTCAACAGAAAACAGACGATTCAACCCATTTTTGGCCACTCCTGGGAGCTTTCAGGAGAAATTTGATATTCCATACTCAGAAAAGTGCAGGACAATTTTCTTCATCCAGTGTGCTTTATTGTAAACTGCCATGAATCTGAGTTTGATTAAAAGAGGTGGGGGAAAAGAGAAACAAAGAAATAACTATTCAGGTCAGAATGCCCCAAGCAAGTCAACTTACACCTCACAACTCACAGATCATGTTTTATTTTATCTTCAGATTTTATCCTATTCACTGGATTTATTTATGACTCAGTGCCCTGTACAAATTCAGAAAATGGGTTAATTCAGTAAAGTCATACTGTAACTGAATGATCCTGTCATCCCAATATAAATTATAGATGCTTTGATTCTTAACCAAATTATCCAGCCATCAATTGTACAGGATTCCTTGCTGGCAAAATCAAATATAGGTAGTCCTTGACTTATGACCAAAATTGAGCCCAAAATTTCTGTTGCTAAGTGAGACATTTATTAAATGAATTTTCTCCATTTTACAGTCTTTCTTGCCAGAGTTGTTAAGTGAATCACTGCAGTTGTTATGCTAGTTATACAGTTGTTAAGCCAGAATGGCTTCCCCCTTTGACTTTCCTTGTCAGAAAGTCATAAAAGGGAATCAAATGACCCTGGGACACTGTGACCCTCATAAATAAGAACCAGTTGCCAAGCATCCGAATTTTGATCACGTGATCATGGAAATGCTGCAATAGCCATGTGTGAAAAATGGTCATAAATCACTTATTTCAGTGCCATTGTAACTTCAAATGATCATTAAACAAACTATTGTAAGTCAAGGACTACCTGTTCGCCTTTCCTTGCTGACCACTAGGGCTTTCACAATGCTGGGGAGCTTGAGATGAAAGAGGAAAAACATTTTAGGACGTGTAAAATAACATACATGTCCTTGTTTGTTTATATATGTGCACTTTGACACACATTTACACAATCACACTTTGCCTAAGTGATTGAAGAGACTTAGAATAACAGAGTTGGAAGGGACCTTGTAGGTCATCTAGTCCAACCCCCTGCTCAAGCAGGAGACCCTAAACAATTTGAGACAAGTGGCTGTCCAGTCTCTTCATAAAAGTCTCGAGTGATGGAGCAGCTACAATTTATGAAAGCAAGCCATTCCACTGATTAATTGTCCTCACTGCTGGGAAGTTCTTAATTCCAGGTTGCTTATCTCCTTGATCAATTTTCATCCATTGTTCCTTCTGGCACTTTGGAAAATAGATTGTTCCTCTCTTCCCTGTGACAGCCCCTCAAATATTGGAGCATTGCTATCAGGTCATCCCTAGTCCTTCTCTTCACTAAACTAATCATGCCCAGTTCCGCAACCGTTCATGTTTTAGCCTCCAGTCCCCTAATCATCTTTGTTGCTCTTTTGTGCACTCTTTCCAGAGTCTCAATATCTTTTTTTTAATAGTGTGGTGACCACTGCAATATTCTAGGTGTGGCTTTAATAAGACTTTATAGAGCAGTATTAGTACCTCAAGTGTACTAGTAATAGGTTGCTTAATTGGAAGCAAAATAGAGGTCTTCTATTTACAGTACATAAAGCTTTATGTTACATAAAGCTAACATTTATGCTCAGAATCCTGGGGGGGAAATAAATTCCAACATATTTAAAATGTTTAGAAAGACAAATTTAATAATCCATTCCTTTTTTTTAAGCTTTATTCCTTGATTCTCAATCACATCTCTTTTCAATCATTGACAGACTTGGGGGACAGACTTTTCAGGGGATCATTTGCTTTTCTTTTAATGTAATCAGCTACTTTGTGCTCCTTGACCACAGCCAATGGATAGAGGAGAAATCCTCTTAATAAATAAAATCATTGTTGTGATAGCAAAGAGAGCATGAAACTTCCTCACCATTTTTTTTTCTTTTGGTTTTGCAATTTTAAAAAAAGGGAGTAAAGCTGATGTCAGCGTCCCTACTGCCAACTTAAGAAAAACCACAAAGAACATCCATCATGAGTTAATTGGGCATCAGCAGCATCTATGTAGCCATTTCAATTCTCTATCAGTACGTGTACCACCTTCCCAGCAGGGAAAAGCAAAAAGGTCATTGTTATAAGATTTTCAGCTGAGCGATCTCATCCTTTCATTGTGAAACAACCCAAAAGTTTATTAGTTATAAAGCCAGCTGACTCAAAGCAGTCTGGATTTTTCACTGATTGTATGGTGGGGAAATGATGGGCTTGGGGAGGAAGATATTCCATTTTTAAGGTGTTTGTTTCCTCATGCAACCTCACACACAAAAAACTCAAAAATGATCCTATTATTTCCAAACTTAATTTGCTTCCCATGTCATCTAGATGGAGAGAACCACTGTCTATGATCTTGAGGATTTCCAGAATATCTACAGTATCTCTTGAATAACTAGTTTCTTAGCTTCCTTTCTTATGGAGAAAAAAATAGGGGAAAGAAAAAATTATAGGACCCAGAAATCATGAGGACAAAGCCAATTTGCAAATACTTTCCCATGAACTGGTGAAGAAGTTCTTGTTCATCAAAATATGCTTGACTCAAAGACCAGAGGGAGAAAGTGGGGGCTCCATGGGGCCGAGAGGCTACTGTGCCCATGTGTCTTGAGGGACCTGCCTCAGGGACGCATGATCCATCTTCCAGCATGATTTAATTAGACCTAATTCAATTTGAGTAGATGGGGGCCATCCAGGAAAAAAGATGGGAAGAATGATGGATGAACTATTATGCTTAGGCTGAATGAGATTACGAGGTTGACTAGCTGTAAACATTAGAGGCAGAATTAAATCAGGTTTAGGACCAGCAGGGAGTCTTTGCCCTCCATTTAATCTCAAATGGACCCCAGAGACACACAGGGGCCATCATGAAAATTGTCTTCCTTCAAATGTGAAGCCCACATGCGCCAAGTGACAGAAGAACAGTATGAAACCCCTTATGGAGAATGTCAAACCCTGGACAAACGGTAGATAGCTTCATAAAGCACCTTCCCCCAGTTTAGGGGTCTCCCTGTGTTTGGGTATCCATTCTCGTAACATCCATCAAGGCTGATTGTCACTCCTTTGAGACAAACCATTTCAAGAGACAGGCATAGCAACGTTTCCAAAAATGTTCCATCTTATTCCAAACACAATCAAATTAGGGTTATTTTGGGTTTATTCTCATGCTGAAGAATCTTTTCTAAACAACTAAAAGTTCCTTCATGTTTTTCCTACTCCTAAAACCAGTTTTAAATGTTTTGCATATGGGTGTGTGGATGTATGCATTTTAAGCCTAGATTCACATATCTCAGTAATCTGTGATCTGCTTAACCATGGAGTTGGTTGAATATAGAATAACTGAGTTGTAAGGGACCCTGCAGGTCTTCTAGTTTAACCCTCTGCCCAAGGCGTGAGTCCTTATATCATTCCAGAAAACTGGTTGTCAGATCTTTTCTTGCAAACCTGCAGTGATGGAGTACCTACAACTTCTGGAGGCAAGTTGTTCTATTGATTAATT